>NC_090930.1:9166995-9507620 GCF_040938575.1 Ambystoma mexicanum | reverse complement strand
TCTTGGCCCTCTTCCTGCTCCTACCTGCGAGGCTAAAAACCTCAGGGTCATCTACGACTCCACACTCTCTTTCTCTCCTCACATCTCAGACTTCCCTAAGAAGTCACACTACCAGCTGCACCTCCTCAGAGGTATTCTCCCTTTCCTCTCCTTCCACCAGAAGCTCACTGTCTCCAGAGCTCTGATTCTCTCTAGACTGGACCAATGCAACAGCCTCTTTCTAAATCTTCCTGCATCTACTCTCTGCCCTGTGCAACTCATCCAGAACAGGACTACGAGACTTGTTCTTGGCCTCAAGCCCAGGGACCGTATCTCTCCAGGACTGAAATCTCTGCACTGGCTCCCAGTGGCTGCGAGGATCAAGTTCAAAACCCTCTGCATTGTCCACAAGGCCTTCTGGGGCCTGGGGCCCCAATACCTTCAACTCTCTCTTCCTAAATATCTTCCCACTCGAGCACTTCGCTCATCTGCCTCCAACTGTCACGGGACGACACCCTGTTAAGAGTGGCACAGGACACCCACGAAGGGTTTTGGGTAGTTGTGCCGAAGTAAGGTGGACAGATAAGTACACACACAGCTGAAAGCAACGAGAACGAAGAGTAAACAAGTGTAGCAAGGAATAAAGTACAACAGAATGGATTCCCTCTAGGGGTGTATGCAGATATAGGAAAAGAGTATTCCACGGACCTTAGGAAAAACTCTAGCCTTCTGCACAGTTTGCTATAACAGAGGCCCACGCTGTTTGCTCATGGCTTGGAACAACAGCTATGGGTGTCTGTAACGTAGAAACGAGACAAGGGAAGGGGAAGAGGTTGCCTGACGGAAACCAACAGACAAGCTCTGTACAAAAGGGTCTACAAACAGTACAAGAGAAGATACTAACAGACAAATCCAGGAAAAGGAAGTCGATAGCAAACTAGCAGAAGGAAATGAAGGGAAAGTCGTATAACAGGATTGGATAGCAGAGGACGGTAGGGAAAAAGGTTGAGAGCTCAGAGGAGCAGGAAAGCAATGAGCAAGCCCACAGGAGCAGGGCTGTAAGGTAGGGAGCCCAGAGGGAAAGGGCTTAGGGTAGTGGAGTAAAGAAGGCTGCACAGCAAAGAGCCCAGAAAGGCCGGGCAGCAAGGAGTGAGCCCTGGGGGGCAGGACCGCTGACCGTAGAAGGCTGCAGAGGACTGTAGAGGGCTGCTAGGCTGAGAACCCAGCGGACAAAGGCTGTAGGTAACAAGCAGCAGAGCGTGATCGGCTGCAAGGTAAGAAACCCCGAGTACAAGGGCTGTTGGCAGCGGGGAGAAGCAGGCTGCGCGGCAATGAGCCAGAAGGACCGGGCAGCAAGGAGTAAGCTCAGAGGAGCAGGGTCGTTGACTTTAGCAGGCTGCAGAGGACTGTAGAGGGCTGCTAGATTGGAAGCTATACAGCGGACGAAGGCTGTAGGTTGAAGGCAGCAGAGCTTGATCGGCTGTGAGGCAGAAGCCTGGAAGACAATGGCGGAAGGTAGCAGCTGAACGTTATCGGCTGCAAGGCAGAAGCCCGGAAGGGGAAAGGTGGAGGCTGGAAAGCAGCAGAGCGAGATCGGCTGCAATGTAGAGAGCCCGGCAGGGCACTGGAGGAGGCTGGAAAGCAGCAGAGCGTGATCGGCTGCAATGTATGCAATGTAGAGAGCCCACCAGGGCACTGGATCCAAAACCGGAGTAAGGAGGAACCGCATACAAGATCCGAAGCTTGAAGCAAAAAAGGTGCCGGAAAGACTCCTAATGCAAGAGAGTGAGCCCCTGCAGGCAGCAGCTTTTATGCCGCCCTGCCCAGCACAGAGTCAGGCTAATTGGTCGCACCTGGATCAGCACACCTGCAGACAATCGGCCACCACCCTCTCTGTTCCTGAGCTGGTGGAAGCAGAACAGATCCCTAGGGGTTCTGGGGATTGTAGTTCCGAAGATGACGAATAGGAATGGCCAGGAATAGATGGTTATAGCCAAGTGCATTGTGGTAAGTGTAGTTTGTTGGGAAAAATAGAAAAGCACCAAAGTCTTGCAAATGGAAAAATAAAGTCCATAATGATCGTAAATGTATGCGCCCATGGTGCAGGCATGACACCAACTCCCTTAGGGTCAGTTGCTTCTCCAAGCAACGAGTTGATAGTAGAAATCTTTCTTTGGCTGGGGCCTCCCTCTGGAACAGCCTTCCTGCCCCCCTGAAACTTGAGGAGAACCATCTCCAGTTCCAGAAGCGCCTAAAAACCTTTCTCTTTGCTTCTGCCTTTTCTCCTCCCCTCCCCTGCTGACCTCCTGGCTGAAACTGAATCTGCACTGGTTACTTGGCCACCCTCTGTTCTTGGGCCCAGGTCCCTCCGCCTCCAGTAACACAAACCTGCACTGCCTGCCTGGCAACCCCCACTCTTGTGGACTGTTTCTGTATCCCTACAGTCCCACTACCAGCACTTGACACCTGAAGTCTGCACTTACCTTTGCACTTGCCACCTGCTGGCCGTTACTTTGCTTATTGTTATTATTCTATTCCCATCTACTGCACTCTCCCTTCCCCTTCCCCCTTTACGTTCCCCCTTCTCCCTTCCCATGCACCTGGCCTAGTAGGATCGTTGTCTGTCCTCCCTCTGTTCCCCCTCCCTTGCCTCATCGCGCCTTGAAACACTTGTGTATAGGCGCGTTATAAATGGCATATCATATCATATCATATATCATTAATCCTATCTCTAACTCTGTGTGGAAAGAGTATAGAGTGTCTCTTTAAAGAGAGGAGGATCGTTGTTAGGTGAATTTAAGCCACAGAGACTTTTTAAAATTTACTGAAGATGAAACTGAAAAATCATAAAAGATCTAGAGCCCTCTCGAGCCCCTGGATTCGATGGGCTTCTGAATATATTATCCAAGACCAATACAAAAGTGTGGGCTGCAGTCTTTATATTATTTTTCCAGAGCTTGTTATTGCTGGCCACCTCCTTAGGTCTTGGAGCAGGTCATTGCTGACACCAATTCATAAAAAAGGCTTGAGCGATCCCCAGGTAATTATAGAATTTTAGCCATGATTGACTAAAGTGCCAAAATCCTTTGGGCTACATTAATCTGTGGATTGACGAAAAGAACATTTTTAGCAACCAACTATCTGGTTTCCATAACGGTGATAGTAATGTATCCAATAATGGACACTTTATTCACTGCACTTTATTATTTAGTACCAATGCACTTTATATATTTTATATCCATTTTTTGAAGGCTTTTGATCTGGTGGATAGACAGGCTTTATGGAAGAAGATGGTAAACGGTAATTTGCAAACTCAAATCCTATATTTTTTTTATTACTTTCATACTGAAAACATGGTACAGATTAGAGTTGATCAGGAAGGCTCATTGCGCGAGCAGGTGTCTGTTAACTGCAGCCTGAAACAAGGCTGTACACTAGCACCAGTGCTGATTAATATATATGTTGCAGATTTTGAGGATGTTTTAAAGAATTGTAACAACCACCCCCAGCCCCGCGTATTTTAACACATCCTGTTTATTTATTTGTTTATTTATTTGCATTTTTAAAGTGCTCACACAGGCCGCGGGCATTGAGGCGCTGTTACAGGATTTATTTTTTGTTCTTTAGTTGCATAATTGTTTATTCTTTTGTCTTAGTTGCGTATTTACAACACGCTTAAACACTCAGAGGTTTCTAAGTGGACCGGGGATCAAACCTGAGTGGCTTTGTGTTGGCTTGCTTCCAAGGCACGCACGTTGCGGCTGAGCTATCCTCCCGGGATGTTGCCTGGTTCTCATTCCCAGACTACATTGTAATCCTCGATCAAACTGCGTTGGGACTACAGCATAGTCGTACGGCCTTGGAGCTATATTCTGTATGTCATGGTGTAATTATTAATCTATCTAAACCTAAAATAATGACAATCAAATCAAAGAACTATTAAGAGTTATAGGAGGCACAACTTGGTAGTTATTACCTTGGAGTGTTAATATCCAATAACTTGGATAAAGAGGTTTTCTTCAAATGTATAATAAATAAAACCACTGGCAAGTTTAAGGCAATTAAGTCATTCATCTCAAAATCTGGCGGTTTTTCAATTGAGGGTCCATTAAAAAGATGATATGATAGTTTATTTATATAGCGCCTATACACAATGTTTTTCAAAGTGCTTCACGGCAAGGGAGGGAACAAGGGAAAATACAATGACATTCTTACAGGTCGTGAAGAACAAGAATGCGAAATAACCCCCCTGTGTTATTCCAAGTACACTCTCCGGTCTTGAGGTCTGCACTGCTGAAGAAACTGCCAGGCTGAACCTTCTAGAAGGGAAGTCATAGGGGGTGTCTCTAGGCTTGTCTCGATCTGAGCCAATGGAAGCTATTTGCTGGGAACTGGGTCTTACTTCCCTTTGCACATGAAAAGTAATAGCGACGTGCACTGTCTATATTAAGTTAATGATGACCGAAGCAATCCCAATTCAATGTAGTCTTACTTTTTAGACCAAGAAGGTAACTTGAGTATTCAACCTGCTTTAAATTCATGGCACATAGAAATCGTAAATTTTCTGGATGTGATAGGATGTTCATGCTCACCTGATGATAAATTAGCCTCTAAATTTAATGAAATTTAAAAAAGGCAATGCTTAGGGTCCGAAATGCGCGTACCTCCTATTATCTGGGAAATCTAGCTATGCGGGATATTCCGTGCAAGCATTTCCAACTGATTCTCCATGTACCGCCATTAATAGTCTACAGAATACTAAAGTAAGACGGTTTGTAATGTGCTTAACGTCCCATCAGCAGCCATCGCTGGCAGATAGGGGTGCTTGGTTTAACATACCCCACAAAGATCGCCTCTGTGGGCTACGTGGAAAGAACTTGAGACTTCCAGGCACCTCTTGGCTGGCTGGATTGCACTCATTCTGTACATGAAAAAGGTTACAGGAGCTTGGTTTACAATATGAATTTCATCCACACTGACCAATTCTCATCATCATTATAGGCAGGGAGAAACATAATTATGAATTTGACTATCTATTATAAATCGCAAGAAATCTCCATATGTGTTTTAAAAATGCTGTTTATTTTAATCAATGACATTTTATTGTTCAGATTGGAAATGTATGTAAAAGAAGTAATTGTGCTTTTCAAGTGTTAAAGGTTATATTTAACCAATTAAACAAGGGGAAAAATAATCGTTTTTGTATTGATAAAGAGAAAAGACGATAACTGTCATTGTTAAAAGATGAAGAAGGTCCCAGGGAAGGGAGACATCCTCTGGAGTGGGCAGCGATATCCTTGAGAGACTTTTTGTTGGAGTTCCCTATGGCTTTGCCCATTTGAACATTTCTAAAGCACCATATCCTTTTTACTTTAGAGTTCATTTCCTTGGAATGTGAGGATCAGCATAGTACTTTGGACACAGGACGGTTTTGTTGTGAACATTCTGACACTTCCATGTCCTTAGTTTTGAGTTTAGCTGGGGAAACACCTCTAGTGCAGTGATGTCGAGGCATGATCCCAACCCCTTTTTATTCATCAATAAAGGTCTTCAGCCAAAACCATGACTGCATACAATTGTATTCATAGTTCGTTTTTATTGATAGATTGCATTATTAAATACTTAGTGCAGGGTTTGGTACACACCGCAAGCAGGTTTCTAAATACACACCGTATGTTTTCAACAATCGGTGGTGGCCACTCAAGCGTCTGCCATCTATGAAACATGGCCAGTAAAACATGTCATAGCTGCCCTGTGTGCTCCACAGCGCCTTGTATGCACAGATATGCATATGTGTGCGTGCAAGACACTGGGGACCCAGGGGACAGGTATGCATTGTGTGTGAGGGGGCTCAGGGTCTGGCATGCCATTTCTTTACTAGACATACCCAGTACAAAATGCCATACCTGCCCCAGGGTCACCTAGCAGCTCACATGCACACAATCCATGTGATGCACCTCACACACTGAGCTGATTTTGTCCGGTTGGATGGCAGGGCGTGTGTGCAATAAATGAACAGTGAAATAAATAATAAGGAAAGCATCTAAGGGCATCATCTTCAGATTTATTTATTTTTCTGTTTCATTGCCGGCCTCTGCATTAAGTGTTGCCTGGTGTTCATGTCTGGCCTCCACAGGATAATATAACACTTGGGAATGAAGATACAGCCCAGAAGTCCAGCACCAGAAGACAAGATGGCAAAGATCTCCACAGCCACCATGTACTTCCCCTGCGTGCTCAGGTAAGCCGGGATGAAGGAAACCCATACGGCCAGGAACACAAGCATACTGAAGGTCAGGAACTTGGCCTCGTTAAAGCTCTGGGGCAAATTACGGGCATGAAATGCAACCACAAAGCTGACGCTGGCCAACAATCCCAGATACCCCAACATCAAGTAGAAGAAGAGAACAGAGCCCTCGTCGCACTGGAGGATGGTGGTGTCCCCCATCTGTATCTTCACTGGGAATGGGGGGTCAAGAAGCAGCCAGGCTGTGCATATGAGTATTGGAACCAATGAACATACAAGTACCACTCCATGGGGCACTCTAGTCGACAACCACCTAGAAGAGCGCCTGCTGGGGTCCCGGGCATTAAAGGCTATAATCACTGTGATGGTCTTTGCCAGAACAGTGGAAATGCTGATGGAAAAAGCGATCCCAAAGGAATTTTGCCGGAGCATGCAGGTCACCCCCTGGGGATGTCCAATGAAGGTGAATGAGGAGAGGAAGCAGAGCATGAGGGCGATGAGGAGCAGGTAGCTGAGCTCGCGGTTGTTTGCTTTGACGATTGGTGTTTCCTTGTACCTCCAGAAGACCCAGAGCACAAACATTGCCACTAGGAAGAGGGCAGTGGCTAAGCATGTTAGAGCAAGCCCCAACGACTCTTCAAAGGAGAGGAACTGGAGAGTTGTTGGGTCGCATTGTGTTTGTCCTTGGTTTGGCCAGTGGTCTTCAGGACAATTCCAGCAGTCAACAGAATCTAGAAGAAAGAATACTTGGTCATTACTGATCTGAACATTTAGTGCCATGTCAATATTCTGTCAGCAATTATGGATTTAGGGACACCAGACTGTAACTGGAAGGATGAATTCTATAACTCCGCCCATGCTACCAACATGGTCAACCAGTTCATGTGATGTTCCAAAGAGCTACTTTACCCCAGTTAATAAGAGGCCGCCCTGGGGATTGGTCAACAATGACGGTGAGCACAGCCTCAAACCCGACTTTGAAGGACGACCTGTCTGTCTAAAGCAAGGAAGACAAGCTGAGACTATGGCATGTTCTAATTGGTCTTTTGGGGTGCAGCGGGGGCGGTGATTGATCACTACAGAATGAATGCTGACACTGTCCACAGGCATTTCTAAATACAACTGGAAATTACTGTTCTACTGTAAAGCTGCTGACTGGTCCTCTATTGACTGTTTGAAAAAAACAAAAAAATTCCAATATAAAAGCTAAAGTCAATGCTTATTTCCCTCCAGACTGTCACCTGGATAGCATTCCAAAAGACTATTCATACAGTTGTGACCCCACCTCCCGTGTAAGGCTTCAAGGGTGGGTGGTTATTACGGCCGTCTATAGATGGTCAAAATGCAGTTGTGCCACCCAACGACAACAGAAACCCGTTCCTATGCTGCATGGCCACCGATGCTCTCAGTAGACAGAAACTGAACTCTTGGCAGCCACTCTCGGTGAACTGCAGGGCGGTAATTCATTTTCACCTCCTAGGAAAGGGTGGATCGGCATATTTTCTGTAAGGAATTAATGGTGGCAACAGTAAAGTCAGACACAAGTGATCACAGTCTATAAGTATGTGTTAAGCCACAGCACATTCCACTCTATTACCACCATGTATAGACCTCCACATGATGCCACCATCCTCTCTGAAGAAAGGTTTGATTGCATTATTCATCTCCAACCCATCTCCAACAGCATCCCTGTTGTTGCATATTTAACATTTGGCTACACCACCCTGAACCCAAACTGACCCCTCTCTTCTTCAGAAGACCCCCTACCATCAAGAAATGCCCTCCTGCACCCTCTCATGTTGGGTGCTCATGCTCTGGATGTTATGCTCATGATTAATCTGTGCCTCTAAAGCATGCATGGTACTCCTCTCCCCATGTCCACCTTGGGAAAAGAGCTTCTCTGGTTGGGTATCGGAAATAAGTCTCCACTGTTTGCTTCAGTGAAATATTAAAGGCCTCCATCCCTGCTGCTCTCATGGGATCTCCTGATGGCTTAGTCTCAAGTCTAAATAATGAACTCACTAGAAAGCTCAGTCACCGGACTCCTTTTAACGAATAGAAAAGAGACCATCTTTGAATAATATTTACTAGTATAGTATGAAACGTGCTTCCTCAAAAAGAAATTCAGAGCATCGGATTATTACTTTTGAAAGTCCTAGGACCATTGCCGCAGTTTTCGACTAACTATACATTGAACTGGCTGAGACACTTGACATGCTATAGGCCACCATAAACTGGCTGAGACACTTGACATGCTATAGGCCACCATAAACTGGCTGAGACACTTGACATGCTATAGGCCACCATGAAGTGGCTGAGACACTTGACATGCTATAGGCCACCATAAACTGGCTGAGACACTTGACATGCTATAGGCCACCATGAAGTGGCTGAGACACTTGACATGCTATAGGCCACCATGAAGTGGCTGAGACACTTGACATGCTATAGGCCACCATGAAGTGGAAGAAAACGATTTACTCCAGAACTGAACTGCCAGGGCTTGTAATTCATCTGCTGTCATATTTTGGATTTCCAGAGAATTCATGTCTCCTTTTGAAAGCAATGAATTTAATACTGCATCACAAGATATCACTGGTCCCTTGCCCACATCCTTTCAATACACGTTTAAGACTTTGCACTCCTCTGGAGTCATCCTCCCTCTGCTGCTGGAAACCAAACCCAATGCCACCTTCTCTACGTTTAGTTAGATGACGATCACATAAATTACTAAAACTGTTCTAAAAATCACTCCTTCATTGAGTCAGGTGTTTCACTGTGCAGCCACCGCTATTACAATGATTTGCTTTTCACTGGTTCCTTCATTGACCAACTTGGTCACCAGCTCCTTTGCTATTGTTCTTTAACTCATGACTCAAAAAAGATTGAGTTCCTCTCTCCTGAAGAAACCCACTGACCACCCAGCCATTCTTTCCAACTATTACCCTCATCCCCTTCGTACTCACCATGGAACTGCAAGTATGGTCAGAGACGTTTTGGGTCTATGTGAATTGTTTGCAGCTGTAGTGTCCCCCAAGGCTTTATTCTCAGCCTGACTCATCAATACATATCCGAAGCCACTCTTGTCCCCGCTGCTCCCTTCTTCATTTCCTTCCAAGACAACTTTGGCAACATTCAGGTTTCATTAAGATTGTGGGGTGCAATAGCCGGATGCCCTTCATATGTCCACCTTCCTCTCACACATCTGGAGGATGGAGAACAGCTCATGTCTGTCTATAAATGGGAAATCATCTACTTGACCTCTTCTCCTTTTCACCTGGCCAGCATCTATCGGTACCTCTCCTACTCCTGCCCCTTGGCAAACACCTTGCTGTAATTGGATACCCATCTTACCTTTCTTCTGCACGCCCACGTGCTTTCAAGAGCACGCAAAGAATCTAGCACAAAAGATTTCATTAGCACACAATTAAGCACATCCTCCACTCTTTCACATGTGGACGGATCCATCTACTTAACTTTGGGGATTGACAAAGGGGTGATCCAAGAGACAAGATGATCCCCAGAATTAGAGGATGCTGGACTCAAAGGAATTGTACATGGTGCCACAGAGCACACCAACGGGGTCACCACACTAATGCAGGGGGCAGTCACAGGATCACTCACGCCCCCACCAACCCCACAAACACCAGGGACAACCAATGGCAAAAGGGACACTAAAAAGCAAGCCTTATTCTAAAATTAACTTTCATATTTATGATGAACTTTCATACAATGCTGGCCATATATAATTACAAAGCTGTTCATAGCAGGGTAAGAAGACCAGGATAGAAAAACGAGAGTGGGGGCGGAGATCTGACTGGATTGGGTTTTGGGAAGGAAGTGTTTAGGCTTTTGCAGAAGGTGAGGATGAAAGGGGCGGCACAGATGTGGCGTGGGAGGGCATTTCTGGATCATTGAGAGAAGACTTGTTTATGGGTGCAGGTTACCTTGCAGAGTGGATTGTGTACAATATTTAAGCTAATGTGTCTTGCGTTTGTATGGGTTATGGGTCTCAGTTTGTTGTGAAGATAGTATGAAGCGTTGAGGTGCATACTTGTATATACAATGCTCTGGAATGGCTGACCTCCTTCCTTACTAACTGCTCTTCCCATGTCATCCTGGGAATCCTCTCCTCTCCTAATTCCTTCTCCTCCCGTGGGGTACCGCAAGGATCTGTCCTCTCACCTTTGCTCTTTAACATCTACCTTGCTCAGCTGGCACGCCTCATATCCTCAATGTTCTCAACTTCCCCAAGAAGCTCAATGTTTCCCGAGCCCTAGTTCTCTCTAGGCTTGACTATTGTAACAGCCTCCTCCTCAATCTACCTTCTTCCACTATTTGACCCCTTGAACTAGTCCAGAATAGAGCAGCATGACTTATCCATGGCCTTAAGCCCAGGGACTGCATCTCTCCTGTCCTAAAAAGCCTGCACTGGCTCCCAACTGCTGCACAGATCAAATTCAAATCCCTCTGCATCACCCACAAGGCTGTCTGGGTCCAGGAACCACTCTCGCTTACCAAATACTCTCCTTCTAGATCTCTACGTTCCTCTGGTTCCAGCTCGCTGTGCGTAAAGCGTTTCACCAAGCAGAGAGCAGAGAGAGCAGATAGCAGAGAGCAGAGAGCAGGAGGCTGCTCACTTTCCTCAGCTGGATCCCTTCTCTGAAACAGCCTCCCCTTCCTTCTGAGGTTCTGAAAGCACCTCAAGACTCTCCTCTTTTCTCTTCCTTCCCTTCTTTCTTACGGTGCTAATCCCACAGTTGCTGCGATTGGTCTCTTGGACCCTTATGCATCTTCTGGGCCTCTGACCATTCACACCCAATCTTCCCAGCTTCTGTCTTCCTCAGCACTTGCCTCGGCACAACCTCCGCACTGGAGATTAACACATTCAACTTAATGCAGCACTTGGACACATAGCACTTACCATACCTTGCACTTCATCTGTGGCTCTTCTCAAGCATGGACACCACAGCACCTACCCCACTGCCCTCTTCCTTCCTGTACTTGCATGTTCTGAATACTCACGAGGCATAGTAGGTTTGACCGTCCCTTCCCCTCTGTATTTCTTGTATTTAATTGTACTACTATTCCATGTTCCCACCCTGCTGCCCTGTACATGCTTTGAAACAGAATGTATTTCCTGTATAAGCGCCTAACAAGCAAACAACAAACGCATCATGTATTTTAAAATGATGTCTCCAGTGTATGGGAGACAGTGGAGCTGGGAGTGAGTTGCGGTGATGTGTGAATATAACGTATGTACAGAACGAGTCTTGACGCTGTTTTACGTACGGCTTGCAGGGTGCAAGAGTGTTGTTATGGAGTCCATCGAGGATTGCATATCCATTGTCCAGCTTGGAGAACTATACAGCCTCAACTGAGGTTTGGAAGTCATCAAGAGGAAGGTTGTGTCTTATTTTACATAGGAGGTGTCGCTGTAGTTTAGATGCTTTGGTGATAGCAGCTATGTGGTTTGTGGAGGATAATTAGGGGTCAGTGGTGAAGCCAAGCTACTTCACTGTTGTGGAGGGGGAGATGTCTGGGTTGTCAGTGGTGAGTTCATTAATCCAAGGGGTGAGGTTGGGTTTGTGCCTGGGGGAATTACATTAAATGAAATGAAAATTAAATTACAAAACATTAGCAAATGAGGAGGTTTTCCAGATTGGATGGGTTGAGTGTTCAGATGTTGGTGGCCATCTTGGTGATGATGGTTGAAATACACTTTATGAGGGTGTGGAGTTTGAGGGGGAGGAGATCTTGAGGTATATTTGTGTGCCATCTTCATGCTGATGAAAAAAGATGGTGTGGTAGCTCACTGTTTGTCAAAGACATTCAATATATAGGTTTGTTTGTTTGTTTGTTTATTTTATTTATATAGCGCACCTGACCCGGAGGTAATTGAGCGCTTGAGGCTGGGAGTGGTTACATGGCATAGTATAGACAGTTGCAATCATTAATACAATGTGTGTAATTACAATGGTACATATATACATTAAACATTATACATATTATACAATGGGTCATAGCGGTAGTGTAGGATGGGTGACACGTATACTAGTTGAGCAGACCACCTAGCTGTTGGTGGTATCAAGAGCAACTATTTTATGTTTTGTTAAGAATCCATGTGATAACATGGCTTTTGAATTTGTTGAAGGTTTGAATGGTTTGGATGTTCTGAGGGAGAGTGTTCCATAGCTGAGCGGCTAATACCGGGAAGCTAGAACCTCCGGGTCTTTTTAGATTGTATCTAGGCACCGCCAAGGATGGTGTGTTGGAAGATCTTGTGAAACGATTGAAGAGGATGGGTTATAGGGGAACATCCTTGTGGTACCCGTGTTTGACTGGGGTGGGGTATGATCTAAATTGGGTCCCGGAGTTGAAGGGTGTCCTGTCAGTGAGGAAGGAGTTAAACCAGTGGCTTGAGGTGCCTGATAGTGTCATGCTGTCGGACATAATGCTTAGAAGAATGGCGTTATCACTGGTGTCGATATGTGTTGCAAAGCCAAGGAGGACTCCAAAAGCTGTATCCTTTGTCAGTTATTATTGGAGGTCACCCAAGATGTTAAGTGGTGCATTCTCAGTGCTGTGGCCAAGGGAGAAAACCTGTTTGGAACGGGTTGAGAAAGTTGTTTGTGGTTCTATGTTGTTGGAGTTGATTTGTCACAAAGCTTCCAGGTTGTTGGTAAGGCATGGCCTGAATGTCATGGGATGGTCATTCCCAAGGGGTGTGAGATTCAGGAGTTGTTTATTGAAGAGGGGAGATTTGTCTTGCGTTCAATGCAGGTGGGGTGGTGCAATGTGAGAAACAGAAGTTGATCATGTTGACCAAGTGTTAAGCCAGAGTTGTGATGCAATTGGCTTTGTCCTGCGCTGGGAAGGCGTCGTCTAGCAAATGGACTTGTTTTGGTTTTGCAGTGAGGGTGCTAAATATGTCTTTCTCAATGGGGTGGACTATGTCCGATGTGTTTAGGGTTTGCTTGCAGGACAACATGGAGTGGGCCTGTGGAGGGTAGGGCTAGTCTATTGTGTGTTTTTGATAGTTGATGTGTCTATATGGGAGTTGCATACTGTGATAGAGTGAATTGATGATGAAAAGCTTCTGTTTGTGGTTGGGGAGGATTAATGCTCTTGGAGGTAGTTGGTGGCATTGGCATTGTGAATGGCCATCATGATATATACGATATGATATGATATGGCATTTATAATGCACCTGTACACAAGTGTTTCATCTCTTTAGAGTGACATTTGTCGATGAGTTGCCTGGTTAGGGGGCATGGCTTCTTTTGTAGGCTCTTTTCAGGCATTTGACATTTTATTTGATGGTCGCGAGAGAGGTTTTAAGCCATGGCCATGTTGTTTCTGTTTTTAAGGGGGCTTTTTGGCCAAGTGCTGAGTGATACCGGTGTAATTGTTGGAGAGTAGTGGGACTGTTGTAAGTGAGGGATGGTAAGCGTAGTGAGGGAGCTGTGTTTGTGATGTTTAGATGGTCTTGTCTGGGGGGTAAGAGGAGTGTGTGGCAGGTGAGGGGATGCTGTGTGGGAGAATGAGCATGGATGCGTTGGCAAAGTTGTCTGAGCACAATACCCAGATTTAATTTTGCTCATATATCCTTTAGAGAGCCAGTCCGGCTTCATTGACAGACCCAAACATGGAACAAGAAAACAAAACCTTCCCATATAATGAAGCTGTTTGAATGTCAACAGCGAGCAGGGAAACATATGCACTCCTTTGTCACCGATGCTGAAGGATCAGAAACGGACGACCATTAGAGTAATGAGTCTGCAGACCTTACCACATGATCCGTTTCTCCCTCTAATCGCTACAGATTCTCTGCGAAAAAGAAGTTGCAAATATTCCAGCAGCTTCAGCTTGCATATTACAGCCCTTTCTGACGCAGAGAGACCGAGGTCGAAGCAGGGAAATGATGCATAAGTTCAGGGGGAAGGAAGGGAGACCACACAAATATTTCAGGAAGCATTGGAATCCAAGAAGGCGGCAAACATTAATGTAGGTTTAAGCTAACAGTATTCCAACCAACATGACCACAAGCACATGGTCCACATTATATGTGCAAACATCTTTATTGAGAAGATTGAACAGATATTGATATTTTATTTCTATCGCGCTCGTACACAAGTGTTTCAGAGCACGACAAGGCAAGGGAGGGGAACAGGGGAGAACAAAACAACGATCTTACTAGGCCCAGTGACATTGAGAACGCGCAAGTGCATGGGAGAGGGTGAGGGGAAAAGTGCATGGAATGGGGGAGAAGTGGAAAGTGCGAAGCAGAGGAGAAACAGATAAATAACAATCAATAAATAATAAAGGCAAAAACAGTGGTAGTGCAGCCAGCAATTTGCAAATGCTACGTTTAAGCAGCAGACAGGGTAGGTCTGATAAAAGCAGGAAGCAAAGGGGGGGGGGGCTGTATGGGTACAGATACAGACCCCAGTTCAAGGAGTGGCCCAGAGGCAGTGCGGGAGGGTGGCAGGGTGAGCAGGTACTTCGGCCCGGAGGACAGAGGGTGGCCAGGTGCACAGTGCCAAGAGAGAACAGATCAGCAGGGGAGAGGGGGTGCGAAGGCAGAAGAAAAGAGGAAGGTCTTGAGGTGCTTCCGGAACCGGAGATGGTGCTCCTCAAGTTTCAGAGTGGCAGGGAGACTGTTCCAGAGGGAGGCCCCAGCCGAAGACGGAGATCTACCCCCAGCTCGTTTCTTTGCATCCACTGAGAGCCAATGGAGAGATTTCAGAGCTGGAGAGATATGATCCCAGGGCTTGAGGCCAAGGACAAGTCTCGCAGTCCTGTTTTGTATTAGTTGCAGAGGGCGGAGAGTAGAAGCAGGTAGATTTAGAAAGAGGCTGTTACAATAGTCCAAGCTAGAGAGAACCAGAGCTTGGGATACCATGAGCTTCTGGGGGAAGGAGAGGAAAGGCAGAGTACCTCTGAGGAGGTGAAGTAGGAAGTTTGACTTTTTAAATACCTCGGAGATGTGGGCGGAGAAGGAAAGGGTGGAGTCAAAGATGACCCTGAGGATTTTAGCCTTGCAGATGGGGGTAGGAGGAGGGCCAAGGGAGGCCAGCCAGAGAGTGACGGGAAAGGATGGTGAAGGTGTGCCGATGAGGAGGATCTCCGTCTTGCTGACTTTCAGACAAAGATCATTGGGGGCACACCAATCTTGAATGGCAGTTGGGCAATCAGAGATGAGAGAGGGAGAGGAGGTGGCCGAGGGCAGCCTGGAAAGAAGTTGAGTGTTGTCAGTGTAGCAATGGAAAATTGAGCAGAAAGTGGCAATGCAGTGGTGAGAGTTGCCAGGTATTGGTTGAAAAGCCAGAGCGAGAAGGTAGACCCCTGGGGAACACCACATGTAGAGAGGAAGATAGAAGTAAGGAAGGGCCCAAGTTGGACCTGGGAGAGTCGATCTGAGAGTAAAGAGTTCAGCCAGGCCAGAGCCTGATCAGTGATACCCAGGTTTTCACGAGACGGTTGAACAGGATGGTATGGCTGATTGTGTAAGGCAGAAGTGAGATTGATGAGGATGAGGACAGAGGGAATATTAGAGTCACGGTTGGAGAGCAGATCTTCACAGATGTTAAGGAGAGCAGTTTCCGTGCTTCTGGCAGCTCTGAAGCCAGACTTGTGGTCATGGAGACAGCCAACAGAATTGGAATGAAGGTTAAGCTGAGAGATGGCCAACTTTTCCAGGTGTTTTCCCAGAAAGGGATTAATGGAAATTGGGCGATAGTTAGCTGGACGAGAAGGATCAGCTGTGGGTTTCTTGAGAAGTAGATGCACAAAGGAGTGCTTCAGAGTGGAGGGGAAGGATCCCGAGTCAAAGGAGTGGTTGCAAAAATCAGCAAGGGCCGGAGCAAGGGTGTCAATGTGGTCCTTGATGGTTTTAGAGGAACAGGGATGAACCTGTTTTGATGAGGCTTTCATAGATCGGACTTGTCTAGCAACCTCGTCAGGGGAGAAAAGAGGAAAGGACGAGAAAGGTGGTGGGGGGGTGACTAAAGGAGGGTCAGCAAGCACAGATGGAGAGGGGAGAGGAAGGGTGTCGGTGGAGAGGGTGGACAGGAATTCCTGGGTTTTTGAAATGAAGTGAGAGGCAAGGGCATTGCAAAGAGCCTGGGAAGCAAAAGGAGTAGAGACTGCAGCTGGGTTGGCCAGCTCCTTGCAGATTTTAAAGAGTTTGGCCGAGTTGTTAGATGCCGTAGAGACACAAGCTTGAATGTGGACTCTCTTCTTGGTGAGGACAGAAAGTCGGTATTACCTTTGTAGCAGGCGACAGGCCAGTTTGTCAGAGGATGAAAAGGAAGTCCTCCATTTCCTCTCAGCCGCCCTACACTTACGTTTAAGTGTAGCTAGGTCAGAGTCATACCAGGAATTGCACTTGGCTTTGGACTTCAAATGGATCCTCATGACAGGGGCAAGAGCATAGACAGGGCTGTGTCAGGATGTGAGACAGCCAAAGATGGAGGGGGGGAGAGAAAGTGGCGGCAAAAGCCTCAACTGACACGCGCTTCATGGGCCGGATGTCCGAGAAGGTAGGTGGCAGTGTTGGAGTAGGCTTGGCTTGGGGGAAAGAGAGGGAGAGATGAGAGGAGAGGAGGGAGTGATCGCTCCAGGAGAGAGGAGTGGTCAGAGGGATGGAGAGGGGGAGGTCAGAGGAGATGAAGACATCGAGTGTGTGCCCTGCAGAGTGAGTCGGGCCAGAGGGGAGGATGGACAGGGAGAGGGAGTCGCAGAGGTCACAGAAGAGTACAGAGGAGGAGCAAGGAGAGTCTAAATGTGTATTGAGGTCACCGAGGAGGAGGAGTTGAGTGGTAGAGGCCAGGAGGGAGGAGGAGAGGTCTGCCCACTCAGAGAGAAATGAGGTGATTTGACCAGGAGGCCGGTAGATGGTAACCACAGTAAGAGAATGGGTAGGCGAGAGAGAAAGCCTACAGACAAGGCATTCAAAAGAGGAGTAGGTCTGAGTGGGAATGATAGAGGCAGGAATCCACTCAGGAAAGATCAAGGCTACCCCCCCCCCCACCGGACCGGGATGATCTGGGTGTTGAGAGGATCTTGTAGCCATCAGGGAGGTTAGTGTCAAATCTTGTGACAGAGCTGGCTGTGAACCATGTCTCAGTAAGACCAAGGACATCAAGGTCTAGTTCCTCAAGGAGATGGCAGATGTCAGAGGAGTGTTTGACAGCAGAGCGAGAGTTGAGAGTGGCAATATGAGGAAGGTTACCAGCCTTAAAGACCTTCTGAGAAGGGGTACAGATCGGAGGTACGCCCTACAGAGGAGAAAGAGCCCTAGGAGGGGCAGAGGAGGAGGAGGAGAGAGAGGGCAAGGTAGCCAAGGGGGGAGAGGAGGGGAGAGCAGGAGATGAGAGGAAATTGATGAGGCGAGGGAAACGCCTATCAAAGAGGAGGAGATTGGCCTGAGGGCCTTGGACCATGACAGTCCCATTTAAGTAAACATTAATGACGACTTTACAGGAGTCGAAGGAAGCCATGAGAACTTCCCAGTGAGTGCCTCCATTAATGGGAGAGGAGGTAGGGCAGAGCACAGAGACCATATGAGGAGTCCATAGATCTGGCGAAGGAACGACAAAGAGGATGTCAGTGAGGGTCTGTCTGGCGGAAGCATTGGAGTAGGTGTCGGCAATAGGAAGACCAGGGTTAGAGGCCAAGATATCCTTTTTGAACTTCTTCCTACCAGACTTAGTGAGCAGGGAAGGATAGTCAATGGAGAAGCAGTTGGAAAAGATAGGAGAAACAGAAAGCGCCATTGTGGTGGAAACGAGGAGAGGATGGAGATACTGGGGGGGGATAAGGCAGGTAGATGTGGGACAAAAGAGTGTGGAGAAGAGATTAGCATCTGGTAGAGGAGGATGGAGAACAGCTAAATCAAGATGAAAGACAAGATTTGAGGAGGTGACAGGAGAGAAGCCCCCCATGAAAGCCAACAAGTACAGGAAGGAGCAGGCAGACCAGGTCTGTCCATAACACAATCTGAAGATAAGGGAGGAATAAATGAAGGCACATCCCTGTACTCTCACACCAGAAAGAATACCGCCCACTAGGGAAAATGGCCAATGGATATGAAGTATTTCTTTAAAAAAAAGAAGAATGCCTCAGTAAAGAACTTTGCTGCCATGGAACGTTCTGAGGTCTGTTGACATGAGTGGTGCATTATAAGCACAGTGTCACTAGTGACTTCAACATATATAGCACATTTCTACAATACAGATTGGCAGCAGCCTAGAGCTGTAGGACCTGATCCATATGGGATGCCAGGCCAATGTCCATCATCATCTGTCTATCTCTGTTCATCATCTGTCTATCTCGGTTCACGTGGGTGCTTCTGGGCTCGTCATCCGCCGTGAGCTGACTTAACAATTAATTAGCTACTCTGACACACTGTCATTCTTACGATTGTAACTAGGCACCTGGCTGATACAGGGATAAGCTCATGGGGGAACCAAGGTCACACTAACTCACACACACTTCATTCGCTCCCAGGCAGATCAGCAACTCCCAATGTCCTCCAATTTCATTTTAGGCTATATGTCGGATGCTGCCCTGCACCTCGCAGCACACATCACATGATCCATTTCTGAAGGCATAATAGCCTAGCCTTCTGATCTTAGTGATCGATCGAGGGGTGTAACATTTCTATGGTCGGTGGTCTGGGTTTGGATGGTGCCATGGCATTTGGGGGGGGTAAAGGGAGGAAAGCATGGCAAAGCTGTATTTCTCATGTGGGGATCATTGGGAGCAGAAGGGTCTTGCTATCTGCTTTGTAGGACGATACTGACAAGAGGCACTTGGCTCCCTTCTCGTGACCTTGCATGGGGCATTCTTCCCAGGGTGCGAGGTCTTGTTACTATCTCAACAATGGAGGAGGTTTGGATCTCTCAGACCTTGCTGGGGTGGGGGTGGCATTCCTGCTCATGCAAGGAGGCTTACACTGATGCAGAGAATACTGTTTGCTGTGCTTGGGCCTAACTTCTAAAATGACTGCCGCTTGCCAATTTAGCGTTCACACACTCATCTACTATATAGCTTATAATGCAGGCACTAAGGTGATGGGGCACTCCCCCTATATGTGCACCCTCCTACCCCTGCTCCATGGATGAGCTCTATTAGCATATAGTTCTTGTTCGGTATCACATAGGGGGTGGTAAGACTCTCTCTCCTTCCCAACATTCCCCCCTTTCATAATTCTACATGAACAAACCCCTCTGCAGTGTTATTGACAACTAAATTCCAATATATGTTTTCCTCCCTCTTTCACACTCTCTCTAACCTGCTAGCTTCCAGAAACTGTGGCAACCCGTCCTTTGGAACCCATGCTCTCTTAATTTGCTCCAGACTGGGCACATTGTTCTGGGGTTGATGTCTTATAGCTACAACCCCCATACCCTGCTAAATATACACAGTGCTTGGTATAATTCTCTGGGTCTGGTGGGGGTGTTGTTATGTTGCCGCAGGGGTGTAGGGGAAGGAAATATCTACCATGCAGGGTTTGCTTGGGTTGTCTGTTTGGGTGCCGTGTTCTGTGGTACCACAAAGTGCTTTGGGCACCCCCCAATTGAGACCATCATCATTGCACTACGGGGCACTGCTTTGGCACACTATCGGAGTCCCATTTGGCATGTGCAAAAAATGACCAAAGTAAAGACGATGACGGGTATCAGAATCTTCACAATCGCCCCCGGCCAGGACGGAGCCCAGGAAAGAATCAGATCAATCAAGTCCTCATTTTGTATACCAGCTACTTTCTTCATGCACACTCCTAGATTGTGCACAGCTTCAATAATGTGTGACAGGCAGCCATTCAGGGCATCTCCAGGAGGCACGAATGTGCAACATGAGTCCCAAATTATTTTGCACACACCTCCCTCCATAGCGGTCAGCATATCGAGGACATAGCGGTTTTGCATCATCATCATGCTCAGGGCGTGGAGTTCCAGTTTTATAACGTTGAACCCTTGATCGGTGACGTTAGCCTGCTGGATCAGCAATGGCCACAGCTTGCACACCAGGCAGTAACAGTGAGGCAAAAATATTTCTGCTTTGGTGAAGAGACGGTATTTATCTAGTATTTCCTCGAGCAAGTTTGATGAGTCCTTGGACAGATAATTATATCTTTTTCTTCTCTGCAGGGTTGTAGCTTTTTCTTGCCCATGGAGGGTGTGGCACTCTTGTTCTGGCAATGGGTTTCATGTTACTTTTTCAAGGGTGGAAAGGAGGTAGGGGCAAAAGTGTCTGTTGACCCCCTTTGCAAATGTATTTCTGTGATTACAAGTAGAGCTGAGTGCAGTGTGGCCAGCGAACAATAGCCCCTCCATGGTGGGAGGTGCAAGTACACCTGTTGGCCACACACCCAGATGTAATTCATAACTGCCGCGGTGCCTTTCTTGAGATCATGAATGAGCTAAGTTTTATTGCAATGTTCAATTGTCCCTCCAGATATCGTTCCAGCACTGTAAAGCAATGTTCATGTGTTTCCTCTCTGTGCAACTTTACTGGTTTCTCCAATGCTTCAATCCAGGTTAGTTTGTGAGACATTCTGTCCGGAATGATGCACATGCAGCTTCGACCCGTGCAGAAGCCATTCTTCCTACCCTACGAGGCTCTCTGCCATACAGCTCACTGTAGTTTCTTGCCATTGCCATTTGTTGTTTGTATATTTTAGTCCTTGTATCACTGGTTAGGGTCTCTTTAGGCATTGGCTGCTTTTTGGATTGTCATTGCTTGCTGATGATCTGGCACTACAATTTTGAGTCTTTCATTATGCGTCCCTGAAAAGTGCCTCTGAGCCTACACAGCACAAGATGCAGTAGGCATTGCACCTCTAGAATTGGTTCTTCATGTGGCACTATCACCTTGGGTGCCCCTGACGCATGCAGTATCAATGAACACACATAACAGCGACCATTCACTTTATTTCTCCCTACTGAGCTCATGTCTATATACCAACTATTGGAACGTTCTGGGTGACACACATCTTCTATGGCATCAAGACCGAGCCCATGATACGCATCATACTTTGGCCTTCATTCTTGTCTCTTTGTACATTAGGGGGTACCTATATATCCATCCATAACATCATTATAATTTACAGTGATAGGAGATATGTTATATAAAGAAGTATACACTTTGAGAAATAGAAGGGGCCTAGCACTCCAGCGATTCAGTGACATATTCTAACAATTTAGTATGACAGGGTTGAATTTTACCATTATTAGAATAGCTGATCTGTGGATGCATAAAGTTGGATCTTGTGGACACTACATATTTATTTTCATTTGGGTGGTGTTCAGTTTCGTTCACAGGGACATTTTAACTATTATGTACAGTGATCTTGAAATATCCCTCTCTACCCCCACTACCCCACCCCCCTCTTTTATAGGTCCTATTAATATAAAAGACACTGCTAAATAAATCCCTAAGCCAAACATTGAAAGAGAAAACAAACCCACAATATAATGGATTGCACACATATATCAATACAATAATCTAGAAACAATACTATAAGTACCATCTTTTCTAACATATAATGAGTGTTTGGAGAGCGCTGGTTCCCTTTTATTGAGAACCAGAAAGGCAAAGCTAATGAAAAAGAGAGAGAGAAAGGTCCTCCCTTTGACAACATGTAGCAGCTGTGCTCTTGCACTGTCTGTGGGGTTGGGGGTTACTTGAACTTTATATTGGTAGTTGGAAAATAAATTAAGTAGATGCACACTACAAGTCTTTTAAAGTGCTGGTGTGATGTTTGGCGGTGCCTTCCAAATGTTGGACACTGTAGTAACAGAGCCCTACTAACTTTGACCACCAGAGGAGTGCACTACACTACCTCGAATGGTCCATTGAATTTGGGGTTGTTGCACTTCTGAAAAAATGATTCTACGTAGGTGAAGTCTCCTGGCAGTAGCAGTTGGGTGGGCAGGGAATCAGTCGTGGAGTCAACTGTGGTGCCTGGGATGTCTTCTGATCATGGTGGCGCAATCTGTCGGGAAATATATTTGAGGGCTCATGTTAGAGTTGTCAAATAGTCTTTAAACTCGTCACCTAAAATAGCTGCTGCCCTGTGTGTGTCTAATGCTCTCCTAATGGGGGATATTGGTGTGTGAGTGCAGCAACCAGTTACCACCACATCGGGTGATAAATGTTGGTCTTTACTGGGTTGTGTTTGCAAACTAAACGGAGCAAAGGTAAGCACTGTACACAGTTTTTCTTCAACGTAGTGCAAAGCTTAGATAGTTTACTTTTGGGAGTGTGTTAGTCCTCTCCACAACCCCGTTGCCCTGGGGTGATAAATCGTACACATCTGGTGATTAATGTCAAGCAGTGCAGTAATCTCCATAAACTCAGTGGAAAAGTGTGTGCCATTATCTGACCTTAACACATCACACACGCCCCATCGGGGACCACTTCGCAGACCAGAAATGTGGCCGTGCATTTGATATCTGGATGTGCACAAGGACCTGCCCCCACCCAACCTGAGAAGGGGCAGATGACAACGATCAGATACTGTGACCCTTTGCACCTCTCGCCCATATCCTCAAAGTCAATATGCAACTTGCATAATGCCCCAATGGGGCGGGGCATAGTGCCTCTCAGTGTGCGCAATGTCATGCCTGTGCTGAAGCTCTGACACCCGGTGCATGTAATCACTAAATCAAGTGTTCCTTGCTATTTAGAATGAACCAATTCTCTTGAATGTCAGCAGCACTGTGGTGCTTGAAGCTGTGCATAGGGTGATGGAGCTGATCAAATGCTATTACTAACAGTTTGTGGGGCATTACCACTTTTCCTGTACATTCTTGCCTCCATAACAAATCGGTGGGGGATTGTGTGCCCCCCTTTTAATCCACAATTGGTTTTCCTTTTCTGTGGCCCTTTCTTATAACTCAATAATCTGGGTTATGGGCAGGGCACTATATAAAATAGGTGGCTGTTCAGGGGCGGGGGTCATGATGACATACTCTACCACAGTTGGTACAGGGAGGTATGCTGATTTTTTGGCCACATTGTCTGCTGCAGCGTTCCCGAGTAACACTTTGTCAGTGTTGTTAGTGTGGGCAGCACGTTTGATGACCGCCACTACAGAAGGTTGTGAAAGTGCGACAATTAGCTTTTCTAAAAATGCTGCAAGTTGCACTGGGGGCCCATCTGCCCTCCTGAATCCCCTCTTTTTCCATCGGGATAGACTGGCATGCACTGTGGTAGTGATGTATGCTGAGTCCAAATAAATGGTGACATGGAACCCTTGTGATGTTTGCAGCTCTTCAATGAGTTCTGCTGCCTATGCCAAACAATGTATGGGTAGCCATTTCAAAATGAATGTCTTGTATTCACCGTCCAATAGGTGCACCACCGCTGCACCAGTGTGGCTGAGTGTCCCAGTCAATTGTTGCTGACCCATCAACGAAGAGGACCCCCCCGCAAGTGGTCTGTCCATTGCTTTGGGAAGGTCATCCTCCTCCCCCTCGTACGTCACACAATCGTGTCTGGCCAAGTCCTCATCAGTGCATATTTCTGTTATGAATGTTGCAAGCTTCACTCTTTTACATCATACAATGTGGATATTTGGGCTTGAGGGAATTATCTCATATCTCATATCTCATATGCAGATGCCTATTGAATAGTTAGGGTACATTTTCACCTTTCTAAGATGGCAAAGGCAACATGTTCCATGCAAAGCATGATGAACAGGTCATGAAAATTGTGGAGCTCTTCTGAATCGCAAAGGCTGCAGCTGCAAGTGCCTGCAAGCAAACTGCCCTTGCATCACAGAGTCTAACGTGCCACTGTAATAGGCCATTCGCTTTTTCTCATTGTGCTATTCTATGTTTACATGACCATCATGAGCAGGCCATTGGAATATAGGAACAAGTTATATTCCTGCATATAGTCTGGGGTCGCTAACAGGAATGCAGTTGAAATCACCTTTTTAAGTTTGTCAAAGTTCTGTAACATGCCCTCAGTCCATGCAATTAGGCTGTCCGTTTTGTGTGCCTATTTGAGGCCCTGCAAGTGCTGTCTCGTGTATGCTGGGTAGTCAAAGATCCATGCCCTGCAGTAATTACAAAACACTTGAAAGTTCTGCATTTCTTTCACTGTCGTGGGCTGTGGGTGGCGCTCACAGTGGCAGCACGGTCAGGTAGTATTCTTATGCCATGTGCTGATATTAACTGCCCTAAGTCTAAAACTCCTTGGAGACAGTACTGCAATTTTGCTTTGTCAACCTTGTACCCCTTGCGGGCTTGAGTGTGAGAGTGTTGTTTCTGCACTGTTGTTCAAAGTCGCTGCATACCAGCAAGTCATCTACATATTGGATGATCGTACTGGACATTTGAATGTTGCCTACATCTGCATGGAGTATTCTGTTGTATTCTGTTGAATATACTGCGGCTCTCACAGTAACCTTGAGGTAATCTTGTATGTTCGAACCTCATCCCTCCTTAAATAAAGGTGGTGAGGTACTGTGATTCTGGGTGCAATGGTATGGAAAAGAAGGCATTCTTCAGGTCAACCACTGAAAAATGAGTCACCTCCTTTGGGATGCAACACAAAATTGTCGCAGTGTCAGGAACCATGGGAAACTCCTGCTGTACAACATCATTTAGGGGGGTGTAAATCCTGAATCATCCTGCACTTGTCCCACATTGCCTTTTTAATGTGGTATATGGCCATGTTGTATGGGGAGGTAGACGGTACAATTGTCCCTTCATTTAGTAGGGCAGTTATGGCATCTTTAATTCCCTCTTCTGCCTCCCTGGAAAGTGGTTACTGTTTGACTTGGGGTAACATTGCTTCTGGTTTCAATGTTATGTATACTTGGGTCAATACCTGCAGAAACCCTACATTATGAGGGTTAGTCGTCCACAGTTTCTCAGGCACCAGCTCTAAATCTGTGGCAGAAAACTGGGCCGGGTTGGGGCTGCAAGGACCATCATGGGACACTGAATTGTGCAAGCTGGGTATACAATTGGTGTATTTCGTAGGATATGGAGGTCATTCTCAGTGCTGGTGGTTGTTGTGTATTCTGCGGTGGTGGGTAGTAATTGTTACACGCATTGTAACCAACTCCTGGCTGACTTCCGCACTCTCTTGAAAAGTGTCTCCACTTCCTGCAGTTCCAACACTGTGAAGAACCCATACCCACCCCTCTGGGACCCGTTCCTCCAAAGCCCCCTCTTACTAATACTGTACCATTATTTCAAAAGGTATACAATCCTCTTTGATTAAACCACCAGTACTTATAAATCTAGGGACATTATTGTGCCTGCTGCCATTTCGGGGGACACAACTGGGCACAAAAAAACAAAGTCTGTGGGCACTCGCCAACACCTTTTGCCAATCAGAGGCACTGCCTCCACAAGCACTGTGATTCCATACACAAACATGTCGGATCTATGAAAATACCACGAACCACCACCTCTCCTCCCATTGCATGAATAATCAACATTGCTCTGACTACGCACATCCCTAGTGTTGCACAAACTATGCAACTTCTGTGAATGATATTGTCATATTGAGCTTGCTGAGCAGATATCTGCCCCAGAAGTTCACTGCAAATTTTCGGAATAGAGTAGGGAAACCCACACCACCCTCCACCCTATTTTCATGTCATCTTTAGTGTATGGAACTGTGGAGGCAGGCCCAGAGAAGCCCTGTGTGTCAGGACTGTGGCCCGATAGCGGGAAGTCTCCCTCACTGATGCATGATTTTGTGGCACCCGTGTTGCCCATACAAATGAAGTGTTAACTATATATGGGCCCACCAAGGGTTTCTTATCTGTGTGAACTATCATAATAGAATTGGGCACACAAGCACTCTATGTGGGCTGTCCTAGTCTGGGTATGTGTTTGAACCGGGAATGTGAAAGGATTGTTCCTTTTCACACTCATACCCCTGTAAGGCACTATGGTGCCATTCGGCACTTTGCTGCATTTGCGCACATTCCCATTTCCGTGCTGGAGCATCGATTGCTGTGGGTACTGCTTCTGTGGGGGCTGCTGCTGCATGTACTGTTGTTGTGGTTTCTGTTGCCAAGGGTAGGCTCCTAGGGGCTGGGGTGCAAGCTGGGTATACAATTGGTGTATTTCGTAGGATATGGAGGTCATTCTCAGTGCTGGTGGTTGTTGTGTATTCTGCGGTGGTGGGTAGTAATTGTTACACGCATTGTAACCAACTCCTGGCTGACTTCCGCACTCTCTTGAAAAGTGTCTCCACTTCCTGCAGTTCCAACACTGTGAAGAACCCATACCCACCCCTCTGGGACCCGTTCCTCCAAAGCCCCCTCTTCCCCCTCTGAACCCTCCCCTCCCGTGCTGATGATCTCATTGTTGTCACTCTTGGGTGGGGTACAGATGTCCTCCTCCCCACTGTTCTTGTCCTATTTCTGGCCAAAACGCTGCTATTCGAGCATCCACAGTCCCCAGCGTACTCCCTGTTGCTTCTGTCTGTGCAGGTGTGGACACTGCCCCTTCTACACCTATTTAAGCTAACTTCCCCTGTACCAGTTTCACCTCATTTGCCTGTAATTGTTGATCTGTCTCCGTATCACATTGCTTTACTCATTTACAGTGGTGTACTATTATACTCTGAATTTCCGGCCACCCATTCACTTCAATGCCCACAATTGTTTGTGCTTCCCTCGATAAGCCCCTTTTGATAATGAAGTATAAAAGAGGAACTGATCAGTCCCAATGGTCCGCCACCTCCGCTCTGCATAGCTCGTCAACCTTAATAATGTACTGCGTGGATTATTCTTCCTCACCCGTAACATATTGCATGATCGACTGTATGTCTGGCGTGTCTAGGTAGGTGCGCTGAAGTGCGCCCCACACCTGTACTCTAATGTTGTTGAATGGTGCACCATCATGTGCATCATTATCTAACCTCACTCCCGGGTACCCAGCTTTAATCCTTACATCTCCTGCTTGATCCCCCACTAGTAAACTCTTCATATCACCCACAGTGAGGGGCACTACCCGCAGTCTGATTTTCAGAAACACTTGTGTACAGTTGTTTTATAAATTCCACATCATATCATATCATATCAAATGCATATACCCACCTTCCCGGCCCTGCCGTTAACTGTGGGAGCACCTTGATCAAATTGTTCTTATCCATCTTCTCCCAGGGAACATACCGTGCTCTACCCATGCCCTTGTGTATCATTGGCATTTGTAACCCTCCTTTTTTATCTTCCCTTCTCTTTGCACTTCCCTTTTCCCTTGCTACTGCCATCTGGCCAAACCTCCTTACCCTCTCATCCCATAAACTTTCCATCCAGGTTGTCTTCTCTGGTGTCTGCTGTGCTTCCTCTTCACTGTCATCCTCAAATTCACCCATTGTACTCCACCCCTATTCATCTGGGTCTCCACCTAAGCATCTGTCCAACCTTATATGTTCACACCCTGTACTGGCTCCTCATCCATGCTGTTCCTTCTCTATATGCTTTCCAATCCAAACAAAATGGCGTCTGCTCTCCACTCATATAGACCGTTCCCCTTTGTCTCACCTTGTGTTGCTCGCAATCACGCTAGTTTGCTCAAGCTGATTCTCGTGCTTTATCTCACTCCTTTTGCCCTGCACAATCCGAAGGGGGAGCAGTTTCTGCAGTGGGTATATAAGGGAGTGGTGGTACACAGGCCTGCATTGATACATATTTTGGGTTAGAGTACCCTGTCAAAGGGAGTGTGGCCAATTGATACACCCCTTTATGTGTTGGAAGTGCCTCTCCCCCCTCTTCTTGCATGAGCCCCTCTTGTGTATTATGTGCCACCCTTTTATTGGCATCTTCCACATCCTCGATCATCTTCAATACATCTTGGACCTCTTTTTGTTTCTGTAGCTGCTTGCCCTTATACTTAGCAGCAAAATATGTTGTTATGTGTTCTAAAATTCCCTTATTGTGACTGTCCTGCTCTGGCCATGAGCGGGGTGAGCTGCTGGCCCTTTGGAACGCGCATATATAATGGATGGTGTTACACCAGAAATAACCGGACAAACTCAAGAATATGGCAAGTTACTGTTTTATTAACAATTATCTAAGGTAGGGAGGTTACAACGAACATCAACGGACGTACACTCAGTCTCTCAATGATCTCCACAAAAAATACAATTCTTATACTCCATTATGCATCAGAGTGACGTCTTACTACGTGGAAATAGTGAAAAACCTATCAAGGGTCAGAACTGATTAAGGGAAACATCTAGATACACAATCATGCAGGAGCTAGGATTGTTATTGGCTGCCCTTTATCAGGTGAACAACGTATGCCTACCTCTTAAAAGATGTCATTTCAGAAACATTAGATACACAGTTTCTCATTGGTCTTACAAGCGGACTAATACAATTGGTTGGCACGCTTGTGTCATGTCTGGAACATTCAGTTCATTTAGTAGCATGTAAGCCCAGACCTAGATGCAGGGAGATATGACATGAAGCTACCTCACCATCCAATTAGCCCAGCAGCTCTCATCACCCATGCCTTCTGCCATGAAATTGTCCTTGTACTTGGCCTAGTAGAATATTCTCGTTGTTGGGAATGCACAGGAGTGCAGGCACTCACTATCGTGTCAGGAATTCCAAGTTCAAGCTCTGTTTCCATCCTTGAATCACGTGACAGGAGATCACAATCTGGTCAGTTTTTCAGTTTTTAATTGCTGTAAATGAATTACAACTTTCCATCCTTTGTGTTCTTTCTCGCACCTTAACGTGAGAAGATTCTTCCTCCTCACACTCGTTCTTCTTCAGAGTAGATAGCTGAACTCGATTTTTAAGATCTTGACTTCAGGCCAGGCAGTCTCGCCACACAGCTCCATGAGCCTGCTATTCTGCTGCAACACCGCTTTCCATTCTTCCTTCATGGTTTCTGGCTTATTTATTTCATGATACCAATGTCCAGTTTATATACTATGGTGGCTTTGCCTGCATTCCATTTACTACTCATAGCTAGCCTCTATATTGACTTGATCTACCTTGTGTTTCGGCATCTGTACATTTATTGAACTTCTGTTTTCTGCAGCACTTTGTTAACGTGTAATCTTCTTCTTTTCCATGTTGATTAGTTTACTCAATCTTTCACTTCATCATTTTTCCTCTAGGATTTATTGTCTTCCTTCAGTATCTCAGGACATCATGCACACTTTCTTATGAATTCATCGGTTCATGTGCTTAGCTATTTCTCATATTACTTAAGGGAGTTCCTCCTGTAGATTGTCATCATTTCGGGGGTACATTCAATAAGGTTGTCTCAATGGGTATCTCCTTCCAAATACTTGCTGCTGTATTGGCACGATAGCTGGTGTCAGGCAAGGCACAGTCTCATGTCTCCAATTCAGGGGAGGTAGGGGGGCAGGATCTCCTGCAGATGTATGCAGCTGCTCCTCTATATTCCCCCCTCTGTTGAGTCCTCAACCACCTCCTCAAGTTTTTCTGCTTCTTTGCATCTTGTTTGTTTGTTTATTATTTGTAATGCGCTGAAATACCCTAGGGTAACAGGGCGCAGCAGATACAGGAATTTGTGAAACTTAGTTACAGACAATAAAATATATACAAGGCATGAACACAATAATAATGAAAGTAAGCAGGAATATATACATATATACAGTTAACAGTTGTGTATCCAGTATGTCCAAGTGACAAGTGGGAGACGCGGAAACCTGGCACAATATGTTTAGACAATGGCTGTCTTTAGCCAAGACATCATCTTGGAACGGATGTTTTGGTAGGGTAAGTCCATTCTAAGAGTAGGTGGTAGGGAGTTCCACAGTTTAGCCGCTTTCACTGGGAAGCTATTACCTCCTATGGTAGAGCATTTGTAGAAGAATTTCTTGGCTGTCCATATCTTAGTCGCCCCCCTCTGGGTGCTCACTGTTTTAATGTGTTCATCCACACTCCCAGTCATGTAACTGAATTGTCCATTTGGGGTACAGTAGACCCAAAGCCCCACCTAATTCTTATGATCCTCTGGAGACCAGAAATGTGTTCCTTCAGGTACCACAATACTTGCTTTTATGTAGTTTCTAATGGCATCATCGGTCAGCATCTTGTCTTCTGGTTCATCCTTTGCATCAATCATAATCTTCATTTCCACTGCTTGCTTTGCCGTTTTCTTACATTGTACAATTATTATCCTTATCATACAGAATCCAAATATTATTATCGCTAATATTGCTCCAAGGAACTTGAATAGGTTGGCCATCCAATTAGGAATCCAGTAAAACTGGAGTGCGAACCAACTGTCATCTCCAATGGCCTCTGTCTCGTCCACCATTTTTATGTGTAGATCTGTCAACATCGATATAGTCTCTGTCAAGGCCCCATTCCTGCCGTCATGAGATTGTGTGAATGTACAACATGATGGCCTGATCTTGGTGCAAACACCTCCTTCCATTGCTGTATTCATGTCAAGGAAATATCTATTATGGAGTGTCATCGACCTTATGGCCCTCAGCTCTTCTTTTATAGTGTTAACATATTTTATAGTGGAATTGATTGTTTGCAGTAGCTCCCACCTGGTGATCCGTAGCCATTTGGATTCCAGGCATGAAGATAGATGTGAACATCACTGCAGTTCTGCTGAACAGTTTTGCACATCAGGAATGTCTTTATAAGCCGTTAGTGATTTATGTGAGATATAATTCACTCTCTTCATCTGGCAGAGTTCTAGGGACCTCCTTTTTCTTAGGTAATCATCCAATTTTGGAAATTCTTCAATCTTCAGGTCACTTTGTGGATTCGCAAAGGCTGGAACATGGATATGTGACATAAAATACACTCCACCTCAATTCCTGGGCAGATTCATATATGCTCTAGATCCGCAGGTCCAATATCGATCCATTAAGAAAGCCGTCCCTGTCCCCATTCCTGGAACATCAATTGTGTTCTTTCACACCTTATTATATCCAATGTGATTTTTTCCCTGACTCCAAAAGCACAGTGTTGCATTAACCAGTGGGACTACAGACACTGGGCCTGCTTCATCTTCTACCCGTGTCAGCAGGTTGGAGTACTTGGCCCAAGATTTTAGACACTCATCATTCACCTTCTGTACTCCTTGCACTGCTTCCTTTCTCAGCAGATGAGCTGCACAGGACATCACTCCATCTTCGCATCCGTTGGCCGTACTCACTTGTCCATAGATTAGCAGTTGTGAATGCTCCCAGCATCCAAGCATTCCAGTATTTTCCGTCATGTCAGAACAATTCATCCTCTTAATTTCTTCAACAATCACCTTGTCTTGTCCTGCAGCAGGATACACGATCATCATGTCTGTCCATCCAGGCCCTTTCTCCATTTGTGTTGTCTTGATATAATCCTCCTGGTATGGAAATTACTGTCTTGATCTCCATCGCAAGGATGCCCAGCTCCCTTGAACTGTCCTTGTGTAGTACATGCTGCAAGATGGCTGAGGAACTTTGCATCTTATGCCAGCATCTCTTTTGAAATAAAGCTGTTTACTGTATTCATGGCATAGGGGGTGAGAGATCAGACATAGCAATTCTCATCAGATGCTCTCTCCCCTAATTTTCTCATGTGCTGATACCACATATTATTCTCCAGGTGAGCTGCATTATCAAGACAGGTAATTATCCCCTGGTCATCTTCTTCTGCCTCCCTCTTATGTCGCCTGACACGCCCATAGAGGTTAAAGAAAGTCTCATCATTTGTACTCCTATTTGGAAAAATCATGGGAGTTCTTTTGTTCAATGGGACCATTAGGATAATAGAGACTTTGAAATGTAAGATACAGAAAGATAAAGAAAACACAGAGGTATATATATATATATATATATATATATATATATATATATATATATATATATATATATATATATATATATATATATATATATATAACATGGCCATGTAGTTATGGTTAAGTTGCTGTTTCCATAGGAAGAGCACTTTTTGGGCGGCTTATAACTTCGCTCTCCCTGGACGGATCCTCACCAAACTTTGCAAAAAAGTAGTTGGGTCATTCTGATTTTTTTAGCAAAGTTTGGTGAGGATTCGTCGAGGGGGGGCAAAGTTATAGGGGGGTCCCAAAACTTTTTTTTTCCCATAGACTGAATGGGAAAAAACTTTGCGCACGGCTACAGCCCGAACCGCTGGACGGATTTACACCAAATTTGCGGCAGGAGCGGCGGCCTGGTTCCAAAAGCGTGCTTTTGTAAATTTGGTGTAAATCTGTCCAGTAGTTTTTTTAAAAATGACCAAAATGTAAGGCAAAAAAATTAGTGATATCTGTGTTCGCTTCGCGGACGGACTTCCCTGTTCGCTCCGCGGACAGCACCCCGATTGGCCCATGGCCTTGCGTCATGTCCGCGGACATGCAACGTGTTCGCTGATTGGACGGCGAGGGGCGTGGAGCGCGTCAGATTTTCTGTGGCGCCCGCCATCTTGTATTTGCAGTCGACCGCGTACAGCGCAGTGAAACGTGGATAAAAAATTGTATTTAGTGCCGTGTGTTGGTGTGTAAGAGTGTTTGGGGAGGGTGGGGGAGTATGAGATAGGTTCAATGTTTTGTTTTTTTATGTGCTAGACGTTTTTGTTGCGTTCGATTTGTCCGCGGAGAACACGGCTGTTCTGACATTTTGTAAATAAACTAAATGGTGGGGTGTTTAGAGGACGGAGTATGTGTCATTTTTGTTCGCAAGGAAGGTAAAAATGAGTTATGAACACTTGCGGTGTACTTAATTGTTCGTAAATACACAAACTGGGGGTGTCCTCAGGACGCTGTCCGTATTGTAATCTGTCTAGTTGAATGTGTTCTAAGAACACTCGCAGTGTCCCGAAATGGTTGCAATTACACAAAATGGGGGTGTTCTGAGAACGTTGTTTGTATTGTTCGTTGGCAGGGTGAAAGTGTTTTAAGAGCACTCCTTTTGTCCGCTAATAGTACAATTTCCTAGAGGCGTCAACCGACTTTTTGTCCACTAAAGAAACTATAAATCCGGCTGGTGTGCGCCGACATTATGTGATAATCCTATGACTGGCGCTATTGACCTGGCTGACTTGCTTTTGCGACACTAAATCATATCTCCCGCCCCTAAGCCTGATATTATCAAAGCATTCATATTCCCCGCCTCTCTCCGTGACGTTACAGGGTGCGTAATCAAACGCGCCAAGTCGTCTCCAGCACTACGCAACTTTACACAGAACACGGAAGACAACACACATTATGTCACAACACAGCGCGCCACAATTCGGAATATGAAACTGTGATTTAAAAGCAAACAGCAAGATTGTAAATGTTGTAAAGTACATTTATTTGACATCAAATGTTTAGAGAATATTCAGCAATTTGCATTTGTCTTTGTTGTCGATCCGCAAAAGTTCATGTTGAGACACGCGATGTTCCTTTGCGGTACAGAGAGTGTTAGATCAGCTTACAACTCAGTGCGCCACAATTCGGAATATGAAACTGTGGTTTAAAAGTAAACAGCAGGATTGTACATTTGGTAAAGTACATTTATTTCACATTTATTTCACATGAAATGTTTAGTGAATATTCAGCGATTTGCTATTGTCTCTGCTGTCGATCAGCAAAAGTTTATTTGGAGCCACGCGTTGTTCCTTTGCGGTAGATAGGCTGTTGGTTTATGATAAAAGCAGTAAATGGTCGCTCTGATAATCGGAAGGTTGCTCCAACAAAGAGCCAATTAGACCACCCTATTGGTTGGTATGTTGTTTGTAGCTGCTAGTACTGCGTAAGGGCATATTGGTCCTTGGCGATTGTCCCATAAAATGGTGAGGGTCATGAAGTTGCATATTTGGACCTGCACCTGGCAGTTGAAGACCCCATCCGCTGGAGTCTGTAAATCGTGACATAGGCAAAATGGAGCCACATACCTGTTTTAAAAAACATAAATTAGTCTCACTAGCCGATCTTCATTAAAAATCATCATTTTATTTATTAGGGCGTGAAAATATTTGCTATCGAAGATAGTGCAACAGAGTATATTAATAATAAAATAATAATATTTTCCCATTCATATAGCGCTAAGAACCGTGAGGTATCTAAGCAGTGCCTATTATTAACCACGGTGTGTGGTGCTCATTTATCGACCACGGAAGGATGAAAGGCTGAGTTTGGCCTTGCCGGGATTCAAACTTGCGTTAGCAAGCTGTGCACGGATGTCAAAGCGAGCGCTGTACTCGCTGTGCCACTTGACAGGCTACAGTGAAGTGGCACAGCGAGTAGAGCGCTTGACCGCCTATAGACCGGTTAAATTATTTCTATTAACCCACCCTGTGTCGTCTGCCTTTTTTAGAGCCCTCTAAACGACAGGGGATCAATTCGGCGGTGATAGTGCGCGGTAGAAAACATTATGCCACTTTCAACGAAAAAGTTCAACTTGAGCGGTCTTTAATGCTACGCTATTGTAATTATATTTGCTATAAAGTAACCTAAAGGGTTACTTACAGTACAATTGCAATTTCCATTGCCTACGAGTGGTGCAGTCCCAAAATACGACTCCGCGTGTTGCAACGATCTTTCGCATAGTGATATAATATATAAAAGTGGTTTCGTTTCAGAAATTTCATCTTTATCTTCTCTTACGTTTTAGCAACACTCCTTCAAGAGAAGTCTTTCATCACAATCTCTGTCTGTCAAGGTCAAAACACAATACAACCTTATAGTCCGCTTCGTGAGCCTCTCCGGGGCCCGAGAAAAAAATGGAAGCATCTGACCTTCACTGTGAACGAGCATAAATTCTTACTTTGCAACATTCTGTGTAAAGCCATCTGTAGAAGTTGTGGAAGCAGCTGACCTTCACTGTGAACAAGCATAAATTCTTACTTTGCAACATTCTGTGTAAAGCCATCTGTAGAAGTTGGTTTTTGCACGCCATGTTTGTATATTGTTTGCGTGATATTAAAAAAAGTTTGTTTAAAGGACGTTGTGGTTCTAAGTACAGCCGAAAGACCCCTGAAAATCGCAAGTTATGGTAAGCTTTGAAAAATAACTGGCGCCACCACCGTGCACTGCTAAGACTAACACCCAGGACATCAAAGATGACATCGCAAATGTCATTGATGAAATCACTGATGACATCACGTGTGTATGTACTTTTCATGGAATTTGTGTACTTGGGATTTTTATTATAATGTTGCGAAAAAAGTGTCAAGGATATTGCAATAAATATCATACCGTTATTAGTGCTTTGAACGATGCATTGATATAAATAGCATTGTATTATGGGATTCTATCTAGTATACTGAGCTACTAATGGAGAAACATTGCATTGTGTGCAGAGTACAAGATGAAAGTATAATATGTGTAATGTTAATATGTTGAATAATGAAATAATAATTGTCCTGAAATGTTCGAAAAATCACAAAATGGGGTTGTTCTGAGGACGTTATTCGTATTGTGTGATTGCTTAGCTGTATGCAATGAGGGAATGGCACAGAGAGTAAAGTGGACGCCGTCCGCGGACAACGCGGCTGTTCGTGGACAGGGCGTGCTACATCCGGGTTTTTCCAGGAAATCCAACATGGAAAGATGACTGTACGGATCAGCCAATCAGATGTCGAGGTTGTGGATTTGTGTTGAAAGAGACTGTGTGTGGTGAAGATGGCAGAAGTGGAGAAAGTCAGGATGTTGGTGCTCGGAGATATGTTTGTGCATGGTTTACAGCAGTACGCTGACTGCAGGCACGTTGCAAAGAACTTTGATGTGAAAGGAGTGGAGGTGGTGTGGAGCAGTGTGCCTGATTGCAATGTACAGGGAATTGTACAAGTTTGTGAGGATATGGCCACGATGAACAGTCCGCATGTGGTAGTTTTGCACTATGGTGCTTTCCATTTGGGCAACGTCAGTGCCCCTACTTTGTTGGCTGATTTGGAACGCTTGGTTCAAGCAGTAATGAAGATCCTTCCAAATGCAAAAGTGATTTTTTCTGGATTACTACCTAGGGCAATATGGGACAATAGTTCAGTTTTTTGTCCTCAGCAAAATATTGCTAGGTGTGTCATCAACCGAGGCATGTGTGCCTTCATGCTTAGAGCTGGTATGTTCTTCTGTAACAATGAGAATATTGATGCCAGTAATGCTGTTAATTTTAAAGAAGATGGCATTTCTTTATCTTTTACGGGAAATGCCTTTCTATTTTGGAATGTAAGGGTTGCTTTGGAGAAGGTTATGTGAAGATTTTAGGAGTAAAGTAAGAAAAAAAAACAAGAAAAAAAATACAAAATAACAGGTGTCTGTCAAGCATCTGTAAAAAAAAAAAAAAAACGGCTCTTTTCAGAGCCAACTTCAAAGGGGAAATGAGGCACACTATTTAAATTTACATTCACCACACTCAGATTTTGGATGTGTCCGCGGACATGGCGGTAGTCCGCGGACATGAAAATCACTACGAGGGGGTTAGTATGTTCTATGTTGCATGTATATGAAGTCAGGGATATTATGGTTAAGTTGTGCACTAAAAACCTATGAAATTCAGTGAAAAAACTTTGTTAAAGGGACGTTATGGCTCAAAGTAAAACCGAAAAACCCCTGAAATTCGGCAGTTATGGTAACATAAGCAACCATAACTCGCGCCGCCGTGCACTGCTAACACTAACACCCAGGACATCAAAGATGACATCACAAATGTCATTGATGACATCACTGATGACATCACATGGCTGGCTCTCCCTTTTTATCCTTTACTGACATATCGAAGCCACATAGTTTTCTTCAGTAACAGTCAGGAAGTAAAAATTGAAAAGGTACTATATTTGTAGACTTAGGGTCCAGTCACATCATATGAAACATATACATAGCGGAAGATACAGGCTTGAAAGAGAGCAATCCTTTCTGTGCATGAAGATAATCATTATGGTTATCAGCACTTTCTCATAGTTTTATTTGTATTACTCTACCTTCCCTCTATATGCTTATATTTGTATACATTATACTCACTCTCCATAGAGTGAATGGGAAAAAAAATGTGCTCGCGCCTACAGCCCAAACTGCTGGACGGATTTCCACCAAATTTGGACCAGGAGCAGCGGCTTGGTCCCGAAAGCGTGCTTTTGCAAATTTGGTGAAAATCCGTCAAGTAGTTTTTTTTAAAATGACCAAAAAGTAGGTAAAAAAAAATTAGTGATATCTGTGTTCGGTTTGCGGACACACTTCCCTGTTCACTCCGTGGAAAGTGTCCTGATTGGCCAATCGTCTTGCGTGATGTTCGCGGACATGCAAAGTGTTTGCTGATTGGACGGCGTGGAGCGTGAAGCGCGTCAGATTTTTCGGTAGCGCCGCCATCTTGGATTCGCGGACGTCCCCGGACAGCCCGGTGAAACTTTGTTCAAAATGTGTATTTTGTAGAGTGTGTTGGTGTGTAGGAGTGTTTGGGGAGGGTGGGAGCGTATGAGATAGGATGAAAGTTGTGTTTTTTATGTGTTAGACGTTCTTTTTGTGTTCGATGTGTTTGCGGCCATCACGGGTGTTCTGAAATGTTCTTAATAAACTGACTAGGGGGTGTTCTAAGGAGTCAATATGTGTCCGTTTTGTTCGCAAGCAAAGTGAAACTGTTCTAAGAACACTCGCGGTGTCCGGGGAGTGTTCGTAGGGGGTGTCCTGAGGACGCTGTCCGTATTGTTCTCTGTCAAGTTGAATGTGTTCTAAGAACACGCGCGGTGTCCTGAAATGTTCGCAAATAAACAAAATGGGGGTGTTCTGAAGACGTTTTTGAGAACACTCCCAGTGTCCTGAAATGTTTGTAGGGGGTGTTCTGAGGACGCTGTCCGTATTGTTCTCTGTCAAGTTGAATGTGTCCTAAGAACACTCGCGGTGTCCTGAAATGTTCACAAATAAACAAAATGGGGGTGTTCTGAAGACGCTTCTAAGAACACTCGCGGTGTCCGGGGAGTGTTCATAGGGGGTGTCCTGAGGACGCTGTCCATATTGTTCTTTGTCAAGTTGAATGTGTCCTAAGAACACTCGCGGTGTCCTGAAATGTTCGCAAATAAACAAGATGGTGGTATTCTGAAGACGCTTCTAAGAACACTCCCGGTGTCCGGGGAGTGTTCGTAGGGGGTATCCTGAGGACGCTGTCCGTATTATTGTTCTTTGTCAAGTTGAATGTGTCCTAAGAACACTCGCGGTGTCCTGAAATGTTCGCAAATAAACAAGATGGTGGTGTTCTGAAGACGCTTCTAAGAACCCTCCCGGTGTCCTGGAATGTTCGTAGGGGGTGTCCTTAGGACCAGGGACGTCATTTCACCAAAATGCCAGGGGTAGCGGAAGTGACATCACACAACCCTTGACCCCCTGATGACATCACAGGAAGTGATGTCATTTGACCCCACCCTGAAGTGATATCGCGGGAAGCGATGGAACACAACCTTTCACCGGTTGACAATAAAGGAAGTGGCATCACATAGCATTGTACACTACGAAAAATATGGTTACAATATCACTATAATTTGATGTGCATTTCATACCTGAATGGATCGCCATATGTATCGTTAAGATCAGTGTGTATAGGCCCATATTAACAAATTACTGTGATTGCAAGCAGACGTCCATGACCAAATGATAATGATGTGTTATCATATAGCACTTATGCTTAAGCGCTTTACAGAGAAGAAATATACACCCAATATCACCCAACCTGTGTTGGTACCCCTTTATCGACCTAAGAAGTATGAAAGACTGAGTTGTGGTGTTTGAGAACAGACTAAATCAGTGACTCACCCCCTGAAGTGTGCCTGAAATAAACCTTTATTGAGTCTAGCAATTACTGTATAAAATTCCAGAAAGACATATTTTTTGCCATTCCTATTCTTTCTTATTTAGGTTCAGTGTGAAAGTGTTAGACTTGTGGCCTTCATGTTAATATTTTTCTTCTTTTTTTAAGGGGCCTAAACAAGAAAGCTAGCCACTCCAGGATTAAAGAGCCACATGGTGCTGGCCACAGCCCAGGAGCTTTCATTGCATTGCATTGCAAAAAAAAAAAAAAATTTTTAACAGGTCGCAAGGGAGACTACAGAGGTCGCAAGGAAGACCTCAGAGGTCGCACTTGCGACCTCTGGCGACCCCCAAATGACGTCCCTGCTTAGGACGCTGTCCGTATTGTTCATTGTTAAGTTGAAAGTGTTCTAAGAACTATTGCGTTGTTCTGAAATGTTCGTCGGGGATGTCCTGAAAACGGTGTCCGTATTGTTCGCTGGCAAGTTCAAAGTGTTCTAAGAACACTCACATTGTTCGCGGACATTAAAAGTTTCCCATAGATCATAGTTGATAGACTGTATGCCCTGGCAACAACCACTGCAGCATATCACATTCATATTTGCTTATAACTTTGGGTGAAAAACAAATGTATAAGGAACAAAGGTATTAGATACTATGGATGTAATATGCTGCTATGGTTGTCCTTATTATTGTATACTTACTGTTTGGTCTAGTAATGGGAGTCCATGTTTTTCTTCTTCATTTCTGTGATAAAAGAAAATAGCATGTTAGTATTAGTATTTTGTAATGACTTATTACATTGTATAAGCAATATACTTTTATTTTTTTTCGACCCTCATATTTAGTAGAGTACAAATCAGAGTACTGTGCAATTTGCTCAGTTTCTGTATTTGTTGCTAAAATCATTGGGTCTGTGGGAGAAAAAAAAATCCATGTTGGATTAAAAACCTTTTTCTGTTATGCTACAGTTTATTTGTTTGTTTGTTTTCAGTGTTCACTTGTTGTTTCTGGCTAATGCTTTATACTTTGCTTTGTTGTATTTTTTTTGGAGCAGTAACAGATTCTTCATTTGTTTTGATATTATAAAATTTTGGAGCAGTTAGATACCAATTGGCGTATTCTAACTGTCTATTTTTTTAATATATTTTAGTGGTTTTGATTTATCTATTTGGATATTGTTAAATTTTGGGACAGTTAGATACCAATTGGCCTAATTTAGTGGTATTCATTTATCTGATTTGTTGTTGTAGAATCTTTGAGCTGTTAGATAGCTTTTGGAGTATTCTAACAGTTTATATTATTTTAACACAAATTTATAATTTTGGTTAGATACCAATTGGCGTATTCTAACTGTGTATTTTTTGGTCTAATTTAGTGGTATTCATTTATCTGATTAGTTGTTGTAGAATCTTTGAGAAGTTAGATAGCTTTTGGAGTATTCTAACAGTTTATATTTTTTTAACACAGATTTACTTAAAGGTTTAAATACAGTTTATTTATCAAATTTTGGTTTTAAGAACATCAAATAAGCGTTTGTAAGATTTGCTGGTAATCTCTGCTTTAGAGTAATGGTACTATCATTACATTGAAACCATCCACATTTCTTTTTTATATATGCAGTGTAGTGCCCTGAATTGGTTGTGGCTCCTGCGTGGTAGATTATACCTATTGTTGTGAAGGTTTTCTTACCAAGTGATATTTGACCATGTGTGAATCCAGTCAGCTTGCAGTTGTTTTTGGTACCATCTGCATTGTAACGTAGAAGCATTAGTATTACGTATTTACTATGTGTTTGTATTACTAACGTGGAGCGATTATCTGAATTGCAGGTAGAGCATAATCTACCATGGTTTGCATTTTGTACAAGTTGCTGAAATGGAATGGATTCACAATTTGGTATTGATATATATGAAGCGTTCATTGGGGATTTCTTCTTGTGTCACATTCTTGCAGAGAGTGCATGTATGTTTCCACATGTTTGAAATCTGAAAGATTTCATTTATAGGTATGTTTTTGTTTTCCAGTACTTGTAGTAAGTACATTCGAAATTCTTGTGGATCTTCCTGTGAGTTTATAGTGAATTTCACCATTCCAGCACAGTAGTCCAATTGTTGTCTTATTCCAAAAACACTATATGTGTTGTCAGGATTGTTTGCTGCATTTATTTGAAGTACTAACATTTGCAAACACAATGGGTCTGTACTGTGTAAGTAAATGTTGTCAACAATTGGTGGTAATTGAAATAGAATATTCATTGCTACATTTGCATAGCAACTTACACCAACTATATTTGAGAATTTAAATGGTCCAGGTAGTCCTGTAACTAACTGCTTTTTTTGGAATTTGTCTTCCTTCTTTAAAGAAGTACCTGATTTACTTTCTCTAATTGATTCTTTTTTGTTTGTGGTACTTGATGAAGTATTAGTTTCTTTTACTCTCTTTGGAGGATTTGCAGTGACGTCCTGTTGCATTTCTGTTTGATTTAGTTTTCTTTTACACCGTTTTAGTTTTTGTGGAACAGAATATGTGTTTAGAAGGAGAGTGTATAGTGAGCGAAGTCTATTATATTCTAAAATGCAAGGAATATCAGCGTTTACTTTACTTGCATCAAAGTTGGTTAGAAATAGACCGTCAAGTGTACGTAAGCGTGATAGTGCTACGTAGCTCATGCCTTCTTTAAAGACTGTGTTACCAATATCTATCATTGCTTTGTCTAGGGTAAGACCTTGTGATTTATGAATCGTGACTGCGTATGCAAGAGTTAGAGAAAATTGTTCTCTGCGTACATACATATCTTTGAAGAGAAGGAATCTAGCTGTTGAGCGTCCTATCCGTTTTACTTCTGAAAGTTTGTCAAAGAGTATATTGACAAACTGAATTTTGTTGTCACGTGGGTATGTTTGAAAGCCAACAACTGTACCCAGTGCTCCATTAACTAGTCCTTGGTCCACGTCAAGGTTACGTTTAAGCATTACTCTGCAATTTAAGGATAATTTTAACATCTTTTCTAAGCCTCCTGTGTTTGTGATTGATTTTTCTAAATTATTTAGTCTTGTTGTGGCTTGGTCACACATGGGTAGTGTCATACCATGTACATCTAGTTTGTCTGTGGCGCTAATTTCCATTATTGGTTGCATTTCTTTACTTAACATTATTTCATTGAATTTGAGACAGCTTGCAAGAGTTGGCATTAAGGCCATACAATTGACATTTTTGTGGGCTAATTGTTCCATAACATCTGTAGCACATGCATTATCGCCATAAAGTGCATTAATGTGCCGGGTTTTCAATGTTGCTTCTGCTTCTTTAGAAAGTATACCAACTCTCAAACTTTTTAAAATGTTGGCATAAGTTAGATCTGCAGATTGGCGCATGTTTTCTGTTAATTCTCTGTATTGGAAATGTTGCCAAAGGTTGACATTTCCAATGCTGCCAACAGTTTTACGGCAGAGTTTGTGCCCTAATGTTTTAAAAATAGGTTCACCTTTTACTGGTGTTAATTGAAGCAGATCTCCAAAAACAATAATGTGTTTTCCTGCAAAGAGCTCTTCATAGTCTGTTTTGAGTACTTCTTGTAATCTGAGGTGAATCAAAGCTAACATCAGGTTGGAGACCATGCTCACTTCATCTATTAGTAGCATTTTCATTTGTTTCGATACTCTGCGTAATTCCATTGCAGCTTCTGCAGAAAGTTTGTAATAGTCTAATTTGTTCTGGTGTTCTACTGGTAATAGTAGTAATCGGTGTAATGTAACACCACCTATGTTGTAGGCAGCTAAACCTGTGGGGGCAGTGACAACAGCTGACAGTTTGTTGTTTGTCAATTGTTGAAGGAAATTACTAATGATTTTGATTAGGAATGTTTTGCCAGAACCAGCTTCACCACTGACGTACAGTAGTATAGGTTTATAATTATGGCAGGAACATTCTTTATTTCCATGTTTTACACCATGTGCAATTTGTTTTGTTACTTCTTGAAAAATGCTACTTTGCTCATTGTTTAGTTTTGATTGTAGTATAGTTAAGTCTTCCTTATCTTCATACTGACACATGGTGTTTTCTACTTCTATCATAGCTAATTCTGCCTCATTTGTTATTAGTGGTTCTCCCAGTGGTTCTTGGCTTCCTGTTACAGAAGGTTGACTACTGTCAGGAGTATCCTTATCTAGTTGGGCTTGGAGTTCTTCTTCATGTTGCTGTTCATTGTGCAACATTGTTTTGTACTGTGTAAAGTTTACATCAGTTATAGTGCTTTAATTTGCTTTGAAAGCATCCTCATATGAGTCATAGTTATCTAGTGATTGTTCTTCTTTTCTCCATGGTTTGAAGAGTTGTAGCAGGGACATGTAATATACTTCTTTATGTTGAGGAGTCTTCAATGACAATTTGATATGATTAATTAAATTTGGTTTAGTGAGTTTAACTAAGCTGCCTTCACAGTCTGTCACTCTATATTTACCTTTTTTTTCATCAGGTTTCATATTATTTTTGTATGTGTAGTTTTGGGCTATTTGGTATAGACACATGTTTTCCAAAGTATTACTTCTGTTTGGGTAGTATGTGTCCAATAAATTGTTTTTTAAAATGTCTTGGCTGTTGGGATCATGTTTGGCTATTGTTTCTATATCTTCATATGATTTTAGAACTCTTTTTCTAGATTTAGCTGGACCAAGACTTAGCCACACTATATTTTCAGATTTACCATACAATGAAGTACCAGTTAAACGATCAGCTGCTTCATAAGATCCACATTCTCTATGGGTGAGCATTTTTATGCGCAAGCTGTATAATTTCTGAGATACTGTTTTATCTGATGACAGGTCATTCCAGAGGTCTTGGAGCTCTGTCTTTTCTGCTTTAGTTAAGTATGCTGTGACATATCGTGCAACTGCAGTAGAATTGTCTGCAATGTACTGCACATCTATGTTTGCATTCCATAAGTGGGCAATGATTGCATTATAATCATTGATATATTTTTCTTCTTCTTTTCTTTTTATGTAATATTTATTTTTAGGTGACTTACCTTTAACAGTATGTCTAACTGAAGACATGAGGTTGTTTACTTGACCTGTATTTGTAACTGGTCTAGGGAAACCAAATCGGCATTTGGTGTAGTATTTGCCTTTGTTTTTGTATTTGCGTCGACAATATTTTCCACATTTGTGTCTTTGAAATTGTAAAATTTGTGTACGAAGATCACTATTTGTGGCTTCTGATGTAATTTCACAAGTGACATATTTTTCAATAAACTGTAAAACAGTGGCATCACTGTCTTGACCAAATTTAGGAGCATGTGGATATGTGGTGCTTCTCTGGCTTGGTATTCTTTTCTCCAAAAGAAGTGTTGCACTTATCCAAGGGGAGGAACAGTTTTATTACAAATAAAATGTAGCATAGCAATGAAGCGATGGTGAAAATATCTTGAAACATTAACAGGATCCAAAGAACAAAGTTCTCCAGGTGTTAGAATATCTATGTTTGTTTTGTTTTTATTTGATATGCGTAGGAAATCATGTAAATCTTCCCATGCATATTCTGCACAACTTAATGTAACAAACCAAGTGGGTGGGCCAAGGTTTCTGATCATACAACGTACATCTCCATGACGTCGAAACCAGTACTCTTTAGTACCACGCATATTTGCTAATAGATTTGTAATATTTGATTGTAAAAACTCATCCTTTTGTTGCACTTTCTCTAATAATTGTGTAGCTGTCATATTTTGAAAGTGTGATCCTGATTTTAATATGTGTGCAACTCCGTAACATAAAGTTGCTAGTTCACTTTCAAAGAGTAGGTGGAATATGTATTCCACATTTTGTCTAAATCTGGGATCTTCAGAATACATCCGTAATGAGCGGTATTCTGAAGCTGATATTTGAATAGGTCTATCATCATACCTTCCTCCTTTGCCAGTAGGAAAGAGTAGAGGAAAAGCACGTGCTTCTATACTTTTTTCCCATATACTGATTGGCGATCCTTTTGTTTGACGCATTTGGTAAGTTTCTAGTACATCTTGTACAGTGTCATTACAGTGCAAAGGATGAATTGTATAATGGTCTTAAGTATTTGATATTGTAGCAGGATCTAGGAGCTCAAATTGACCAGCTTCTTGTGTTTCTTGAATTATTTCAGTTGTATCTTTCAAGTTTTCTTCAATATTAATTTCTTTGTAATATTCATTATACTCTTTAAGATATTGGAAGGCTTGTCTAACTTTATATAAATCTACCAGCTGTTGCCATATTTTTTTGTCTTTTGTAGGTACTCCATTTACTAATATTATTAAAGATTGCTGCATTGGACGTTGCACTCCTAGAGTATGCACATTTTCTTTTAGATTTAATGGTAAATAAACTACTTTTCCACGAATGCCTTTTACCAATTCAGAGGGAGGTAATTTTGCTGTTTTTGGTTGAAGGCGTATTATTGCTTGGAATGGGTGTACTGTTTGAATTATGATGCTCTCATATAAATTAAGTTGTTGTAGAGGTTTTGGTACTGGGTATAATTCCAAATTATTTGTGATAGAACGTGAAGGAGTTTGGTTGTTGTCAAGTTTTGTAGTGCAATAACTGCAAAGTATTAAGGGCTCAGTTATTTCATATTTATTTTCTGCTACAAGGTAGAGAGCTAATTCAAACCATTTAGAATCTTCATTGTCTTCTATTTTGTATGATAGGTCCACAGTTTTTGTGTTACTTTTATAAAAAATTCTACGCCAACATACACATACATGGTTTGGTACTTCAGCTGATGTACTTTTAAATTTTAGTATTTCTTTTTTGTATGTGTTTAGCAAAAGGTTGCCATGTGTAGAATTGCTGCTTAATTGGTTTAAAGCTATTTCATTCTGTAAATGGCTTTCACTTCCAAAATATTTTTTCTGGATATAGTGAATTTCTTCAAGTAGGTCTTTTGCTGTACCATGTAGAAGGATGCTATTTAACTTTGCTAGTGCTAAAGCAGGACTTTTAGCATAGTACAGTTTATAGACTAGATTTCTTATAGTTGAATGATGTGTTGATATCCTTTTGATATCATGGAAAGTGGTTTTACAAGTAGGTCCTGTAATGCAGGCCAATGAATGTCCTTGTAGTCCTGTGTACTTGCGCACTGGACAGGTATCTATATTTTGCAGTAATTTAATTTTGATTTTGTCTTTGCTTTTTACATATTTATTGAGGAATTGGTGTAAAGATTTGAAACATTGTTTGGGAATGTTACACATTGACGTGCATGGCCATTTGTACACTAGACGTTCTGATTCAGTTGAATGGAGGGGTAATTCTAAGTTTTCAGGGCATATTTTTGTAAGGAGTACTTCTTGTTCCATTATGGTATTATTCACTTGTTCATAACCTCGACCACTGCTATTTATGGCAATTGTATTCGTTTGCTTTTGTTTGTACGCTTCTTCATTAAAATATGGTTCTGTGCTCGTAGTGTGATTCCATTCACCTCCGCAGATACTTAAGAAGTTCTTTCTGTTGACATTTTGCTTATTGAGAAGTCTTTTTTGTAATTTAGTTATTAGTTTTGTTAGTGGTTTCATTTTGTTTAACAGTAAAATAAATAAATTTCTTTTGAGAAGAATTGCACTGTCCATCAATGCTTCTAAGATTAATTTCCTACGATAGGTTTTAAGCTTTGAACCTGATTTCTCTCCTGTTTTTATAAGATTTTGAAGGACTTTGTGACGGTATATTTTGGCTAAAATACTTTTCTTGGTATGCTTACTTTGCACTATATTAAAATTTGAAGAAGTAGTTTTATCTGTACTGATAGCTGATTTTCTGTTAATTGTTTTTTGGTTTGATTTACATTTTGATAGAGGAAGCGAAGTTGTTGTACTTGAAACTTCTTGTGTTTCACTAAATGATTGTATTAGCTGTTTTGTTTCAACTTTTTTTTACAAATTCTGCTAGAGATGGATGCTTATGTTGGACACCTTTGTTTTCATTTGCTCTACTTTTGCGTTGCTTTCTACCGAGTTGTCTTTTGGTAGGCATTCTTTAGGGTCTGTTGAAAAAAATAAAGAAGATATGGGTTGGGGTGTTCTAGAATGTATGTGTGCTGTGTGCATGAGTGTTTGAGGAAGATGATAAAGATGTATGTAATGGTGTGTGATTGTGCATTGGGAACTAAAACTAGTAGGGATGGGTATTCTTGAATTTATGTGTCACTAAACTGGGGTTCAGATGACGAAAAAAAGTAAGCTAGTGGTGTGGAATAGTACAAATAGTAAATCTAATGTATACAATTAAAACAGTTGTTTGCTCTATAATATGAAAATTGTAGTGGTTCAGTTGGCTAATTTGTGTGTCCAAAAATAGAAATTTGTGGGCCATTCTGGCTGTAAATCGCTGTTTAAGACATGGAAATTTTTGGACAAAATGGTACAAAATCTCTATTTTAAGAAACCAAAATAGCTCGTATTAATGTTATAGTATATTTGATTAATAATACAAATATTATGGTGATATTTTACTTACTTTTTTTTTAAATTAACAGGTAACTTCTTAGTTTTTCTTTCTTCTTCGAATTCGGCTGCTTCTTTTCAGGAAACTGGTCTTCACTGCAATTGTAAAAGCTTCAAATTAGTAACTTTGTTTGTATATAGCACTGTTTTTAATTTAGATATTGATTTTTTTAATTGAAATCCTCAGTGCCTTCTGTAAAACCATTAAACTAATTTATTTACATAAGATACATTGCATCAGTTCAGTACATATGATATGTTCTTAATGAACAAATTGTATTGAATGACTAACTGTAGCAAAAAAAAATATCTTTACTATGTCTTGTGAAATTTATAATATATTAGTGAATACCACTATTTCTGTAGGTAAACTGTTCTAGGTAATAGCGCCTCAATGTCATGTCTAATTTAAAGTAATTAAGTAAATAAATAAATAAAAACAAAAAATATGAAATTGTATAAGTATTTTTATAAAGGTTTAAACATAGATTGTGTTTGCATGCAATTTTGTTTGAATATATGTAGTCTATATATTTCATTTAAAAAATGTTAGTTTAACATGATTTGAGTGTGTGTGTATAAAGAAAGTAAAAAGCATAAAGGTTTATAAGTGATAGTTGATTTTAGGAAATTGAAAAAAGTACAGTAAATTCATTTTACAGATTTTACAAGGTAAAAGTCTGTTTGAAAATGTGTTCATCTACCATAGCTCTCAACTCACACGCTTTTGGCGGGTGTCACACGTTTTGTAAAGGGCAGACTCACCCGCCAAGCCTCGTGCACGCCCATTCATTCCAATGGGCGTCTCACCCGCCAAAAACAAAATCGGGTGATTTCACCAGCCTGTAAAACAAAAATAGTTGAGAGCTATGTCATCTACTATACAGAAAATATGCATACCTGAAGTTTGTGTTCATGCATATGGATATGCATGGAGCTGCAAGTTGAAATCTTGAAGACTTGTACAGTATTTCTGGTAGATGCTGCTTGCCAATGATACGACACTTGTACTCAGAGAGATTCAGAGTACATTTGCAGTGCTGATCTATGATGATGCAGTTAGATGTAGGGGTCTTGAATGTGATTGGTGCATGGTCATGTGATTTTTGAGGTACATCCAATGAGGGAATGGCAGAGAGAGTGTAGTGGAAATGGTAGAAGGGCTGTTCATGTTACAATATGTCCGCGGACATGGCGGTAGTTCGCGGACATCGGGAGTTACATCTGGGGATTTTTGGGTTCAGAAGTCATGCAAATGAGAATAGGCACTGAAAGGGATTGGTCAGGAAAGTTTGGTGGGTGTGTTGTGCCAGGAGAGATTTTCTCAGATACTCTTTTTGCTGAGAGAACAAAAGATAGCTATGGCTGTGTGTTTCAGAAAACAGATTGTTTGGATTTTAGGAGATTCGTGGATACATTGGTTGAAGGTGCATGCAGAAAGCTGTGGTGTAGCTGTAGATCTTGGATTCCCACATGTGGAAGTACACTGGCATGGAGTACGTGGAATGAAGTGGTTGGACTTGCTACCTCTCTGTGCTACTTTGGAGACAGAGCAACATCCAGGCATAATTGTAATTCATTGTGGAGGGAACAGTTTAGGACATGTGACTTGAATTTTTTTGCAATTTGCTATGAAAGAAGGACTTAGGAAGGTTATGGACATGTTTCCTAATTCTCAAGTGATATTTTCACAGATTGCGCAGAGACAAATGTGGCTTCGTTCTTCTTCATTTGGTCCACAAATGGAAAAAGCAAAGCGCAATGTTAATAAGGCTGTTTGTGGCTTTCTAAGAGATTTTGGCATGTCTTCTTTTCACAATGAAAATATCATGTTTTGTAGTACATACATTTTTCGCAGAGATGGAGTCCATCTTACTTATGCTGGCAATCAGATTTTTCTGAGAAATGTACAAAATGCATTGCGACCTTTTTTGGAATTACAACAACGATTTTGAAGTAGATGTTAAGCATTTACAATTTTTGACTTACAAACACCACCCAAAGGCTCTTTTCAGAGCCACCACTTCTTTCCAGAGAAAATTACAATGTTTGTGATGGAGTAGCAACCCAATTTTTTTAATGTTCGCGAACTGTCCGCGGACTTCTAAAAAATACAAAGAGCCCTGCTTCATTTATTTTCACTTCTATTTATTAACTGGGAAAGGCGGCTCTGAAAAGAGCCTTATTTTTTTTTGATTTTTGTAATTTTGTTTTTTTTTGGTTTTTCAGACACGACACACTAGGAGAGGAGGGTAAAGGAGGGTAAAGAGGGGACACCAACCACAGGGATAAGAAAGGGCGAGCTGAGAGAGGAAGATGTAGAGTGGGTTTTATTTGGGTAGTGAGCAGGTCTTCTCGTGCTCTGAGACGATAGTCTCAAAAGCACTCCGAAGTCGCTCCCCCCTGCAGAGTACTGTGTCACAGTACATACATTCAACTGTGACCCTCGAAAGGTAAGGGTCATCAGCATTCTGTATGGCCTGTGAGGCAGCTTGAGAAAGACGCTGTCCTACAGAGGTGGTCCTTGTGGTGACAGGATCAGAAACAGAGGATGAAGTAGAGGAAATCAACCTGCTACGTTCTTCGCAAGGTACAACCCTGCAAATAGCCCCAGAGTGAAATGACCTCAGGTGTCGCTTCATAGTAGTGGTCCCAAAGCTGTAGTTACCGTGCTTCCCGCGACTGAGTATCATTTTGCACTCATTGCAGGTAACATGGTTTGCACGAGCCTTAGGACCATTCCCATGAATGGTAAATAACCGCCACACCCAAGACTCACGCCTAGTGCGGGTAGTAGGGATTTCCTCTACCTCATTCTCATCATCCTCTTCTTCCTCCTCCGCATCCTCAGTCCTGTTCCCCTCTTCAGGCCCTTGGGGAGGTGGTGGTGGTGGAGGGGGTGGTGGTGGTGCTGAAGCAGGTGCAGCACCAAGTGGCAGTTCAGCAGCCAAGGATGCCATCTCGATGATGGTGTAGTCTGCAGGTGGCAGCAATAATCACTGTGTTCTGAAGAATAGCCAGAAACACAATGGGAATAAGCTCTTGGGCGTGGTCTTTTATAGGGGTGCTTGTGCGCGGTCCGCGGACATGCGCACTGTGCGCGGACAGATCGAACGCAAAAAAAGGAACGTAAAGTTTCAAAAGGTATATAGAAACTCAAGATTGCTATGTGGGACTTGTGGCATGGTGAGATTTTATTGAAAAATATTATGGATTAACTGAAAATGTACTTTTAAATTGTTCGGGGACACGAACAGTGTCCGCATTTCAGGACACACGATGAGCGTGGGCGCGGTCATATGATCTGTTTGCAAACTAGTCTGCGAAGGAAGCGCCTGTCCGCAGGACACCAAGTGCACGGAGATTGGTTAGCGCATGCGCATTGATGTCCTATGGACACTGTTCAGGTTCTGAAGTAATTAAAAGTGCGTCACACGTGAAACGAACATTTCAGCACACCACGTGTGTTCTTACAACAGTTTAAACTTGGTAGCGAACAGTAAGGATAGATATAGTGTTCTTCAGGACACGTGTAATTTAGTTTATGTACGAACATTTCAGGACACCAATTGTGTTCTTAGAACAGTTTCAATTGGGTAGCGAACACTACGAACAGTTGTACTGTTGTTCAGGACACATCATTTTTGTTTATTTACGAACATTTCAGGACACCAATTGTGTTCTTAGGACAGTTTTAAGTTGATAGCGAACATTACGGACAGAGTGTTCTTTAGAACACTTTAATTTTTGTTTCTTTACGAACATTTCAGGACACCACCTGTGTTCTTAGAACAGGTTCAACTTGCTAGCGAACAGTACGAACAGGTGTGGTGTTCTTCAGGACACCTCCATTTTCGTTTATGTACGAACATTTCAGAACACTCGCACTGTTCGCGGACACTTTTATTGTTTCTTTTTAAAAAAACGGAAACTATTCACAATACAATATAAAAATTAAACTTTATTTAACATATATTAATAATTTATGACAGAGAAGGTGAGGCAGAAACAGAAACAAAAACAGGAGAATTTGGGGTTTCAACATGATTGGTTTTAGGTGAAGAAGGGATGGAAATCTCATCAAAACGTTTTGGATTATGGAGAGGGTTTTGGGATAATTGACTGGGATATGGTGAGGAGGGACAAGTACATGTGGAGCAATGGTATGACATTTTTGATTTAAAATGATCTTCAACAAAAGTTTTCAAATTATTAAAATTGGTCAACAGTAAATCAATTTTTTCTTTTATGTTGTCAAGCGTGTTTTCCATAACTTCTTCTTCAGAGGTAGTTTCTATTTTGTTATGCTCTGTACAAAAAATATATATATATGTTAAATGTATACAAAATAATAATATTTAAATGGTTTATATTATAAAGTGTTTACCATTAGTTTCACTATCTTGTGACATTTCTTCATGTGGGAAATTGTCCTCTAGCCATTCCAGAGTACTAGACATTTCTGTGAGAAAAAAAAAGAAAAGATAATATATTTTTTAATCTAATACAGAAAGTTTATAAATATATGAGTAAAATGAAGTACACTTACTATTTCTGGTAAGATAAGTCCTATGTATTCAGTGGGTCTGCTCTTGTTCTCAGTTCTGTTGTGTCTGTGAGGTAATTATGTTGGAAGCCAATTTATGTTCATGTGGTATATTCCATTTCAGAACATATTGCATTTAAATGAATGGTTAGTGTGTTACATATATGGGTTACATTTCTTATGTATTACCATATATAATGTGTTTGTGTGCTGCTTTTTGAATTTGTTAAATGTTCTTATATTATGATATAACAATCAAACATACCCTCCCACCCCCCCCACAGTTTTTAGGTAGTGGTACTGTTCTCCGAACATGTCCGTGAACATTAAATAAGTTCGCGGACATCACGTTCATAAGAAGAGATCTAGTCAGTTCCATATGACATGTATATAAAGTCAAAGTCATTATTGTTAAGTTTTGCTACTAAAAACTATGAAATTCAGTGAAAAAACTTTGTTAAAGGGACGTTATGGTTCCAAGTAAAACCGAAAAACCCTTGAAATTCGCCAGTTATGGTAAGCTAAGCAACCATAATTCGCGCCACCACCGTGCACTGCTAAGACTAACACCCAGGACATCAAAGATGACATCACAAATGTCATTGATGACATCACTGATGACATCACATGTGTATGTACTTCTCATGAAATATGTGTAGAAGGGATTCTTATTATGTTACGAAAAAAGTGTCAAGAATCATTGAAAGAAATATACCCTAATAAGTGCATTGAACGATGCATTGATATAAATAGCATCCTATTATGGGGTTCTATCTAGTATACTAAGCTACTCATACAGAAACATAACATTGTGTGCAGCGTACAAGATGAAGGTATGATATTCGTAATGTTAATATGTTGAATAATGAAATGATAATTGTTTTCTTAATAGATTTTTGTGTACTGTGAAATATGTAATAAGTAGCTAATAAAACCCATGTATTACATACTTGCATTACTATAGACAAAACACAAAGACACAAGAACACATACCAATATGGGTATATACAGGGAAAGTGAAGTTAGCAAAAAAGCACAACTAGTAGCAGAAACAATTCATAACTTAACTGATTAGTTTCATGCAAATGAATGATTGCTCTGTTTCAAAGCTGCTATTTACCCTATGTATAAAAAAATATAAACTGTTAGAATATTCCAAAAGCTATCTAACTGCCCAAAGATGCTACAACAACTAAACAGATAAATTAGGACTACTAAAATAAATCAAAAAATAGACAGTTAGAATACGCCAATTGGTATCTAACTGTCCCAAAATTTAGAAATATTCAAACAGATAAATCAATACCACGAAATTATATAAAAAAAATAAACAGTTAGAATACGCCTACTGGTATCTAACTGCTCCAAAACTGTACAATATCCATACAAATACCTAATATCTTACTGCTCCCAAAAACTGGAACAATCCAATGTAAAAAGCATTAGCCAGAAACAACAAATAAACTGTAGCATAACAGAAAAAGGTTTTTTTTAATCCAACATGGATTTTTTTCCTCCCACAGACCCAATGATTTTAGCAACAAACACAGAAACTGAGCAAATTGTACAGTACTCTTGATTGTCATCGACTAAATATGAGGGTAAAAAAAAAAGAAAAAATGTTGATTGTACAATGTAATAACTCTTTAGAAAATACTAATACTAACATGCTATTTTCTTTTATCACAGAAATGAACAAGAAAAACATGGACTCCCGTTACTAAACCAAACAGTAAGTATAACATCATAAATACAACCATCGCAGCATATCACACCCATACTGGCTTATAACATTGTTCCTTATAAATTTGTTTTGACCCAAAGTTTTAAGCCACTCTCAGTGTGATATGCTGCGGTGCTTCTGCCCAGGGCATACACTCTTGGGTGCATAGCATATGACTGTGATATGCTGGAGAGACTCTGGCCAGGGCATAGACTCTTGGGTGCATGGCATATGACTATGTCACACCCATTGATTCAAGCATTGCAACCATTTTAATGTCCGCGGACACAAGGAAGGTCCTAGAACACATTCAACTTGCCAGAGGACAATACGGACAATGTCCTCAGGACACCCCCATTTTCTTTGTGTACGAACATTTCAGGACACCGCGACTGTTCTTAGAACACTTTCAGCTTGCCAACGAACAATACAGACAACGTCTCCAGGACACCCCCTGCAAACATTCCAACACCCAACGAGTGTCCTTAGCCACTATGAGTGTGATATGCTGCTATACTTGTGGCCAGGGCATAGACTCTTGGGTGCATGACATATGACTGTGATATGCTATGATACTTCTAGCCAGGGCATAGACTCTTGGGTGCATGGCATATGACTGTGATATGCAGCGGTGGTTATGGCCAGGCCATAGAGTGTTGGGTACATGGCCAAATGGCCATGCACCCAACATTCTATACCCTGGCCACAACCACCGCAGCATATCACACCCATAGATTCAAGCATTGCAACCATTTTAATGTCCTCAGACACAAGGAAGGTCCTAGAACACATTCAACTTGCCAGAGGACAATACGGACAGCATCCTCAAGACACCCCCATTTTCTTTGTGTACGAACATTTCAGGACACCGCAAGTGTTCTTAGAACACTTTCAGCTTGCCAAGAAACAATACACACAACGTCTCCAGGACACCCCCTGCTAACATTCCAAGACCCCACAAGTGTTCTTAGAACACTTTCAACTTCACACCGAATCCATTCTGTTTATTTACGAACATTCCAGAACAGCCGTGTTGTCCGCAGACAAATCGAACACAACAAAAGCGTCTAGCACTAAAAAAATACAACATTGAACCTATCTCATACTCCCCCACCCTCCCCAAACACTCTTACACACCAACACACGCCACTAAATACAATTTTGAATTCAAGTTTCACTGCGCTGTCCGCGGTTGTCAGCGAATGCAAGATGGCGGGCGCGACAGAAAATCTGACGCGCATCACGTACCACACCGCCCAATCAGCGAACACGTTGCATGTCCGCAGACATGACGCAAGCCCATGGGCCAATCGGGGTGCTGTCCGCGGAGCGAACAGGGAAGTCCGTCCGTGAAGCGAACACAGATATCACTAATTTTTTTGCCTTACATTTTGGTCATTTTTAAAAAAACTACTGGACGGATTTACACCAAATTTGCAAAAGCACGCTTTCTGGACCAAGCAGCCGCTCCTGCCACAAATTTGATATAAATCCTTCCAGCTGTTCGGGCTGTAGCCGTGCGCAAAGTTTTTTCCCATCATGTCTATGGGAAAAAACAAAAGTTTTGGGACCCCCCCTATAACTTTGCCCCCCCTGGACCAAACCTCTCCAAACTTTGCAAAAAAATTCATATACTTTTTTGCAAAGTTTGGTGAGGATTCGTCCAGAGGGAGCGAAGTTATAAGCCACCCAAAAACTGCTCTTCTTATGGAAACACCAATTTAACCATAACTACATGGACGCTACCACGTCCATGTAATATACATATATATACATATATATATGTCAGGCATAGAAGTCTGGAAAAACATTTGGTGTACCTTACCAATACTTGTTGAATTTGTGCTCTCTCTATAATCGCATTATCCTCTTCACGAAAAATGTTAAATACAGGAGTTCATTTACATTCATAGCTGCACAATCTGGTCTATTATCTCAATTAAGAGTCTCCTTATCAGTGGACCATTTTTAGGGTCACATAGAAAGGTGTGAATATTGACATCTCTCCTAACAAGAGATGGGTAGGACTGAAGTAAAAACATAAAAATAGCAACTACAAGCCAATGTGTGTCACTGTTAGGGGTATCAAACATTATCCTTCAAACAGTTATTCTCCTAAAAATGTATCTGGGTATTGATCTCTCTTCCAATTTCCAATCAGAAACTGACATTTAAGTATAGTAACTATGCAATTTTTACACCTTCAAAAAATGTCTAGTAAGTACGTTTTCATCCTCCGGAATTCTCTGCAAGTCTGTGCACTACCTGCTACAAGATTAAGGAGTGCCTAATGAATTCCAATCTAAAATAAATATGTGCTAACCACACGCTGTTTTATTGTCCTTCTTCTTGGTCAATGAGCGAGTCTGCACACCCAAAAAGTCCTAATCTTGTCTTGCTTCTTGGTCAACGAGCGCTGTAGGGAGGGTCTCACCTTTGTAGATGTTGACATCTCCTAAATGCAGACAAGCTCTTCTTCCGTATACCTTAACTGCAGAAGGGGATACTGCCTCAACACAGAAGGGACCATTGAACCTAGGTTCATGCCATTTATGGGTGAAATTCTATGTAAGGATCTGATCACTAACATATAACTTTGGCGGTGGTAATAATTCACTCGGATTGGTTACTGGACTGTCCTCTTCCGTGTTCGTTGTACCCTCCCTCCGATGATTGACTTGATCTGAAATGAAAGAAACACTGGTAGTCAAATAATCATGCATTTCATTACCTAGAGCCTTTGATACACTCTGGGCATCACTCCTGACTCTAGATGGAGGCATAAGAGGTGTCCTCATGCAACGCCCTTTCACTAACTCGTGGGGCATAAGATGGTGGTCCGAACCTGGCTGATTTCAAAGGGCATAGAAGGCTGGGGTTAAGCAATATAGCCATCCCTTTTTCATCGTTAATTTGATCTTGACTATCCTCTCTTTGAGGAGGCTGTAGGGGCCAATTCATGGAACAAATGTGCACTGAAATTTGTGGCGCAAGCTAATGCAAGCATGAAAAAGCAAGCGCACATGTGCGAGTGCGATTCATGGAAGGCCCTGCGTGTGTTTTCCCTGGGATGTGCACCAAATCCGTGGGTGGCGCACACGGGCGCACACGTCATTGCAACATTGTGGTGGCAGAAGCAGTTGCATTGGAGGCAGCAGCAGGCTCAGCAATAGGAGTGATCATGGCTCGGCGCCTTCAACATCCCAGGGGCAGGCATCGGCCGGCAGGCGGCCGGCAGGCAGGAGGACCCAGAACTGGGAGTGTCTTCCATGTGGCAGCGGTTGGGCCAGCGGCGGGCAGAGGAGGCACAGCTCACAATGGTCAGGGTGGAGAACTCCATGCACCGGGCGTTGAGGCGGGCTGAGTGCCTCGAGGCAACTCGCAGGGAGTTGTAGGAGGCCATGGCTTTATCCCTGTGAGACCTCGTGCCAGGGAAGAGGCCCGCCTCCGGGACGTTGAAGTGGAGTTCAATAATGCCCTGGCCCGGGACATCAATGAGTAAGCCGTCGGACTAGCCCGCCGCCTTTGTAAATAGTTATGTAGGTGTAGGTTTCCTTTCTTTTATTTTCCTTTGGGGCTCATGGACTATGCCCTGCCTTTTTGTAAATAGTTATTTATTAGGTAGGTTTTTTGTTAGGTTTCCTTTGGATTGTTGGGCTCATGGACCCTTGGTTTTAATTGTGTATATAGTTATGGGCCTGATTTTACTGTTTATTTTTTACCATGGAGTAATGGTTTGCTTTTTTTGGAACTTTGGATTTTGTTTTATGGACGCACGCTTTGGAGCCATTTTACTTTGGATTTTATTGATTTCAGCATTCATTTTTTTCCTTTATTTTGGACATCCAGACTTTTATTTATTATTTATTTTCTTGTGTGATTTAGTTTCATTCCTTCAGTTTTGTATATAATATATTTTTTATTTTTCCTTCGTTTGTGTGGTCTTCTCTCATTGGTTTTGTGCATGTCACAATGTGGGTTTTCTCAGTCATGTGTCGCCATTGTGTGGGTCTGACGGACTTGTATTCATGGGCATACTGGTTATTTGGGATCTATCATGACATGGGGAATTCAATGTGGAGCGGATGGAATGCTTGGTTGGGTGTTTGGACTGGGGTGGCGTGGGGTGGGATTTTGGTGGCTATAAGGGCCATGGGTCTTGATTGTGATGACGTGTTGGGTGGGGTACATGAGTTGGGCCTGCTGGCAGGAGCCCGTCACTGGGGGTGGGGTGGGGGACATGAGTCAGGGGCTGCTGGCAGGTGCCGTCACTGGGGGTGGGTGGGGGACATGAGTCGGGGCCTGCTGGCAGGTGACCTCACTGGGGGTGGGGTGGGGGACATGTGTTAGGGCTCCCAAGTGCATGATGCCATGTGGCCTGCCTTCGGGGTATGGTCTGAGGTGATGGGCTGCCTGCGGGGCATGCCCAGGTGTGTGGGGAGGTCCACTGTGGTGTGGGCTGCCTGCGGGACATGGTCTGGGCTGATGGGATGCCTGCGGAGCATGCCCAGGGGTGTGGGGTAGTCCCCTGTGGTGTGGTCTACCTGCAGGGCATGGTCTGGGGAGATGAACATAAAGGAAGTAAGGTCTTGTGATTCCTTGTACAACGGGATCGAGAAAAAAATATTTTTCAAATCGATCACCGTGAACTATTTAGCTTCAACTGGAATGCTACATAATATTGTCCCAGGATTCGGAACTAATGGGAACTCAGCTTCTAATATCTGATTAAGAGGGTGCAAGTCCTGAATAAATCTCCACAACCCTCCTTTAGATATTTTAATCAGATACACTGCAGTATTGCACCAGGATTCCGATGGCACTATGATTCTCTGAGTCATCAGTGCTGAAATTATCTTAAAAATGCATTCATCAGCTTCTCGAGACATGTGGTACTGTTTTGCTTTGGGTAAAATTGCTCCGGGATTGAGTTTTATTTTAACCTCTCCAATTCCCTTCAATGGGCCTACATCATGTGGGCCCGTACTTCAAAGAACACTTGGCACATTTTCTAGGTCTTCCTGAAAGAATGCTGGTCATTGCCGCATTATCGCCATTCGCTGTGGGTCTTCCCTTTTCACAATCTTTATCCAGAATGTAATGCTTATAAAAACACTACCTCCTCATCTATATGTTCATCTCTGAACATATCTTCTGTTATATTAATCAATCTGTATCCCTCCTCAAGAGCTATCACTGTTCTCCATGCTCTGCCTTCATTATCTACTCCTTCAAGCATTGATATTTCTCCTCGTACTATAGCTGCTTCCATTTCTATAGCAACAGTCTGCCCTTCATCCTCATCCATAGGTACTTGTGGTCTGAATAAGAACTCATCAGGTATCCTTACAATCTACCCTACTAATCCAAGTATCCATGTTAATAAAATGTTCACCCTATATATGAAGACTTCCAGATCTACTGGGACCCCTCGTAGAGCCACTTGCCCTGTAGATGCCAAAATAAACTCTCCTATGTTTAAATAGTGTGCTCCTGGTGTGGAGCGCACTATTCCTTGATCACTGAATAAAATCATCATGTAAAGTTTTGTTATTAGATCTCTTCCCAGGATGTTAACTGGTGTCTGTCGTGAATATAGGGTCCCATGTGTTAATATCCCCGCAAAAATATTGCCATACAAAAATATCACCATATTTTTGCAGCAATATTAAGGCATGGAACCTGGGGGGACACCCACGCAACCCCGGCTTTATTTTCAAAGGAGCGGGGGATACCCCCGCAACCCCTGCTCCCAAAACCCCCAAAAATTATCCCCGCCAAAAATAACGCCTATGGCCGTTCCAGACGACCATATATACAGCAAATATTTTTGGTGGGGATAATATGTAGTGATACCGAATATAGCAATGGGACAGACATGTCACATTCCCCTATAGAAACTGTTAATTTATCAGTAAAAGGAACTCAATTCATAGCTCCAGAGAACCCTTGAGTATTCATGGCATCAACTGACATTGGATATTTTTCCTCTCTTATACAAGAGCGAGACGCCCGAGTGTCCACAAAAAAAGAAAATGATTTGCCTCCTATCGTCACATCGACTCTTGGTTCCTCTTGGGGGTTGGTGTTACTGATAGTACTGAACACATCAAGTCACCCAGTGATCTGTCCTATTGAGGGTACAAATTCATCCCTATCCCCGTGAACAGGTTCCCTCCTACCACAGTGACACCCCCTATTCTAGGCATTAGTATTTGCCCTGTGTTCGCATTCTGTTGTGTTTGCATCTGTGCTTGTTGCGATTGCCCTTGCAGTGGGTGCATTTGCACCAACCCCCGCTGTTGTGGTTGCTGTGCTTGCAACACCTGTGCCTGATAGGATGTGTGATCCTGGGCAAAGCCCTCTTGTGTTTGTGTGCATTTTGGCAGTGGATAAGCTGTCCATTTTGTTGCGCGTTTCCTCGGCTTCTAGATACATGCACAATATGCCCTGTCATCCCACAATTCCAACATATTCCAGGTGGCCCTCTGGCAAACCCTCCTTGAGTATTCTGACATCCATTCTGGGCATTTTGAAATCCACCTTGTGTGTTCTGAAATCCGCCTCCTCTTCCTCTGAAGCCTACACCCCTCTCGTGGCCAAAACCCATACCCACTTTGATCCAAGATGCTTTCGGGCTTATGTTGCGCTTTACAAATGCTATTAAGATAAGATAAGATAAGATAAGATAAAATAAGATCCATTGGATGTGCATTATTCACCTTCGACGTACCCATTATTTTTTGTGTTCCTACTCCTTCTCCACATGTCAATACTGCCCCTTCAATAGCAAACTTTGACAATTTCTTCTGAACTAACTTAGCTTCCTCAATCTTTTTGTTCTTCTCTTGTAATAACTGACAATGATGCACAATAGTTAACTGTATCTCAGCCGATGATTTTGCTTCCATCCGTACTTGTTTTTTTCATTTGTCTCTGTACCGGTTCTGGCAATCCTTGACACAAAATATGATAAAATAGTGCCACTATTTTTTCCCACAGTTCACACATTTCAAGTTGCCATTTCTCTTGAATGTCCTGAATATAACAATAGGGTGGTCATCTTCTTTCATTGTATGTGTCATAATTGCACCCGTATCTGACGTATCAGGTACCCCGAAAGCTCTCCAAACACCTGCTCTGCATTATTAAATGTCGCTCCATCATGTGCTGTGTTTTGTGCTGTCACACCCGCATATCCCGCTCATCTCCAAATGTCGTCAGCTCTCTCTCCAAGAATAGCTGCCAATAGACCTTTTATGTCTTTTATAGTGTTTCCTCCCATCATTTTCTCTAATTTGTATATCCATTTCCCTGCCCCCAAAGTCAAACTAGGGAGCTTGCATTTTAAGTTATCCTTATTCATCTGAGGCCATGGAAAATATTGTGGTCTTGCTCTCCCCTTCTCTAGCAAGGGGAACTGTGAGAACCCATCCCATAGTCGGACCCCATTATTCGTTTACCTAATGCAGGGGTAATTGTCAGTAGTGCAGTAACCCCCCTTTCATCAACTGACAGGCCTTAACCACGCCCTAACCGGCTGTCCCGCCCCTTGGGGTGTCCATGGCAACGCATGTCCCGCCTTAGCGGATGTCCCTGTGCTGTAGTGACGTCATGTGTTGTGTTGAGGGGCGTGGTGGTGTAGGAAAGGGCGTTTCCCGGGGGTGATGTTGTGGGTGATGTAATATTTTGGGCGCTAGGCGTGGTCTAGCAGGTGTGGTGACATCACGGGTGTGTCCCTGAAGTTTCCCCTAAGGCCTAATCCAATAGTGACGTCATGCGTTGTGTTGAGGGGCGTGGTGGTGTAGGAAAGGGTGTTTCCCGGTGGTGATGTCGTGCATGAGGTAATATTTTGGGGGCTAGGCGTGTCCCAGCAGGGATGGTGACATCACGGGCGTGTCCCTGCTTTTTTTGTAAGGCCTAACCTAACAGTGATGTCATGGCTTGTGTTTAGGGCGTGGTGGTGTAGGAAAGGGTGTTTCCCGGTGGTGATGTCGTGCATGAGGTAATATTTTGGGGGCTAGGCGTGGTCCAGCAGGGATGGTGACATCACGGGCGTTTCCCTGATTATTTTTGTAAGGCCTAACCCAATAGTGATGTCATGGTTTGTGTTTAGGGCGTGGTGGTGTAGATAAGGGCGTTTCCCGGTGGTGATGTCGTGGATGAGGTAATATTTTGGGGGCTAGGCGTGTCCCAGCAGGGATGGTGACATCACGGGCGTGTCCCTGAAGTTTTTTCTAAGGCCTAACCTAATAGTGACGTCATGGCTTGTGTTTAGGGCGTGGTGGTGTAGGAAAGGGTGTTTCCCGGTGGTGATGTCGTGCATGAGGTAATATTTTGGGGGCTAGGCGTGGTCCAGCAGGGATGATGACATCCCTCTGGGGTCAAGGTCCAGGGTTTTGATGAGATGATGTAGGTATGAAGTTGTGATGTCAGGGGGGCAGGCCGGGGGGCGTTGTGGGGGTGATGTAGTTGTGGGTCCTCCCCTAGGGGTGGAATATGGTGTATATATACAGAAGGAGCTCTGGAGAGAGGTAGATGGCGCTCTTGGAGTCTGCGCTAGTATGCATGGTCTGACCCTATGTTTACGTGTGCTATGGATCTTTTTTAATTGATAAATATATTTCCAAAACCTGTAAGTTTAGGTATATATATATATATGTGTGTGTGTGTGTGTGGCTGTGTGTTTGGGTGTGTGTGGCTGTGTGTTTGGGTGTGTGTGTGGCTGTGTGTGTGTGTGGCTGTGTGTTTGGGTGTGTGGCTGTGTGTGTGTGTGTGTGTGTGTGTGTGTGTGGTTGTGTGTTTGGGTGTGTGTGTGTGTGTGTGTGAGTGTGTGTGTGCTTAGAAAATAAGAAAAGATTAACAGTTATAAATGTTGAGCTGTGTTGTGGTAAAATGTGGGGCAGAAAAAAAAAAAAAAAAAAAGCTTTGGTTTTTTATGGATGAATATCCAGGCAATGTAGAGTTAATTGGAGTCTTTAAAGAAGCTTTGTGATGTTGAGGGAACGATCAATATTTCGGTCACACTCTGATGTGTAGCATTGGCTCATGTTTGTAAAACAAGTCTTACTTTCGTTTTGCATGGAGCATGGAGTTTTAAGCCGTGTCATTGTATGTATTTGTAGAGTGTACGTGTACCATTTGGAAAAGGCCACGTCCGCAGATCTAAGAGGTTAGGGTCCTGTCTCTGACGATATACGTTTGTATGTAAATTGATATAAAGTGGGCTGACTAGCTAAACATTAAACAGTCTAGGTTATAAATATACCGGTAACAGGAAAGCTGCCTTTTCATTTACACTTTTGCGCCTGAAGTCATGGAGTTTGGAAACGAAGTAAGTGCATTTTTTTTTTTTTTTTTTTTTATCTTTAAAAAATGATTCATGGTGTATAATTATTGATTCCTTTTATTTAGAGATACGAAGCACCGTCCTTTTACGATGAATTTGACTGCAAAAAAATATTAGACAAGGGTATGTGTATTTTGTTTTATAAGTGTAGAATTAATGTTATACTTGGAAAAAGGTTAAATTGTTTGAAAAAGAGTCCTGTGAACAAAATAAAAGGCAATGTAAACGTAGGAGGTTCTGCAAAATTAAAAGAATTGTATTTAGGGTTTGTGTATGAGGCTAATAAAGCTATACTGTGTGTTTTATTTATAATAGATACGACTAAAGATGAGAACATAGGCGCTTTACAAGGTAATCTGGATGCTTAAAACCTGTTTGTTGTTTGCCGCTTTGTAAAGGATATATGTGTAGGTAATCTCTAATATTGATTAGTTAGACACGCGGTGGAGAGCGAAGGACTTTGAGTTTTTGAAAGGTTTCAGGCAGTCATTGTTTTAGACTTGTGAATTTGAGAGTTTTGATTGTAGGGTGGACAGACAATTATTTGAGCCTATTCAAATAAAATATATTTTTATTCTAGAAATGAATAAACAAAAAAAAAGAAAACAGCGGCCACATGCTATTTTAGATAAAATAAAGATGTTTCAGATGCTTATGGGACCCGTGCAATGTAAAAAAAAAAAGAAGCTGTATTTGACTAGCCAATCTATAATATTGATTTTTTCTCTGACCAGGACACCGTGGATAAATATTGAACAGTAGTGTATAAATGAACATGGCCATCGTAACTTTTTAAAATGAATTATTTGGGTTACAAGTTAATGAAAATTATGTTTTTATTTAAAACACTAACACAAGCAGGAATGTTAACATGGTTTGCTTATAAGTGGAGGGTGCAACCTTTAAACGGAATTTTCAGTTTGTATTTGGCTGTGGTGCGATTGTTACACTGTGTAAAGACACGATGCGACTTATGTATTTAGACACGTGTGTTTGTATAATATTGATTTTTCTTTGACCAGGACACCGTGGATAAATATTGAACAGTAGTGTATAAATGGACATGGCCATCGTAACTTTTTAAAATTAATCATTTGGGTTACAAGTTAATGGCTTTTATGAAAAATGTGTTTAGTTTAAAGCTGTAATACAAACATGAAGTTTTAAAGTGGATGGTGCAACCTTTAAACGGTATTTTGAGTTTGTATTTGGTTATGGTGCGTTTGTTACACTGTGTAAAGACACGAGGCGGCTTATGTATTTAGACACATGTGTTTTGTAAATGATATTTTAGAGTGTTTTTTATTTGAACACCTGAAGTCTTAGGATATTAGGGTTCAAGGTGTAATCACATATGAATTAAAAATGTATGCTTTTGTATTAACATTATAGTAGACCCTGTCTATGGGAAAAAGGCTTCCCAAAAGAGGAAGCATGTAAATGCTGCAAATTCTAAACTTGTGAAAGACACACCAGCGTGTACGAAAGGTAATCCAATTAATTTTAATTTTATAGTGGTGTGTTTTTGTGTGTGTGTGTTTGGCTGCAGTATGTAAGGATTAATGTTATAATGTTTTTATGTAGATTTACAATTGTTGGGAAAAGCAGAACATGTTGAGGGTCAGCCGAAAAGAAAGCGCTTAGAGGTGGATACGCATGGTATATATGTTTGCTTAGCAGCTTTAAGGCTTATTATAGTTTATTTTTTTATTTTTTATGGGTTTTGTATGCTTTGGAAGGAAACAATTATTAGGATTTATGAGCTTCTTTGGTTAAAAGGAATCACACTTATGTTTTAGTTTTGTAAACATGTATCTGATTATGTTATGGTCAATTTTTTTAGGGTCTAGTATTGTGAAGAAGTCTAAAGGATTAGCACATGGTACCTCTGGATGGCAGGCCGCCGATCGTGTGAAAAACACAGGCCAGAACTTAGAGCATTTTAAGGGGATTTTGAAAAGGACCTATTCAGGGGACGGCACGCAAGGTATGTTATTTATGCTTGCTAGCTTTATAGATTAAAGGTTTATAAAGGTATCTAGGGGATATATTATTATAGGTGTTTATGTGATTTCATTGTTTTAAAAGGAAGCATGTATTAGGTTATAGGATGGTGTATGTTTATAAGGAATAGGCTTTTGCTTCGAGTTTCTAATGTTATTTTAATTATGTTTATTTTTAGGGTCTAGTGTTGCGCTTACGCCCTTTGCGGTCCCACCAACGACTCGTGTGAAGAAAACAGGTCAGCCCTACACAGAACACTTTAGCACAACACGGGAGGGGGTTATCAGGAGTGTTTGGGGCTCCAAAAATGTTTAAAGAACTCTAAACTCAGTTTGAAAAAAGATGTACGGTTTACAGGGGTTCAACCTGTTTTAAATATGACTAACTCTGAAGCTGTGGAAGATCAAAGTATTCAGGTAACTCCGGCTGATCCCCCTCAGGCCCTGTCTGTTAGATGTGATAAAAAAACAAGGTCTCGTGTAAAGGTTATACCACCTATAGACCCATCAGCTAATAGATCGCAGCTGGAGAGTAGAGGTTGTGGCGATATTACCCCGTCTAATGTGCTTTCATCTTTAAAGGTAGTAGCCCCTTTAGACCCAATACAGGCCGTCGTTAGGGCACGGTCTCCTGATTATGGATACTGTACACCGCCCCATACCTATTCACCCACAATCCCCAGCAGTGAGAGGTATGTTGATATTCCCCAAAATTTAGAACCAGCGTTGAAGGTACCAGGTGTACCAATAGCCCCTGATTCTGAAAATGTTATAATAATTATAGACTCCCCTATAAAAGAACCTCTTGGAGATTTTCCTGCTTTACACCCAATACAGGATACCATTAGGGAACAGTCTCTGGATTGTGGAGATTATTCAATACCCCATACGTGTTTACCTACAAGCCCCAGCAGTGAACAGTGTGCTGATATTTTCCAGAATTTCAAACAGGTCCCTTTGGTACCAGATATACCAACAGCCCGTGCTTCTGAACCTGTTATAATAATTATAGACTCACCTGTAAAAGAGCCTATTGTAAATCCACCTATAAAAGAGCCTGTTGTAAATCCCCCTATAAAAGAGCCTATTATAGTTAACTCAGACTCCCACATAAAATTAGCTTGTGAAGAATTTGTATATGCCTCAGTTATTTGTAGGTTAAATGACCCCCCTAAGCCGTTAGATCTTTCAAGCACAGGGCCAAATGGTGTGAACAAACGGGTGTGTGCAGTGAACAATTTTCACAAGCTTGATAATAAACCGTTGTCTCCCCGACATACCTTTAAACATGTTAACACACCAGCCGCCCAGGTGACGGTTCCCTGTTATAAAAGGGGTGACACTGCTAAGCGATTATTTGAGGTAGATGTATTAAATAGTAAAAAAGGAAAACATCTACCAGGTATACAGAAGAAAGTAAACTTAGGCTGCCAGAGGTATAGATTAAAACAAAAGGGTACTAAAAAAGCTTTAATTGATACACGTCAAGGTGTTTGTAAGGCCAAACACCTTTTGTTCAAGATGAAATCTAAAACCAATGTACTGGCCCAAGACTATAAAAAACAGTCTTTAAAAAATAAAGCTAGGGCTGTTCCAAATCAGTTGACAATCCCTATAACAGCATTAAGGACTGGGTTAGGTCCTGGGAAGTCCACAAATGGTATAGATGTAATGACACCCCCTAGCACCATAGGGTATGGTTTGGAAGATGTGCATACACCCCCTAGGCCTGTAGACACACCACATTTACCTGTAAAAGGTACAAAGGCCTTGCGTTTAAAATGGCTTCGCTCGAGGAGACAGAGGAAAATGTTTTTGAAACGCTTAAAAAAAGCAAAAACTATCATTACCCGCCGTGCAAAGAAAGATTTAGAGCTTCACTCTCCAGATACACCTGACACGTCTGATACAGAAACTGTTTTTTTACAGAGTTTGGGAACTTACCATCATGATATACCAAAATATAAAAGTGTTGAATACTATGAAGTTTTTCGTTTTATGAATCTAGATAGGATAACCTCAACAGGTCACGCACTATTACTGATAACAGAATCGGTTGAGAGGCTTGTTTCCCACATTTTGGAATCTGCTGGTCCTAATGACTTTGTCCAGATCCGTTTAGACAGTTCTACTTTAAATAGACCTCTTTTTACCAGACGAACCCACCGACAGGTGTTTGATGTTTTAGAGTTTTTAGAAAACATTGGCCGTTTGCTACAAAGTAAGGCTGAGCTTCTTGTAACGGAACCCTTAAGAATTGTAACTGTGATTGTTAGATCTAGAGAGGGTGGCGTGTACAGGCCTTTAAAGAAAACACTCTACAGTATGATTGTGGCTAAGAAGAAGCGTTGGCTTTTGGATTTTAACTATGGGGACTTAAATATATGTATGGCTGCCAGTATCATAGGTCTGCTGGAGCCTAGAACTGTTACTGACGGTTACATACAAAGAAAGGCTTTAGAGGTCCACCAGACTCTGGGTATACCCCCTGACGTCATGTTTGGTTTTAATGAAGTGTGCCTATTTTAAGATTACTTTGGGGTGCCGATCAAAATTTTGTATAATGAAGACCGGATTTGGAAATATTTTCCCCAGGGTGACACTTCTAATAAAAACACTGTCTACCTTTTACATCATGAGAAACACTATTACGGCATTTTAAACCTACAAGGTTTTCTAGGGGTAAAGAATTTATGTCCTTTTTGTTGTCATATATACAACAATCGAATGGCTCACAAATGTAGATTACATTGTCACATGTGTCAAAGAGATGGGTGTCTTGTGTTGGACGAATCAAAGTTTAAATGTCCCAAATGTAAAACGTTTGCCCGGTCTGAACAATGCCTTAAAAAACACATTGAGAAAGCAGCACAGGGTTTAGCCCAATGTTATTTGAAAACGGACTGTGTTTCATGCGGTCGCTTTATAAATGCTAATCATGAATGCCGTGGTAAAATTTGCCCTAGATGTAAAATTGAAGTTGTTTCATTGGAGGACCATTTGTGTTACATGACAGTTCCAAAAGATGTGGCTAAAACTGAGGATTACATTGTGTTTGATATAGAGTGTATGCAAGAGACAGGCATACACGTCCCAAACTATGTTTATGCCAAACATTTGACGGGTGATAAGACGTGGTCCTTTTATGGTATAGACTGCATTAAGCGTTTTATTACTAATTTCTTGGATGAAAAATTTAGGGGTTATAGCTTTCTGGCACACAACAGTCAGGGGTATGATTCCTTCTTTTTGATACATGAAATGATTAAAGAACGAGTAGCAGTCAAACTGGTAATGCATGGTGCAAAGCTAAAACTTTTAGAGGTAATCCCCTTTAAATTTCGGTTTATTGACAGCTTAAATTTTTTGCCTATGAAGTTAAGTAAGTTGCCTAAAGCTTTTGGATTTCCAGGGTCGAAAGGTTATTTTCCGCATTTTTTTAATACCCAGCAGAATCAAAACTATGTGGGTCCTGTTCCTCCTGTGGAGTGCTATGGTTCAGAATTTATGATGTCTGAAGAAAAGGAGGCATTTCTAAAATGGTACTCAGAGGCCCGTAAAGATGTTTTTGATTTTAAGAGGGAGCTAAAAAGGTATTGTCGCGAAGATGTTAATATTTTGAGAACAGCCTGTAACATTTTTAGAAACGGTATCATTGAGCTAACCCAAAAGGAGCACATTTTGAAACCCAATACTCCTGAGGAGTTAAAATATGTGACGTATGTTGATCCATTCACTTTTATCACGCTAGCTAGCATGTGTATGCATATATATAAACAACTGTTTCTTGAGCCTGAAACAATAGCCCTAGTGCCAATTGACTTGTATCATGGAAAACAAAAACGTTTTTCTACCCCTGCTATACAGTGGTTGATGTACTTGTCCCATCAAGATGGTATACCTATACAACATGCCCTGCGTGGAGGGGAAAAAAAGATTGGTCCCTATTTTTTAGATGGTTATGCGTGTTTAAATGGGGAGGAATTGGCCTACGAATTTAATGGTTGTTTTTTTCACGGGTGCCCCCGATGCTATAAGGAAAATGACTATAACACCATGATGGGTTGTACTAATGACCATTTACATAGAAGAACAAGGGTTTGCGCGTTATTACACTTTGGGAACATGAATGGACAGATATGCTAAAAAATGATGAGGGGCTAAACATTTTTTTGAAACAAACAAATCTACCAGAGCCCTTAGAACCCCGTGATGCTCTCTTTGGGGGAAGGACTAATGCTGTTAAACTTTACCACGCGATAGCTCCTGGTGAAAAGATACATTACTTTGACTACACCAGTCTCTACCCCTTTGTTAACAATTCAACACCATACCCGCTAGGACACCCCAAAATTATCTATAAAGATTTTGGAGATGTTAAACAATATTTTGGACTGATTAAATGTCAGGTGTACCCCCCTAAAAAACTTTATTTCCCAGTGCTCCCTCAAAGAGTTTCTGGAAAACTAATGTTCCCACTTTGTATGACTTGTGCCACTACAAAACAAACTGAGAAATGCACACACAGTGACGAGGAACGCTCTATTACTGGTACCTGGTGTACTGTTGAGATACAAGTGGCCTTACAGAAAGGATACCGGCTGGGTAGGATTTATGAAATATGGCACTTTGGGAAAGCTACAGTAGAGCTGTTCACAAAATACATTTGTCTTTTTCTTCGAGACAAACAGGAAGCGTCGGGTTACCCCGAAAGTTGCAAGGATGATGAATCCCGACAGCGGTATATAGACGAGTATTACAAACACCAAGGGATACGGTTAAGACCCGAGTTTATTGAAAACAATCCCTCTAGACGTCAGTTAGCTAAACTGTGTTTACATTCCTTATGGGGTAAATTTGCGCAAAGAACCAACCTTCCAAACACAACCATTATAACAGACCCCGAAGAGTTGACCGCTTATCTTTTTGACCTGGGGTATTACATTTTAAGCTTACAGTTTATAGATGAGGAAACAGCGTGTCTTTGCTGGAAGTATGCCAAAGAGTTCCCAACGTGCTCCAACAATATAAACATTTTTATTGCATGTTTTACAACAGCCCACGCCCGTTTGGAGCTTTATAAAGTCATGGATGCCCTCCAAGACCGTTGTTTGTACCACGATACTGACTCTGTTATTTTTGTTAGCTCACCCGGTGACGAGGACCCGCCCCTGGGTGATTATCTAGGTAATTTAACAAGCGAACTAGCTCCGGGAGAACACATTGTAGAATTTGTTTCTGCAGGTCCCAAAACCTACTCCTATAGGACATCCAACGGTGTTGTCTGTATGAAAGTAAAGGGTATCACTTTAAATGTTAGCAATAGTATAAACATTAATTTTGACAGTTTAAAGGAGCTGGTGCAAGAATACTCTTTAAACAACATAACCAAAAATATCACAGTTCATCAACCTTCAATAGTGCGTAAAAAGAAACAATGGGAGATTAGCAGTGAAACGCTGCAAAAAACCTTGAGGGTAGTATTTGATAAGCGTGTGCTTACTGCTAATTACAAAACATTACCCTATCGTTATTGAAAAGGGAACAACGTATACAATGGATACCCGGTTACAGCACCCTTTTTCATGCGTGTTAGCGGGACCTTCTAGCTGTGGTAAAAGCTATTTTATTAAGCAGCTATTAGAAAACGCACCCTCTGTTATGAATACCATTCCTGAAAATGTTATCTGTTTTTTTTCTTGCTGGCAGCCCTTGTATATAATGAATTGGCATCTAAAATACCACATCTGAAGTTTGTGGAGGGCTTACCAAATTCTTTGAATGACGACCGCTTGCTACCACCAAATCTTGTTAATATGATTATTGTAGATGATCTTATGATGGAAGGAGGGCATAGCTCGGAAATCGAGAAAGCTTTTACACAATACTCACATCACAGGAACCTTAGCATTTGCTACATTGTTCAAAATTTATTCTACCGCGGAAAGGGCAACCGCTCCATAACATTAAACGCCAGTTATATAGTGTTGTTTAAAAACCCTAGAGATAAACATCAACTAACTGTCCTAGCGAGACAGATGTACCCGGGTAATACCCGTTTTTTTATGGAGGCTTTTGAAGACGCTACCTTAAAACCTTACGGTTACCTCTTGGTGGATCTAAAAACAAACACTTTAGAAGACTACAGATTGAGGACCAGTGTTTTCCCTCCTGATATACCCGTGGTTTACGTACAAAAGACGTCTAGAAAACCACAGTGAAAAACAATCTTTCCTCATTAGCGACGACGACCAGCGACCATGACGGCCCGTATACGTAGGAATTTTGCTCTTCTTAAAATGCTAGTAACAGCTCCACCCCAACAACGGAAGGCCATTTTGTGCTCAGCCTCTGATGATCTAGTATCGGCTATAGCAGAGATTGCCTTCAACACTATAAAAGGTAACGTTCCGTTATCCACCCAGCAACTAGGCGTTTTAAAAAAGAAAAAAACCCTCCTTAAAAAGCTGAGTAACAAGAGGTCGTCTATAAAAACCAAAAGAAAGCTTCTAAAACAATCTGGGGGTTTTATAGGGGCACTCCTAGGTTTGGCATTGCCTCTAATTACTAGGCTTTTCGGGGGTGGTTAATGGAGCATGCCCAAAAGATGTATTTGGTTGACAAACATCAGTTGGAGGGTATAAGTACCCCGAAGCGGGAAGAAGCAGATATCCGAAAATCAGCCACTTTAAGGCTTGACTCTGAAATGCAAGAGGTTTTAAAGCGGCATGATTTATCAGACTATGATAAAGTGGGGCTCTATTCAACTATTCTACAAAAATACTTAACATACTTTAGACAGGTCGAAAATGAGAAAAATAAACTGATGTTCTACATGCCCCCTGAAGACCCTGCAATTAGCTCTAAGCCCTCCCTTTCAACCTCTGCCCCGGATCCTATCGTAATGGAGGTTTTGGATACTATTAACCCCCGTTATCGGAAAAATGCAGAACTTTTGATGAACAAAATGGGAAGTGAAAAAAACGTGGCAACATGGAACAACAAGGGAGAATTTATCTATAAAGGAACAGTTGTTAAAGGATCAAATGTTCACGATTTAGTTCGCAGCATTACCAACCCTCAGGCTTTTGGAAGACACACAAAACCTCGAGGTTGGGACCTGTTTATGCAAGCAGCTGCCGATGTGAACCTGCCCGCAACTTTAATTGGAAATATGGGACATCGCGAACTGTTGGAAAATTTAAAAGACCCTGAGATCAAACCTTTAACAGCAGCTATTGAATCATCTGAAATGTCAATAAAAAAAAGAAAAAAATTAAAGCCAGTAAACGAGCCTCTTGGTTTAACGTGTAACCTCATGGTTTTTTTTTTCTTTAACAAAATCTTTAACCTTTGTAAAATATGTATATACATGTATATCTTTTTTTTTTTATTATTTTTATTTTTTTACTATTACTTTTCCAGTCTGCAAAAAAAAAAAAAAATAATAATAAGTTCATTGCAATAAAAATATTATTCATACTTTCAAAGGCGTTATGTCTAATCATTTTGATCATGTCTAACATGTTTATAAAATATTGAATAAATGAAAAAATAAGACAAAAAAGACTGTTTCAATTAAAAAGAAAATGTGTTTATTTATATGTGTACACAATTTAAGGTTTAGTAATAAGAGTACATTTTTGCCAATGATCAAAAACATTTACAGGGGATCTCCGAAAGCTGTTCTTATTCACAAAAGCAGTAACCATGACATCATTTTGTCGGAGGTCCAGTGAATAGGTCTGCATAACCCTTATCAGCGAGTGTTTCTCAGACATGTTAGATACAAAGTAACAGGAGTGCTGGCCACATGTGATGTCTTCAGGATGTTGCACAGGTGTTTTATTATAATGTATAATGGGTGCTATATCCTTTACATAGTCCAGGATAGCGCCTCTGTATATGGGGTGGCTTGGGAAACACCCCAGGCTGTCAAAGACTGTTATTGTATCCTTGTTTATAAACATACCTATCCAATGGGTGCCTTCCTGATCTTGGGGATCGGTGTTCGCCACAAGACTAATGGGTCACTCATTACTTATGTCTCTTGGAAGGTTATCACATGAATACACACCCTTGAATGTTTTCTTAGCGTGTTTGTCTTTACTTAGAAAACGCTTGATCTGGTAAGTATCCATTACATGTCGTACAGGACTTGTCGTTGATTGTTGAGTTCCATAACCGAGTCAAATAGAGCCATAATAATTAGATTCACCGTGTTGGGTAAATTTGCAGCAAAGCGTACCTCTATGCGTAGATTACCATTTCTAATAAGATTATAATGGCCGGTTGATGTATTATCAGGTCTCAAATCAAAAGCTAAGAGAGTATAACCCCCATCATAATCGTCCCGGGGTATCACAAAACCTTTATCATGCAGATGTTTACCGCTGATGGAGACAAGTCCCAAATACTCCCTAATTGTATTTTTTTGTTGAAAACTGGGACTGTAGGCTTTAGACGGTATAACGACCCCGTCTTTAAAAAGAGCGGCGTAGTTGATGTTGTAATGTTTAAAATTAAGGGTTGCTGGCGTAAGCCCCAGAAAAAGCTGTGTTGTCCACAAAACCAATGATGATTATTTTCGGTAACTGTCCAAGGAATAAGTTATCTTGACTGGCGATACGGCTACCCGCTGGAACACTGAAAATTTTCAAAGATGTCCGCTCCACCGGATATTTTAAGTTTGATACTTGTAGAGCATCAGCATGAGCTAATCTGACCGTGGGTGACACATTCACCCTTTTAATAAATAAACTAGCTGATACTATAATCAGCTTGTAGGCTTCAGCATCATCGCTGTTGAGGCAAAAAGCATCTTTATTTCTAGAAAGTTTAATTTTCAAATCAACGCCGTTTACCATTAGTTTCTCCTGGAAAAATAGATCGGAGTGTAGACGGCCTAGTAAATCAAAATTTCTGCTCCCTCTGGCATGTGTAGCTCTTTTTATAAAACCTGCATTAGCCCCATCTAGAGCATAATCCTCCATATGGCCTGCTGTGTCCTTATAGAAAAGCCCCGCTGAAAACTGAGTGTCCAAAGCGTCATTGCTGTAGTTCAAAATGCTTTCTATATAGGCCCTGTACGCATACATGTTGTCGCTCTGTGTAATCAGCCGGTCGCCTAGAGTAATATCCACTTGATTAAAGAGGGTAGCCACAGGGTAAGCAATCGTAGCAACTTTAGCCGTTGCGGGGATAGCTGATCCATCAGCTTTTGTTATTTTACAAGTGAGGTAAAGTAACGTGTCATTTAAATCCAGATACATCTCTGTTGAGCCTGATATATAAAACTCTATAGGCGCTAGCGGAGATAGTGCAGCAAGGGGAGCCACTTCCATGAAAAAGCTGTTTTCAATGCTAGTTTGTGTCGGGGGTACAGCAAACAGATCGAGTTCAGATTTCACACATTCCCCCGACGCACAATGGATAAACGCCATCTTTTAGAAAATATTAATGCCGGGGCTGTTTTTTTTTTTCTTGACCGATCTGTTCTTGCGAGTTCTTTTTCTCTTCTGAGCCGTTTTCGTTGCTGATCCTAGTTTTTTATGCATTCCTGGAGGGCCCCATCTGTGCAGTGATTTCCTTTTTCTTTTGTTTGTGTTGTTTTTCACATAAACCAGCCCAGAACCCTCTTGTGGTGGTTGGTTAAAACGATTTGCGATGGATGTTGTAGCCGTAGACACCACATCTTTAGCAATATTTGTGGCTGCTGTTTTCACATGTGGTTTGGCTAATTCAAACCCCTTTCGTAGAAACGGCATAGCCCTTCGAAAGAGGCTTCTAAAAATACTTCCGAAACCCGCACCATACATAACGGGTGCCCCTTGAAAGTAAGGTTGATTGCCATAACCAGCTTGTCGGCGGTAATAATCCCTATAAATGTACGGCTCCCCATAGTTTTTCATAAATACCATGTTTTTTTAATAGTCTTTTTCTCGCCTAGGACGGAGGTGTAGTTTCACTAGGACCTTCCCGTATTTAAATGACACCAACTCCCCCTGATCATCCCTTATCTGTATATTGATGATGTCAAAATGACTCTTAGAAACCGGTATATAATCAGGTTTAATATATTGTATATTAACAATGCCATTATTTTCACCTTTCACCTGGGCTGTTCTCATTAGCGGGGCGTACGAGTCACCGACCCTTTGATATTCTACTATATCACTGTAGATCATAAGACTGTAAAATCCCCCATCAATATCAGCACGTGTTTTGTCCAAATCTTTAGTACTTTTTACATGTTGAACGGTTCCCAAAACACGAAAAAGTTTCCCAGTACATATAAACTCGGTGGTAAGATCCGTCGATTTTAGAAATACTTTTCTCTGCACCTTATCCAGAAACAATTGTATATCAGAATAGCGTTCAATGTTTGCGAGACTTTTATTGATAGCCTTTAACAAAACTTGTATACTGCTGTAAAATCCATGAGGAAAACCGGCGTGTAACAGTTCGATAGGACCTTCACGTTTGATGGTAAATTTGGCCTCTCTTCTAGACACAGTGTCCCAGGTATGGGGGTATTGAATCTCCATTAGACTCGCTTCCCACAATCCTTGTAAATCAACGGGTTTAGCCATTTTAACACAATAATTTGATATTTCATTGTTTGGGAATGTATCGTGAGAAGCGTTACTGGGTAAGGTGATATAAAATCCACTGCTTTCCATCTTCTCAGGGAGCGCCTTTGCTTTGTAGATCCTTTAGAGATGAAGCGCTAACCCAACTGTTAAATTTCTCAGGCCACCCTGTCCATTTTACCAGACTTTGTTTTTTATTTCCTTTACCTTTACTCTGAAGAATTTTCTCAACCCTATAAAAGCGTTGGGGCTCACTGGCGACCTTCTGTAACTCTTCGGTATAAAAATTACCGCTCACACCATCACCATCATAATCAATCAGTTGATAGATGTAAACCCCCTCTTTCACAGTTACTTTGGTCACTACAAATATTTCATCCGTAAATGATTGCTGATACCCCTTTGTAAAGACACCTTTAAGCTTAGAAACTCGGACATGGTCCCCCACGCGAAAGGATGGTTTCTTGACCTTCTTCTTTACCATGTCAGCGTACAAGTTTTTCCAAACAGTTAGAGAATTTTCAGACGTTACAGAATTTGGAGTCATTTTTATAGAGCGATGATAGCTATGGTTGTACGCCTCTATGAAACGTAATACGTCCACATAACGATGTGTATTCTTTGCTGTAAAATATCGCCAAATCTTACATTTTAAGGTTCTATTAAAGCGCTCAACAACAGCCGTCTTAACTTCGTTATACGTTACAAAATGATACACGTTATGTTGTTTTAAAAGATTTTGGAAGGGTCTATTTAAAAACTCCTTACCAGCATCCGTTTGTAATTTTACAGGCACCCGGCCTTTGCTAAAAACATGTTTAAAAGCTGCCGTCACTCTTGATCCAGTCTTATCCTTCAAGACTTCGGCAAAGGCATATTTTGATTAAATATCAATAACCGTCAATATGTACTGCGCCCCGTCGTTCTGCTTCCCATAGGTCCGCATATCCACAATATCACACTGCCATTGTTCGTCTATTTGGGAAACCACTGTTCTTCTTCTGTTAAAACGTTTTCTAGCATTTTTATGAAGACTATATGCCTCTTCACCAGATAACCATTCCTTAACAGCTCCGCTTGAGATAGGATTCTTGTCATGTTGTAATTTTTTATAAAGAGCATCAACACCCCCATAACTGCCAACACCGCTTTCATCATAATAGCTTTCATGCATGCTTCAATAAGAGATGTTCACCGCTGAAACACTTCAAAAAATAAACAAAGGCATAATGGGTGAAAGATGATTTTATTACAACTCTTATACATATAGCGTCTGGCACAACGTGACCCTTTTTGATATTTTTTCTGCAGCCTTATAAATAGCATTATACAAAACTCCCTGTTCCCCCCGCATATAACTCTGTATACATAAAACACTTGAGGCATTTAAAAGTTCATACAATTCGCGGTCCTGTAAAACGTATCCTTTAATGCTAAAGTAATGTTCATACAATTGCTCCAACAGCTGATGTAACACCTCTCTAAGGTGGAAATATAAAGAACCCACATCATATTTGTACAAATGCCAGTATTCATCCAATACCGGGAGCCATGTGTTGGTACATATGTTACCTATACACATCAAACTTTTACAAATTGGCTCTGGTCGGGGGGTAGGTATATGTAGATATTTCAGGGTATCTGGGGCAATTTCCGATATCCGCTCTTTCAGCATAGCGTATAACAGTTTTTCCACACATACACGGCCCGGTTTCAGTTTACGATCCACACGCCTTGCTGGCCCTTCAGAAATCTTATCCTAGAAACAAATATACACATATAAGAAACAAAACTCTGTTTATTTCTCCTCTCTCTTTAAAACAGTCTACGGCGTGCTACACAAGGCTTCAGGGCATTCCCAAAAGTCAATACGTCACAAAAATCTTTATCCATTAAACGGGCTACCCTGTTTCTAAATCGCACAGGACCAGCCATGTGTAAAGATCTCAATTTTTTCTCGGGATTGCGGCAATGGTATATTTCTATCCATGTTTTAGATAGAACACTCTCCATACTAGCATGTACACGCATGCCCATGCCTTTATATACAGCTTTAAGCAGCTGAAAACCTTTATATGAATTCAACAGAAAACATATCCGACGTATTGCTCTAGCGTGATAATTCAGAAGTAAACAGTCATGAGCATCCTGTTGCGGGTCATCGCTTTTATGTCCATAACACCAGCGGTAATAATCACGCTTCAAACACACTTTCACTACACAGGCCGCAAAAGCCTGAACAGTTGAGGTTTCCAAAAAAGTCATAGCTTCCTCTTCTTCTTCATCAGAACTTTCAAAGCGCTTTAAACAAACACACTTCTTACACATATTGCGGGCTTGTGTTGCTGGACTTTCGATCATTTTTGAACAGCACACACAGTAAAAATTGACGGTATTAAATGAAGACCGCTGACTTTTAGTACCGTCAACTTTATCTGCCGTTTTCTGCAATTCAAAAAAGAAAGAAATGTAACTCTTCAATACATATATATATATATATTTTTAAAAAAAAAAAAAAAATTTAACTCATAGTTCACACACACACACACACACACACACCCCTTTTCCTACATACCAATTTACAGAGAACAGGTCCCTCCGCCTCCGCCTCCATAGCAACAGCTGCATCCATAGACAAACCGGCCTCCACAGCATCTGCTGTCTCCATAAACAGCCTATCTTCATCAGCGCTTGTTTCCAACTCCGGGGTCATGGCTACCTCTGGAAACGGCTCGTCCAAAACCCCCAGATCCGCATACAAAGGCTCTTCAGAAGTCTTCATAGTTTCGTCCATAGCCTTCAGATCGGCCTCTGTATAGTCTGCATCCATTATACCAGCCTCTACACCATCAGCATCTTTAAATGGATAAGAATCAGGAGGTGTCATATCACCCAGATTCATTAAAAAAATGCCCTGGCTCAACTCATCCTCATACGCCATTCCACTATAAGTGGGACCTTGCGATTCCTCATCAGCTACAGGAATTATTGTTGTCGGACTTCTAGGACTATCAGCCTTTTCAGCGGTGTTGCTGACGTCTTCCCCTCCTATATTCTTAGAGTAGTAGCTGTAACACTTCATGATTCAGGGGTATTCTAAGCGTTATGCAAATAGTACAGTCAGACTCCAAGAGCGCCGTCTACCTCTCTCCAGAGCTCCTTCTGTATATATACACCATACTCCACCCCTAGGGGAGGACCCACAACTACATCACCCCCACAACGCCCCCCGGCCTGCCCCCCTGACATCACAACTTCATACCTACATCATCTCATCAAAACCCTGGACCTTGACCCCAGAGGGATGTCATCATCCCTGCTGGACCACGCCTAGCCCCCAAAATATTACCTCATGCACGACATCACCACCGGGAAACACCCTTTCCTACACCACCACGCCCTAAACACAAGCCATGACATCACTGTTAGGTTAGGCCTTAGAAAAAACTTCAGGGACACGCCCGTGATGTCACCATCCCTGCTGGGACACGCCTAGCCCCCAAAATATTACCTCATCCACGACATCACCACCGGGAAACGCCCTTATCTACACCCCCATGCCCTAAACACAAGCCATGACATCACTATTGGGTTAGGCCTTACAAAAATAATCAGGGAAACGCCCGTGATGTCACCATCCCTGCTGGACCACGCCTAGCCCCCAAAATATTACCTCATGCACGACATCACCACCGGGAAACACCCTTTCCTACACCACCACGCCCTAAACACAAGCCATGACATCACTGTTAGGTTAGGCCTTACAAAAAAAGCAGGGACACGCCCGTGATGTCACCATCCCTGCTGGGACACGCCTAGCCCCCAAAATATTACCTCATGCACGACATCACCACCGGGAAACACCCTTTCCTACACCACCACGCCCCTCAACACAACGCATGACGTCACTATTGGATTAGGCCTTAGGGGAAACTTCAGGGACACACCCGTGATGTCACCACACCTGCTAGACCACGCCTAGCGCCCAAAATATTACATCACCCACAACATCACCCCCGGGAAACGCCCTTTCCTACACCACCACGCCCCTCAACACAACACATGACGTCACTACAGCACAGGGACATCCGCTAAAGCGGGACATGCGTTGCCATGGACACCCCAAGGGGCGGGACATCCGGTTAGGGCGTGGTTAAGGCCTGTCAGTTGATGAAAGGGGGGTTACTGCACTACTATTGTCCCTATTCGTCGTTGTGCTGGTAACAACCTTAGCCTACTCACATAAGGTGTGCCATCCAGGAGTGGTGTGCCGCCAACGACCTCTGCCTTAATGCCAGTAAGACTGAGATTCTCCTCTTCGGCACACCCACTCCCATCTTTCCTGTTGCTCTCTGGCCGGCCTCTCTTGGCCCTCTTCCTGCCCCTACCTGTGAGGCAAAAAACCTTGGGGTCATCTTCGACTCCACTCTCTCCTTCGCTCCACACATCTCTGACGTCTCTAAGAAGTCACACTACCAGCTGCACCTCCTCAGAGGTATTCTTCCTTTCCTCTCTTTCCCCCAGAAGCTCACTGTGTCCAGAGCTCTGGTTCTCTCTAGGCTGGACTATTGCAAAGACCTCTTTCTAAATCTGCCTGCCTCTACTCTCTGCCCTCTGCAACTCATCCAGAACAGGACTGCGAGACGTGCCCTTGGCCTCAAGCCTAGGGAATGTATCTCTCCAGGACTGAAATCTCTGCACTGGCTCCCAGTGGCTGCAAGGATTAAGTCCAAAACCCTCTGCATTGTCCACAAAGCCTTCTGGGGCCTGGGGCACCAATGCCTTCAACTCTCTCTTCCCAAATATCTTCCTTCTTGAACTCTTTGCTTATCCGCCTCCAACTCCCTCAGTGTCAGTCGCTTCTCCAAGCAATGAGTTGGTGGTAGATCTCTTTCTTCGGCTGGGACCTCCCTCTGGAACAGCCTCCCTGCCTCTCTGAAACTTGAGGAGAACCATCTCCAGTTCTGGAAGCACCTCAAAACCTTTCTCTTTGCTTTGGCTTTCTCTCCTCCTCTCCCCTGCTGACATCCTAGCTGAATGTTGAACAGCTCTGGCTACCTGGCCCTCTGATCTTGGGCCCAGATCCCTCCCGTGCCAGTCATAATTACCTGCACTGCCTGCCTGGCAACCCCTGGACTTGGAGCCTGTTTCTGTATCCCTACAGTCCGATTACCAGCAATTGACACCTGATTCCGCACTTACCTTTGCACTTGCCACTTGCTGCCCGATACCTTTACTTATTGTATTTTCTTTTCCATGTAATGCACTGTACTTCCCCCCAGAAAGCACTTTTCACCTTCCCATCTACTTGTGCGGTTTGAATATTACCTGGCCTAGTAGGATCGTTGTCTGTCCTCCCTGTGTTCCCCCTCCCTTGCTGCGTCGCTCCTTGAAACACTTGTGTATAGGCGCGTTATAAATGCCACATCATATCATATCATATCAAGGTGGAGACTCTCTTCTCTCATTACTGAATCGTCTTCAGAGAAGATCAGCATATGGTATAAGATCTGGTGTCCTTTCCTTAGGGTGTTCCAGATCCAACTATCTTACCTCTTTATCCATCTGTTCACTTCCCAGGGTGACGCACGTAGTACCCTCTTCCTCTGTCTCTCGACCTGACTCTCTTTCCTCATCTAACATTGCTAGACCCCGATAAGTGTGACTATCCTCCTTCTCTTCTCTATCTAAATTTAATCTGCTCAAAGACAACGCTCGGCATTCATCACTAAGCATATTTTCCTCCTCATCCCGTGGTTTAGGTATCGGGATCAGCTACCGGGCCCTCTGATCCCATACTCGCTGTTCTGCCTTATTTGCTGATATAGCTTATCAATCATTTTTCCAATGCTTTCTGCATCATATCTTTCCTCTTCCTCTGCTACTTTAGATGTTAATTGACTTTTTTCTCTCATATGGAGAACTTCACTTATTTTATCTCATTGCCCCTGTATTTCATCGCATAGTCGTATTCATTCTTTAAGAATAAGACTGCCATCAAGACCTCACTACCTTCTTTTCGGTTTTATCTCTTCATCCACTTCCCTTTGCTTTCTTGCATCCCTTCTTGCCCTCTCTTTTCCCCTGCCTTCATTCTTCCCTTCTCATTTGCTGTCTTTGTTCTTCTTCTTTTTCTTCTCTCCTTCTCTGTAATCTTTTTTCCTTCACATTTTGTACTTCTTCCTCTCTCTTTCTCTCTATTTCTCTTTCTTTCTAGTGTTGTACTTCATTTGTTCCTCTGCCTGTTTTGTTTGTCTTTTTCTGATTCGTCTCTCTCTCTCTATATATATATATATATATATGTTCCCGTTGATCTCTGCTTTTTCTTCCTTGCTCATCCTCCCTCAATCTCTTTTAGCGTTCCCTATCCTTTTCTTGCTTGTCTTTATCTTCTCTCTGCCAAACCTCGTCTATGTTTTTCTCATATAACTTGAGTAATATCTGTCCTCCCATCCATTCATTCTGTACGTGCATTACCTCATCAGCCCTATCCTTTTCTCCCTGCCATCTCTTGATTTCTCAGTCTATGTCTGTCGATATATTCAATCTCTGTCTTCCTTCATATGAACTTATAGGCATCTCCCTTTCTTTTGCTCTCTTCTGGACTGTCATCACTACTGTAAGTGGGGGGTTCATATGTTGGGTCACTATACCCTGCCACTGCTTTCAATTCCTTTAAAGGATACATTCCTTTCTCGTGTGTATCTGTGATCTTAATTACGGGAAAAGTAAGAGGAGCTGAGAGCTCAATGCCCTCCCCCTTTTGCTGATTAAGCATCCACTCCTCTGGTGGCGGATCGTCTTCTCCTCTTAGTACATTTTCCAAATTTCTAAAACTGACAGTCTTTTCTCTAATTTCTTTTCTGTGTACGCAGCGTGCACACATGTAGTCATGTGTTGTAATACTGCTTTTGACAATGATCCCCTTGTGGCCATGGGATGAAGATTTTATCAGCTGTACCCTTCACACATTCTAGACTGTACTGTTTGAGTTTGGCCGCATGTCTTGGTAGTGTTTTACAAAGGTGCATGAGAGGAGTGTCCTCTGTAATGACAAGACACAACTGACTGTCGATACTCACCAGATCCTTTATACAATCTCTATCTCTAGGTTTTTTGCTCACCACTTTTAATCTCAAAACAACAAATGTGAGCAAATCATCAATCGCTGCTCAATCCTGTTTTGTTTCAACAATGTATCTATATTCTGATTTGCGCCAATCGTTTACTACACCTTAGATCAAAACAACGTGACTTCCAACCTTTACAGCTTATTACCTCTCGAGACTTCACGCAACAAATACTTAAAACACTAACACAAAATACATTAATAACTATTAGAGGTATTCTCCTCCTCGCCTCCAATTTTATTACCCTGTACGGGGTTTAAGATGGTACCTTTCACAGTCCTGACTGTGAATATTCTCTCTCTTAATATTCCGATTGGAATTTGAAATGTCTTCTTCAACTTAACTTGAAATAGGATTACTTAGGCATTCCCTTATCTACGCAAACTTTCCAGTTACCCAAAAATATCACAATCCCACCCCTTTATATTGCCATTTCCCTTAGTCTACTTACATCCGTTAATCAACTTGAGGCCTTCGGTACCTTCTCCTCCTCCAATCCGACCACTTTCCCTTCTGTCCGCAGAGCTTCCGTGGGAACAGAGCAGGGATTTCGTCAAAGAGGGACCTGCCCACCATGTAGATTCTTCTTGGAAGTTTATTTCTATCGGCCGCTCTCCACAGGAAACTACAATCTTACAGCTAATGGTGGAGGATGCCAAAATGTCAGAAACTCTGAAGTCAAACTAGTTTAGATCTGAAACCATCCGCACTGCTACCACGTGAGCTTATGGCACTTTGGAACATGCATAATGGGTGGAATAACACTAGAGTCCAAATAACTGGACAAAATCAACAAGATGGCAAGTTACTGTTTTATTACCAATTATCTAAAACAGGAAGGTTACAACGAACATCAACGGACGTACACTCAGTCTCTCAATGATCACCACAAAAAATACAATTCTTATACTCCATTATGCATCCGAGTGACCTCATACTACGCGGCAATAGTGAAAATCCTATCAAGGGTCGGGATTGGTTAAGGGAAACATCTAGATATACAATCATATAGGAGCTAGGATTGTTATTGGCTGCCGGTTATCAGGTGGACAACTTATGCCTACTTCTTAAAACATGCAATTTTAGAAACATTAGATACACAGTTTCTCATTGGACTTACAAGTTATAAGGTCTTAAGTTATATGGACTAATACAATTGGTTGGAATGCTTGTGCCCTGTCTGGAACATACCGTTCATTTAGCAGCATGTAAGCCCAGACCTAGGTGCAGGGAGATGAAGCTATCTCACCACCCAATTAGCCCAGTGTCTCTCATCACCCATACATTCTGCCATGGAATTGTCTTTGTACTTGGCCTTGTAATGTTTTGTCATCTTTGGGAATTCAGAGGAGTGAGGGCACTCGCTACCGTGTCTGGAACTCCAGGTTCAAGCTCTATTTCCATCCTAGGCTCACATGACAGGAGACCACGGTCTGGTCCATTTTGCAGTTTTTAAATGCTCTAAATGAATTACAACTTGGCATTCTTTGTGTTCTTCAGAATAGATAGCTGAGCTCGATTTCTAAGATCTTGACTTCAGGCCAGACAGCCTCGCCATGCGTCTCCATGAGCGTGCAATTCTGCTGCGACACAGGTTTCCATTCTCCCTTCATAGTTTCTGGCTTATTTATTTCATAATTCCAATGTCCAGTTTCTGTACAATGGCTGCTTCACCTGCATTCTTTTTACTACTCATAGCTAGCCTCTATGATGACTTGATCTACCTTGCGTTTCAGCATTTATACATTTATTGAACTTCTGTCTTCTGCAGCACTTTGTTAACGTGTACTCTTCTTCTTTTCCACGTTGATTAGTTTACTCGATCTTTTACTTTGTCATTTGTCCTCTAGGATCCATGCATTGTCTTAATTCAGTATCTCAGGACGTTGTGCACACTTGCTTATGACGTCATCAACTCATGTGCTTATCCGTTTCTCAGATTCCTTCAGAGAGTGCCTCCTGTAGGTTGTCATCACTTTGTAGCTACATTCAATAGGGTTGTCTCAATGGGTATCTCCTTCCAAATACTTGCTGCGGTATTGGCGCGATAGCTGGTGTCAGGCAAGGCACAGTCTCATGTCTCCAACACAGGGGATGTCGTGGGTCCTGCAGACATATACAGCTGCTTCTCTACAGGGGCATCCCCCTTTTTGTCTCTGTTGCCCACTGTTTGTGATACCTCTCAATTCTGTCCCTGTACAGGGGAAAAACCCTGTACATGTACTCTAGAGTGTTCTCCCCTCCCATTGCAGCGATATATGCGCGGTGAGGCATCCCTACGCTTTTAATCACATGCTGCGCACATTGCAAAAATCACACCTAAAACATCAATTTATCGTTCCATCCTCTTTGTCTGTCCTCGATACTTCCCCTCCCCCTCACACACATACACTCTCACACTTCACGCACCCAAAGCACACTGTTATGTACACAATGCCGCTCCTTGGGCCCCCACCCTGCATGATAAAAACACAACAATGAGCTAAAATAACAAGCTAAAATAACAACCACTACTATTCCCGAGCCCACTAATTATGCAGGGCTCCTATTTATTTCCTTTTTCTTCCATAACATAAGAAAAGTGGTATCACCATCTCCCCTCAGTCAGGGAGGCTCCCTACACTCCTGTTTCCTTTTCCGTAATATACTCCATAAACATCCAATAATATTAAAAACACAAAAACACACTCACACTACACTACCGACCTCATTCTCCACTTGCTCACCACCCACACTCTTCCCCAAATACCCTTACCCTACTTGGTGTCCCTTCTCTGCCTTTCCCCTTTTTTCTGCTGACGAGGTTTCCAGACAAGTCCGATCTATGAAAGTCTCGTCTAAAAAAAAATAAAAAAAAAAGAATTTTACATTTGCGCTCCGAGCGCGTTGTTGTGCCTGCTCTCCCCTCCCCTCCCACTTCCTGGTCCTCCTCTCCCTCCCGCCTCCCTGCCCGCCTCCCCCCCTCTGATTGGCTGTCTGGCTGCCTCCCTTCTGGGCTACTCGACGCCCGCTCCCCCTGCTCGCTTCTTTGTTGAGCTGAGCGTTGGAGAGCGGTCGCCGGTAGCCAAGAGGGAACTGCAGGCCAGGAAGCCCTGCCTGGCCCTAGCGGGCCTCTGTGAGTGATTTCCTGTGTTTTTTAAAAAAAAAAAAAAGAATTTTACATTTGCGCTCCGAGCGCGTTGTTGTGCCTGCTCTCCCCTCCCCTCCCACTTCCTGGTCCTCCTCTCCCTCCCGCCTCCCTGCCCGCCCACACCCCCCTCCCCTTCCTCTCCTCCCTCTTCTATTACCACCCTGCTCCTGGGCAGCCCTCTGCCCGGCAGCCCCCTGCGGCTAAGGGCCCCAAGGCCAAGGGCGACTCCTGCAGTTGCGGCTCCCTGTGTGTCTGCAGGTGTCCGCAGGGGACGCAAGGCGCAAGTAAATTTCGCCTTCTCCACCTTCTTCCTGCCCACCCCCACCCATGCCTGGCCACTGCATTCGCACGGTGTCTTCACCTCACTGTGTTCCACAGTTGTGGTAACTAGGGTTTTTCTCTCCTCGCAGGATTCTCACACTTAGGTGGCCTCTCCACTGTGTTCCTAAAACACAATACTGTTGTTGTTCTGAAATGTGGTAACCTGTCTTGCCGTTCCTTCCTGTCTGTGGGCTCTCGCATCATCTGTCTTACCCCACCCTCCCACTCCATGGTGCTCTCTATCTCGCCTATCTTCTCTAACTGCTTCTCCATTGACTATCCTGCTCTCCTCACTAAATCTGGTAGGAAAAAGTTTAAAAAGGACATCCTGGTCTCCAACCCAGGCCTCCCTATCGCTGACACCTACACTAGTGCCTGCTCTAAGGAAACTCTCACTGACATCCTCTTTTTCGTGCCTTCACCTGACCTATGGACCCTTCATATGGTCTCTGTGCTCTCTCCTTTTTCCTCTTCTCCCATTAATGGTGGCACCCGTTGGGATGTCCTCTTGGCCCCCTTTCGCTCCTCTAAGGCAATCATTAATGTCTACGCAAATGGGACCGTCTTGGTCCAAGGCCACCAGGCCAACCTTCACCTCTTTGATAGACGCTTCCCACGCCTCATCAACTTCCTTTCCTCTCCTGCTGTCCCCCCTCCTCTGTCCTCATCTACCTTGCCTCTACCCTCCCTCCCTGCCCCCTCTCATGCTCCTTCTTCACCTCCCTCTTCTACACCTCCGCAGGGCGTACCTCTGATCTGTACCCCTCCCCGGAAGTCCTTCAAGGATGGCAACCTTCTCCACTTTGCCACTCTTAACTCTCGCTCTGCCATCAAGCATTCCTCCGATATCTGTCGCCTTCTTGAGGAACTGGACCTTGACGTCCTCGGTCTCACTGAGACATGGTTCACAGCCAGCTCTGTCATGAGCTTTGACACACTCCTACCTGATGGTTACAAGATCCTCTCTGTGCCCAGGACCAACCGTGCAGGGGGGGTGTTGCCCTTATCTTCCCTGAGTGGATTCCTGCCACTGTCACTCCTACGCAGACCTACTCCTCTTTTGAATGTCTTGTCTGCCGACTCTCTCTCTCTCCTAGCCATTCCCTTACCGTGGCTACTATCTATCGGCCACCTGGTCAAATTTCCTCCTTCCTCTCTGAGTGGGCTGACCTCTCCTCCTCACTCCTGTCCTCTACCACTCAACTCCTCTTTCTTGGGGACTTCAACATCCACCTAGATGCCTCCTGTCCCCCCACTGGACTCTTTCGTGACCTCTGCGACTCTCTCTCACTCTCTATTCTCCCATCTGGGCCTACTCATTCTGCAGGGCACACTCTTGATGCTCTGATCTCTTCTGACCTTCCCCTCTCTGTCCCTCTCTCCACTCCTCTCTCCTGGAGTGATCACTTTCTCCTATCCTCCCACCTCACCCTCCCTACCCCACAGGCAAAGCCACCCTCATCATTGCCACCCACCTTCTCGGTCATCCGACCCATGAAGCGCGTGTCAGTTGCGGCTTTCGCTGCCACCTTCTCGCCCCCCCTCCCCCTTCGGCTGACTCCCACCCTGACACAGCCCTCTCCTTGCTCCGCTCTGCTATATCTGATACTCTTGATATCCTTGCCCCTGTCATGAAAATCCGCCTGAAGCCCAAAGCCAAATGTAACTCCTGGTATGATTCGGATCTCGTCACCCTAAAACGCAAGTGCAGGGTGGCAGAGAGGAAATGGCGTGCTTCATGTTCATCCTCTGACAAACTGGCCTGCCGCCTGCTCCAAAGGCAATACCGTCTCTCTGTTCTCACCAAGAAGAGAGCCCTTATCCAAGCCCGCATCTCTGCGGCATCTAACAACTCGGCTGAACTCTTTAAAATCTGCAAGGAGCTTGCCAACCCTGCTGCAGTCTCTACCTCTCCTGTCCCCTCCCAGGCCCTCTGCACTGCACTGGCCTCCCACTTCATCTCTAAAACTCAGGACATCCTGTCCTCACTCTCCTTCTATCACCTCCCCCCTCTCTTCCCTGCTCTTCCTCTGGCCCTTCTACAGCCACACCTCCTCCCTCCTTCTCTGCCTTTCCCCTTTTTTCTGCTGACGAGGTTTCCAGACACGTCCGATCTATGAAAGTCTCGTCTAAACAGATTCACCCCTGTTCCTCCAAAACTATCAAGGACCACATCAACTCCCTGGCTCCTGCCCTTGCTGACTTTTGCAACCACTCCTTCGCCTCTGGAGTCTTCCCATCCTCCCTCAAGGACTCCCTTGTGCACCCTCTCCTTAAGAAATCCTCTGCCGACCCCTCCTGTCCGGCTAACTATCGCCCAATCTCCATCACTCCCTTCCTGGGCAAGCTCCTGGAGAAACTGGCCATCTCCCAGCTTAACCTCCATGCTGAAGCTGTTGATAGTCTCCATGACCATCAATCTGGCTTCAGAGTGGCCAGAAGCACGGAAACTGCTCTCCTGAACATCCGTGAGGACCTGCTCTTGAACCTCGACTCCAACACTCCGTGTGTTCTCATTCTGCTCGATCTCTCTTCTGCCTTTGACACTGTCAACCATGCCATCCTGCTCAACCGTCTCCGTGATACCCTGGGTATCACTGGTCAGGCTCTGGCGTGGCTGACCTCTTTCCTTTCCAATCGACCCTCCCAGGTCCAACTTGGGTCCTTCCTCTCTGACATCTTTTTCTCCACCTGTGGCGTTCCCCAGGGATCTAATCTCTCTCCCTGGCTGTTCAACCAGTATCTGGCACTCCTTGCCCACCGCATCGCCGCCCTCTGCCCCAACTTTCAGTGCTATGCGGACGATACCCAGCTCATTTTCAGGCTACCCTCGGCCTCCTCCTCTCCCTCCCTCATCTCTGACTGTCTGTCTGCTATCCAGGAAAGGTGTGCTGCCAATGACCTCTGCCTTAATGCTAGTAAGAATGAGATCCTCCCCATCGGCACACCCACTCCCTCCTTCCCTGCAGCTCTCTGGCCGGCCTCTCTTGGCCCTCTTCCTGCTCCTACCTGCAAGGCAAAAAACCTCGGGGTCATCTTCGACTCCACACTCTCCTTCTCTCCTCATATATCTGACGTCTCTAAGAAGTCACATTACCAGCTGCACCTCCTCAGAGGTATTCTTCCCTTCCTCTCCTTCCCCCAGAAGCTCACTGTCTCCCGAGCCCTGGTTCTCTCGAAGCTGGACTACTGTAACAGCCTCTATCTTAATCTGCCTGCCTCCACTCTCCGCCCTCTGCAACTCATCCAGAACAGAACTGCGAGACTTGTCCTTGGCCTCAAGCCCAGGGACCGTATCTCTCCAGGACTGAAATCTCTACACTGGCTCCCAGTGGCTGCGAGGATTAAGTTCAAAACCCTCTGCATTGTCCACAAGGCCTTCTGGGCCTGGGGCCTAAATACCTTCAACTCTCTCTTCCTAAATATCTTCCTTCCCGAGCCCTACGCTCATCCGTCTCCAACTCCCTCAGGGTCAGCCGCTTCTCGAAGCAACGAGCTGGGGGTAGATCTCTCTCCGCGGCAGGGGCCTCCCTCTGGAACAGCCTTCCTGCCTCCCTGAAACTTGAGGAGAACCATCTCCGGTTCCGGAAGCACCTCAAAACCTTCCTCTTCACTTCTGCTTTCTCTCTCCCTCTCCCCTGCTAAATTCTTCACCTAAACTGCACTGATTCTGCAACTGGGCCACTCTCACCGACCTCAGTCCTGGGCCCAGACTGGGCCCAGTCATTCTTCACTTGCACTGCCTCCCTGGCAACCCCTGCACTGCGGGAATGTCTCTGTATCCCTACACCCCCCCCCCAGGACTTGTCTGCACTTACCTTGCACTTGCCACCAGCTGGCCCTATTTATTTATTACTTTATTTCTATTCTACTTATTTGTAATGACACCTGGCCTAGTAGGATCGCTGTCTGTCTTCCCCTTGTTCCCCACCTCCCTGCCTCGTCGCGCCTTGAAACACTTGTGTATAGGCGCATTACAAATGCCATATCATATCATATCATACTCACACAAGCGTGTTCACCCGAACTAGGTCACGGGGTTCCAACATCGGACTGCACTTTCTCCAGAGCCGTGCCCCGCTTCGAAGAGCAGGCAGGTATTGTACAAAGACTGCTCCTGCAAACCTCTGGGAATTATGTGTTTTTAGGGGCTGGTAACGTATGGTGGATGCAACACTCTCAGAGAAGCGGCCTGAAAGCCTCTGTCAGTGCGGGGGTCACTGGGATCACATTGGGGTCACCAAATTAAGGCACACCCATGTATGCTGACACCGGAAAAATAGAGCCCGCTATGGAAAAAGGCCCAAGACACTCTTGCAAGGATAACAAGTATGTATTTCTACAATAGGAATGCATCAGCAGAGCACTCTGCTGCCATGGAACCTTCTGAGGTGTGTTGGCATGGGTGGTGCATTATAAGCACAGTGTCACTAGTGACATCAACATATTTAGTACATTTATACAATACAGACTGATGGAGGCCTATAGCTGTAGGACCTGCTCCATAAGGGATGCCAAGCCATTGGTTAATCTTCATCTGTACATGATTTTTCACGTGGGTGCTGCTGGGCTCATCATCCGTGGTGAGCTGACCTAACAATGAATTAGCTACTCTGACATACACTGCTGTTCTTACGATTGTAGCAATGCACCTGGCTGATACAGGGATGGGCTCGGGGGAGAACCGAGGTCACACTAACTCACACACACTACACTCGCTCCCAGATAAGATCAGCAACTCCCTAGGGCCTCCACCTTCGGTTAAGGCTATAATTATGATGCTACCATGCACCTCGCAGCACACAACATGTGACCCATTTCTGAAGGCACGATAGCCTTGCCATCTAATCTTAGTGATTGATCGAGGGCTGTCACAGTTTCATGATCGGCTGTTTGGGTTTGGATGGTGCAATGGCATGTCGGGGTTCAAGGGAGGAAAGCATGGCAAAGCTGTATTTCTCATGTGGGGATCCTTGGGGTAGGAGGGCCTTGCTCTCTGCTCCATGGGATGGTACTGCCAATAGGCACTTGGCTCCCTTCTCATGACCTTGCAGGGTGCAATCTTCCCAGGGTGCAAGGGCCTGTAACTCTCTGAACAATGGAGGAGTTTGTGGGTCCCGCAGACCTGGCCGGGGCATTTGTGCTCATGCAAGGGGCCAAATACTAATGCACAACATACTGTTTGCCGCGCTTGGGCGTAACTTCTAAGATGGCTGCCATTTGCCAGGATGGCGTTCACTCCTGCCCCTACTATATAGCGTATAATGCATGCACTGGGGTGATTGCCCTCCCCTATTTGTGCACCCCCCTGCTCTCTGGATGTGCTCCATTAGTGTCTAGTTCTCGTTCAGTATCGCCTAGGGGTGTGGGAAGACCCTCTCTCCTTCCCAACACAAGCGTGTGCAATCTCACAGAGGGAAAGGCACAACCCATGGAGCAGCTCCCTATGACAAGTGGTCGGAGGATGGAAAGATCCCCTACATCTAACAGCACTTAAAGCAAAGCAAAGTCTCTGCCAGGCCAGTGCCCTATTGTATCCGAAGGGACCCTGCTAAGGAGTTGCAGAAGAGGGGTTTGGGACCCCAAAGCTAAGAGAGGTTAAAGCTGTAATCAGTAGAAGGTACAGTATTGTGCAAGGAAGAAAGGTTTTCTGTTTTTGACGGAAATGTTTATCCTTCTGTTTTTTCTCTAAAGAGCAGAGGAGCAACATTCATAGTTATTTCCATTAACTCGTTATTGTCCCACATTTCTGCCTGTAAAGTTTAAGTTCTCAAACAGGTCAATGAGGGTCACTCACCGGTCTTACTTGAAATCTCACCCACAGGGCAGGCGATGCAGTCAAAGCAGCAGTGGGGTTCCCCTTTCCTCAGAGACTGTCTGAATCCAGGGGGGCAGCTCTCGCTACAGGAGGAACTCGGAACCTGATGAAGGAACGGGAAACAGAATGAAAGCTCAGAACCAATGCCTGTGATTTACAATAGCAAGTCTGGGACATTAGTAGTGAAGTGGGAGAATGGAAGAACAGACTCCCGCCCTTCCCCTCTCGCGCTTGGCCTAGAGGATCACGGCCTAGACACCCGCCACGAGAGGAGTTTGCCTATCTACCAGACGACCAAATACCCTGGTACAGGAACATACGGATGTGCCCACCTACCTGCCCAGCAGCCCGTCCTGCCCATGCCGACACCTGCGGCATGGATCAACTCGACTAAACCTACACGTCGTTAGAGATGCCATGACGACCTAGCCAACGGTCAGCACACCTGTGCACACATGCACACCGGACATTCCCACACCAATCCACACGAAGAACATACTCAGTGCTATGACATAGGCGACAGACATACCCACGGACGTGCATCTTTATTATTTTCCACATAGGCTCTCAAAATGCAGAAACGCAAGACGCATAATGAACTTATCTAAAAAGGCTTGCTCACGCTTCTTCTAAGAAGCATGTACCATAATGAAGAATATAACGGAGACACGATACTGTGGATAGAGCAATATGATACCGTAACCTAAAGAGCTCTACATCAAACGGTTCCACCTATGCACCAGGCCCAAGTAGGCCGCAAGCAAAAGTTTCCATGAACATTGAATGAGCAAGAGCTCGGTTGCTGACCCTGCAGAATGAGCCCGGCGAAAGCACACCGCCAAGGGCACGATGTTGCAATCTCGCACGCTGCAAGCCGACGCCAAGGTCGCACCTGCAAGATAAACCAGGCACACAGTGGGAAAAACAATATTAATTGTGCTGAATTCTGCCTCAAACACGGTCCCACCTCACGTGACAAAGCCAAACCTGACAGGATGCCAAGCCCAGGAGGAAGGAGACGCCTGAATCCCACGTTTCAAGACACAGGCAGATACAATTAAAGGACTCATTGGACATCTGCAGCAGTGGGAGTAGTCGACCTCCCAACATATGAATAAATCCTCACATTGTTTACACCTACCCATAGTAAAAACATTGTTGCAAATGACAGGTGCACCGCGAGCTGGGAACAGCGATAGTCCCAGACTGGGAGGCTCGCGAGTGGACCAATCAGAACATGGGGCTCTTATCATTGACGCCATTAACATTGACCAATCCTCAGAGGTCTTCATGTAACAATTTTCATGTATCAAATTGAAGGGACAGCCCAAGTATATCACCTGACTAACCCTCAACCACTAACACCGTTCTCTATATGTATGCTATACTAACCCTACCACTCGAGTAACCAATCCAGAGTGGAAATAGGTTTTTTGCTAAACTTTGTAAAATGACGCAAGTAGCGCGTCATACTAAGGTAAAAAGGGCCTGCGAGCCCCTCGATTGTGTGTGTGTCAGGACGGACGCGTACGATCCTTGACCCATCCCTGCCGTTTTGTCTAATAAACAGCAGAGTCACCTTGCTTCTTGCGTGTGTCTCATACTCTATCTCTTTTAGGATATACGGGAGGAGTTGGGGCCTCCCTGCCCGGAGGTCTACGGACGGCCCGGCCGACCCCGGCAGAATTTCCCCCCGACAAGTTGGAGGCACTGCTGAGATCTGTTTAAGATCTGCTTTTTTATTTTTATTTTTCCAGGTACTCCCGTTGCGAGGAGGCCCGGCGGCGCGGCCCCCTCTGCCGTTGCCCCCTTCTGAGGACTACAGGACCATCGCGGAACTGCGAGAAGACCGGACAGCGCAATCCGGATATTGGCCTTCGGGAGCCGGTTGAGAAGTATCCCGCCCGTGGTTGGCGAGTGTCCAGACGTGGTCCAGACGAGGGGAGGTGGCGAGCCGCTTGGAGGGGTGCACGCAGTCGAGCGGCCCCGCATCAAGAGAACTTGGTGAGCATGCCACGCACAACAAGCAACGTGAAATTGTGAGGGAGGGGGGAGGAATTAAAAACGGGAGGTGGGAGGTGTTGCACAGGTGCGCGGCGAAGGTTTGACAATTTAGTGTTGGCAATGAAATGAATGGTAGCCGAACGAGTGCGAGAGCAGTCGGCTACGTTACGTGAGAGAGGGGGGTGGAGCAAGAAAACATCACGTGCGGCCGCTCGTAGACACTGATTGGCCTAGGTCGCGACTATGTGTAAGGGTGTGTGTGTGGTTTCCTACGATTTGGCATTTATTGATCAATGAGTAGATGAGGATCCCTATTGTTCGAGCAAGAAACTCGATAGGTAGATGACGTTTCCCTGTAGGCGGTAGCTAGTTAGTTGCCCAATACGGAAGATAATTGGCTGGTTAAGCCCTCCTGTCGAGGGGCGTATCACACGCGAGGCGACGCAGCGTGCGCAGTCCGATTATATTATTGATTACCTTGTTCCAGGAGTGACAGGAAGACAGCTGTGAGGTTAACGGGGGTAGATTGCAAGTGTATTTTGGACTTAAAGAATATATGAAGAACTTACCAGTAGCTCGAAGAGATCGGTGACGTCACCAGTAGGGCTTTCATAGGATATCCCGAGCACAAGGCATCTTTCTTTCTGAGAGTGGTGGGGAAGAGAACTGTGGTAAGGGAGTGGAAACGGAGATAAACGGTAATGAGTTGATCGGGGAAAGGCGAAACGGGGGACGTGGCTGCGCACGGAGAACGCCGGCCACGGCGAGTGTAGAAGAAGGAGGAGGAGCAAATGAAAATAGGGCGACTGTATAAGAACGTCACAAGGGGTACGCAGCCGCAGGGGGCTACGTGCGCCTCGGCCGCAGGGGGCCGTAAGGGTGTTGTGTAAAGGAAGAAAGAAAGAAGAAAATATGCAAATGTAAATACTATATTTTAATAATTTACCTTAGCTGACTATCGCAAGTCCCCAAATTTACGGGGCCAGGTAAAGGTATAAGGCTGTGTATTGTAAGTGTTAGTAAGATAACAGCTACCAAATAGGGGAAGGATAACAAGTGAAGCGCTACTATGTCATACGGGACAGGATCGGGAGGGTGGGGGAACACCCTCACTACCCCACTACAACACATATGTACAACACTGTCACCCTATAGGGAGAAACTGATCAAGTATAGCATAGAATGGACACAGGGGACGGACAACAAAATGATAACACCATGGCCGCCTAATGGTAGCTTCGATCCATATACCCAACATTCACTATTAAACCATCTGCATAATACATACAAAGGGAAGAAGTTGACAAACCACGTGGAGGTGTTTAACTTATGGAGGATGTTCCAAGGGACCCGACCAGGACCAAATGGAATGTTCACTGTGGGGGAAATACCGGAAGAAAAAGAGATTAAGGAGGAAGGAGAGAATGGGAAAAAGGGGAGTGAAGACCCAAAGAACACAGGGAACGGACAAGAGGGAGGAGAAAAGAATAATAACTCAAAAGAAAATGAAATAAAAAAGGAACAAAGCAACGATATACCCCTAGCAAAGGTAGTGAAAACAGAGGGAGGGGGGTTGTACCCTTTAAGAGAATTAGGAGAAATAGAAAGAGGACAGTTAAGGGCGGCTGAGGGGTACTCGAACCCGGCATACAGCCCGCCACCATATGTGGCTCATAGGAAGATGCCAGCAGGGGAGGGGAGGACTGGAGAAGAGCAAACTGTGGAAATAGGACATGATGAGTGGGTAGCTGCGCAGATACTATTAAAATTACGAGGTTCATTAACAGGAGAAGAGAAGGAGGTAGTAAGGAAAATAGACGAGGATAATACCAGGGAGAGTGGAATGAGAGGGGAAGAGCTGTTACGACAAAAGGAAGAGATTTTGGAGGAACGACTAGCAGAGTTAAGGGATGAGCAGAATGAACAGATCAAACAGCTCGAGAGGGAGGAAAGAGAGAGAGCGAGGGGAAGGAAAGAAGGTAAGAACGAATTGGAAAAAATAAGGGAACGAACTGAGGAGCAAAGGAGAGAAGCTGAAAGGGTAAAAGCAGCAGCAGAAAGGGTATCAAGAGCAGTGCTACGAGAGAGGAAAAGGGAAGAAGAAGAGAAAGAAAAAGAAATGGCAATGTGGAAGAAGAGATTACTATCAGAAACGACTAAGAAATACGAAGAAGGGAGGGTGATAGAGAGTATATTAGAAAGGGAGAGGCTGAGATGGGAAAGGAAGAAAGAGGATGAAAGGATATTGGAAAAGTTGAGTAGCGAAGTAATGGAGGAATTAAAAAGGAAAAGGGAGAAAATTGGTAGAGAGATGGAGGAGAGAAATGAAGGGGAAAGAGAAGATAGGAAAAGGGAGAATGAAGTAAGGGGGTATGTGTATAGAGACGCAGAAGTAGCAACAACATCAGCGCAAAGGGGAACGGTTGGTAAAGGAGAAAAGGGAGAACCGGACCTAATAGACTTAAAAACAGTAACAATCAAGGGGAAAAAGACAGAGTGGGGGTGCCGTTTGTGAATGACTTTTGTAGTGAGGAAGAAGAAGAAATGGAGAAGGAAGGAAGAAACAGTGAAAGGGAAAGTCTAGATAAACTATATACCACCCGGACCAATACAGACTCACCATGGATCTGTAGGAGAAAGGATGAACTGGAGAGAAGTGAGGAGGAAGAGCAAGGGATAGCGGAAAGACAGACACATGAAGACACATCGTCACCATCACACCCTCTCCCATCCCACCCTACATGCTCAACCACCTCACGCTCATCACGTACAATCAAACTTGCGCCCTTCACAAACGAATTGACACCCTATGGAGGTCGGCTTAGGGACCTCCCTAGACGCAGGCAGGAAGGACGAATACACACGCCCACATTAAATACAGGAAATGATGGAGGAAGGGGAAAAGATGGAGAAGAAATAGTTACGAGCAGGGGAAATACAGACGAAATTGACGATGTAGGAGAGAGGGAAGAAGAGGAGGGGTGTGAGGACTCGATTTTATAAAACGAGACACAACTTAATGCCACTTCTGGAGAGGGGAGGGGTTAGACCACAGTACGTCCCTTGGAAGCATACAGACAAAGAAAATATAAAATGCAGGCTCCCATCATTAAGTGGAGGTGCGGGTAAATGGATATATGAAATGGAAAAACACACCGCAGGACAGAAACTGGCAGTGGGAGATGTAAAGGGCCTTCTAATATCGATATTAGGGGATGCAGCGGATGACATTTGGAAGAGAGCGGGATTCCCTGGGGTAACAATAGCAAACACATCGCACGATGGGGCACCATTCGCAAACTGCAGACATGCACTATGGCAGGCACTGAGGGTACAGTACCCAGACACATCAGACATAGGAGCAATTACCTCACACAAGATGCGTGAGAACGAAGATCCTGTTGATTATATCCAGGAAATCCAAGAGAAGTGGCGCATGGAAACTAGAGAACAATGGGACAAAACACCAGCAATATTTTATCATATACTAGTACAAGGGCTCCCAGAAGGAGTTCAGAAACAACTGAAGAAAGTAGTGGGAATGGAAGCAAAAGCATGGCCAGAAATACAACTGACAATAGTGCATCATTGCAGGACATGGCAAGGAAAAATGAAACAAAAGGAAGAGGACAGGAAAACGGAAGAGGCTAAACTAGTACAGAAAAAACTTACTAAATACACAATGGAAGGGGCACTAATAACTACTCCTACAACAATGACCCAAAGCCCCACACAAGTAGTGGCTGCACAAGATCCCTCCCAAATACCACCTTCACAGACTATAACACAACAGGTGCCGCCACTCCAACCATACACAGCCAACATGGGAGGAGGATACTCAATGCCAGGAGCTGGGTATTATAATTGCAACAGGGGAAGAGGAGGAATTATGAGAGGGAGAGGATACGGATATAACACACAACAGCAGGTGGAAGGACTTAGAAATTCCTACCCCACCGGACAACCAGTATACCAGGACAACACAGGAAGCTTTCCATGGCAGAGTAGGGAACCACCGGTGTGTTGGAGTTGTGGATTAGTAGGGCACATGTCACGCACATGTAGAGTAAGACCAGGAACACCATCATGGAGCGAACAGGGACAACCAAGGCCCACACAGGAACAGCAGGGCATACAGCAACAGCAGACGTTGCAACAGGGAAATGAACAGCAACAACTAATAACACAACAACAGCCACAGACATATTCACTGCCACAACAACAGGTAGCGATAACACAACAACCCCAAGCACAACAAACACAACTGGGTAGGGTGACGGTCCTGGGACACAACCCTTACACAGGAAATGGTCAATCGTTGTACCCTCAATAGGACAGCCCACAGACGGCCTTGGTGTGTCCCATCCTGTCAGTAACACCTAATAGTGCGGAGGAACCACGCATAGAGGTAACGATAGGTGACAAAAAATGATCATTCCTTGTTGACACCGGGGCGACCCGGTCTTGCATAAGGGAAGGTAAATTTAAGATGTCGGGCGAAGCCATGAACACCCAAGGATTCTCTGGGGCTAGAGGGTTGGTTCCCTTTACTGATAACATTCCCTTATCTATAGGAGATTATGACATGTCAGTCCCACTTTTATATTATAGTGCCTCACCAGTAAATATACTGGGGAAAGACATCATGAACAGGTTGAATATGACGATCTCCTTTACGGAGGACGGCATAATTTGCTCTACTCTAGGAATTAACATGCTCACAGCACGACAGATTATGCAAGCATACTGCGGACAGACAGCGATTAGGGCTGAGCCAGTAGATGGCAAACTATTCCAGTACGGGACAGACATGGCATTTGCATGGATGCCAGGGATAGAGGGAAAGATCTGGAGGAGGCCAGCAGCCTATTTGTTCAGACCAGAAACACCAGTCAATGAACCAGAAGGAAAGGTGGTTCCAGTGGACATTGAGAGCATTATAGGAACAGCTGATTACATTGCGGTACATGCCCAAGACAGAGAAGGAAGAGCATGGAGGGCAGTGATAGCACTAGCAGAAGGATGTAGACTCACCCAGGTGTCAGATGAGGAGCTGTTCTCAGAAGGAAAGGAGGAAGGTGAAATGGTGTTTATGATGAGTGTGGAAATATGGCTAAAAGTGGCGTACAAACAAGTGGCACAGAAAATTGCAATGGCACTTGAGGCACCCACATCCACCCCAGTTCCCTTCTTTGAGGAGGATATGAGAAAAGTACCCACATCATTATGGACTACCGGCCCCTATGACGTGGGGTGCATAAAAAGTATAGGGGGAGCAAGGATAAAATTGAAGAAAGGTGCAATACTCCCCAGAGTGAAACAGTACCCACTATCAAAAGAGGCAGATGAGGGCATATATGAAACCATAACGGCCCTTATAAATAATGGCATATTGGTCCCCTCAGAATCACCATGTAACACGGCTGTATACCCAGTGTGCAAGGCTAGAGGGGGGTCTTGGCGCTTCATACAGGATCTCAGGCCCTTTGACAACATAGTAGAAGCAGAATACCCTATAGCCGCAAACCCGGCCACAATATTGTGTGGCATTCCAGCAGGAGCATCACGATTTACAGTTATCGACCTTAAAAATGCTTTTTTCTCAATACCATTGCACCCAGACTCACAAGATTTGACAAGCTTTACTTACAGAAACACAAAGTGGAAACACACCAGATTGCCACAAGGGTATTGCGAATCACCCTCAATATTCAACAGAGTAATACAGATGGATTTGGGTAACATTGAAGTGGAAAGCACAGTGTTGCAGTATGTCGACGACATAATAATTTGCAGTACAAACGAAAGAACCTGCAGAGAGGACTCATTAAAGATGCTGACAATATTGGCTGAAAAAGGTTACAAGGTAGACATGGAAAAGTTACAGTACTGTCAAGAACAGGTACTTTACATTGGTCAGCTCATATCCCAACATGGAAGAAAGATTGCACCACAAAGAGCACAGGCCATTTCAAAAACGCCAGTGCCACAAACAATGAGGGAACTGCAGCAGTTCCTGGGTCTGTGCAACTACTGTAGAGCATGGGTATTTGATTATAGCTCATACATAGGACCCCTGCTTGAGGCGTTAAAGGAAGCTAATAAAGGGGAGAAAAAGTTGGGGTGGACAATGGAAATGAAAGAGGCTTTTGATGAACTGAAAGATGCGATATCAACTGCTCTGGTACTGGCAACCCCAGACTATGAGCGACAATTCTTTATATTTTCACATTGCGACTCAGCAGTAATGAAAGCAGTGTTGGCTCAAAAAACAAGCATGGGCTACAAACCAGTAGCATTTTACAGCGGCCACTTAGATCCTGTGATGTTAGGTCATTTCCCTTGCGAACAAGGTCTCGCCGCAGCTGCTTTTGCGGTAGAGAAAGCATCAGCAATCACCATGGGGTGCCCAACTACACTGTTTGTGGAACATGCACTATTTGCAATATTGAATAAACCTAAGTCCACCCTAACCACGCAAAGGGCATCAGGTTATGAGATCATCTTATCCAGAGCTGAACTATCAATTGTTAGATGTAGCACGGTCAACCCTGCAAGGTTCCTAGCAGAAGTACTTGAGGAAGGAGATTATGCACACGATTGTACGCAAATCACTGAAATGTACTCATGTACTAGAAAGATTGAAGAGAACGCACTAGAGGGAGGTGAGCTCCTGTTCATTGACGGGTCATCAACTATCGACCAAAGGGATGGTATAAGGAGGACTGGGGCAGCAGTGGTAAAAATGATGGAGGTACCGGTGTGTGTGGCAATGAAATGTGTACAACTACCACAGCATTATTCCGCTCAGGCAGCAGAATTAATTGCACTAATCTTGGCGTTGAAGGAAAGCTTTGACAAACGAGTGACCATATATTCCGACAGCGCATATGTTACGTCCACTGTCCACTCAGGGCTGTCGAAATGGAGAAGAAGAGGGTTTAGGAGAGCTGATGGCACTCCAGTGCAACATGCCCTCGTATTGGCTGAACTAATTGAAGCAATAAATGACCCCCAAGAATTAGCTTTGGTCAAATGCACCGCACACACCAATGGTGAAGACTACATTTCAAAAGGGAATGCAGCAGCAGACGCACATGCGAAGTATGCTGCATATTTTGGTGAGATATGGAACCCCCCAGAGTCAGAGAGAGGGAGAGGGAGGGGAATGGCTAAGGAGATGCTGATAAGAGAAGGGTACACCCATCTCCCAGCCACACAGATAATGGAGCTGCAAGCGGCTGCACCAATGGCCGAAAAGGAATTATGGGTAAAAAGAGGATGCACAATGTCACCAACTGACGCACTATGGCGCCAGGGTGACACTGGGAAGATTGTAATACCACTGGCACTATTGAACACCGCCCTGAGCCAACTACACCACCCAGCCCACACAGGCAAGGAAGTAATTGCAGCACGAATTAGGGAAGACTGGTTCTGCCCTGAGTTAAATTCTCATGTGTCAAATTTCATCAGCAATTGTCTCACATGTCAACAGTTTACGGCCGGTCACACTCTGAAGGTGATAAGAGGTACTGTACCCCGGCCAGAGGGACCCTTCCGACATCTCCATATTGACTATGTTGATATGATCAACGTATGTCAAGGAAATAGGTATATGATTGTAGTAGTATGCCCATTCTCGAGGTGGATTGAAGCAGGGCCCTGTTCACACCCAGATGTATTCAGAGCAGCTAAATTCCTAGTGAGGGAGGTCTTCCCCAGGTGGGGAGTGTGCGAGGTACTGCGGTCAGATAATGGCCCACATTTCGCAAACGAAATGTTCCAGCACATCACATCCTTACTGAACATCAAGCATAAATTTGCATGTGCATACCACCCACAGGCCAACGGTTTATGTGAACGCCTGAATGGCCTATTAAAGGAGGCAATTGCAAAAATACAGCAAACAACAAAGAAGAGTTGGTTGTATTGCCTTCCACTAGCCCTATTTGAGCTAAGGAATAGACCAGGTTCCGACCACCACCTCACCCCTCACGAGGTGGTTACCGGACGTCAAATGCGCCTTCCCCTAACGCCAACATCAAGAGCATTTACCGATCACGAGAGTACTGCAAATGTCCTTGGTGATGAAATGTACCAATATGTGTCTTCTTTGATTACTAGTGTAGTGTTTGTGTCTCAACAGCTCGAGCGCACACGGGGCGGGTCTAACAGCGATCAACAAAAAGACGCGGATAAAGAATTGGAAAAGGAAAGACTGTGCAAAGTTGCTAAAGGTGACCACGTACTACTTCGCAATTTCAACAGAAAGTCGAACATCCCACGCTTCACTGGCCCCCATCTGGTAGAGGAGGTATCAACGAGAGCAGTAAAGCTACAGGACAAACGTGCCTGGAACCACCTACACGACGTAAAGATCTACAAACTCCAGACCCGCCCCAGCGCCACCGACAGGGCCACTGGAAGAACAACAACAGCGTCACCAACGGAGGAAGAGACTTCTACCACAACTAACGGCCTAAGTGTCCCCATACCCTGCCACCCCTCAGATTCCCCAGAGACAACTACTAGAAAAGAAAGGGGTGATCCCCATACCGCCCACCCCATGGTTACACGATTAAAGAGTAAAGAGACTTCCACCAGTTGAGCCTCAAACCCTCTGCCCATTGACCCCCTACCCACTGTAGTAATAACTGAACTGAAGGACATTGTCTTGCACATATACACATGTAAACACCTGAATGTTCTCTTTCTTTTCTCTCGCACATGCAGGTACAGCGTATTATTGTACTATCAAGAAAGTAGATAACTAACCAATTCACTGCCCAGGAGTAGATGGTACCCTCAGACGATAATTACCTGGAAGAATTGTCACACCAATTTGTATATGAAATAAAAAGACCAACGTACCTGAAAAGAAGGAGGGTACGTGTCTATTACACAGCATTCCTCTTGGCCATAGAACATTCAATGCCCCACCTCCAACCATTCTTGCCTGCCCTAACAAATAGATCGCTTAGATTGGCGTGGGAACAGCTCTTCGCCTGGGCACTGAATGACTACTTGATAGGGAGAGCTTAAAAACAACAACTAACACTAATAACAAGCATATTAAGAATTTTCAGGCGGGCAACTGTAACGTCGCAAGAATAAGCTGCCGGACTGCAGCAAGGTAAGAGCAAAATGCCGGTGAAATTAGCATTTGTAATAAAATTGATAGGGATTTTAATGATCACCGGATTCTTGGCTGCCTCTGTATGGCAGTACAGATATGCTATTAATATTATTGCTGTACCCAAACCTAATACACCCCCACCCCCAGCTGCAACAGGTGTTACGTCAGGTGGTACTAGTAAAATCCCACACAAGGAAAATAGAGTTAAACGCAGCACATACTCAGATAATAAAGGTATTGACAACTACATACAAGATTCAGCACACATCTCAAACAACATATGGTACCAACACATGACCCACATAGGTAAGCAGACAACAGAAGACAGCTGCTACGTTTGCTCATTAATCCCATACGCCATGAGCGCTTCTCGAACATTTGTTGCCACGGAGATAGATGAAAAAATAGCACGATGTATAATATACCTGGCACTGTTCCAGACGAAAGGAAGATTTCAAGGGACAGTGGTGCAACTGGTGTGGAAAACACGAGATACATATCCATATGAAAACAACTTCCTCAAGACTTTTTTGAGTTACCACAAGAGCAGTTTACATGCTGAAGGATTCAGATACATAACAAGTGGTCCTGAAAAAGGAGAAACAAAGAAAGTAACACTACAGTACCTACCATGTGATTGGTACACCACTGAAATCCCTGGTAAGAACGGATGTTGGGAAAGACCACTGGTGATAATAACAGGGAAGGTGTACATGAACAACAAATGGGACATAGGAGTGGTTGGTAGCAACATGGTAACAAGAGAAAATATTTCAACTATTGATGGACACAACCATAGATGTTGGATGACTTGGGTCAAGTACGTACCCATGCTCAGGTGGATGGAGAAGGATGAAGACCCAATAACAATACTGCCGCTAACTGCGCCTAAGGTATGCTACCAACATAAAGGGGAGGTGGACGTAGGATACAACACCAACTGTGAAAGCGTGATGGAGTTACCTGAGGGGGGAGCAGGAACAGCAGTAGTAATGGACCATTACTGGGCCTGCGGAGAAAATGCATACCACACACTGCCCCCTCTGTGGAATGGTATATGCACAATAGTGCACGTTAATGTACCATCACTAGTGGTACCCCAGAAACATGTCAATATGGCGAACTTCCCCAAAATGGATGAAGGGAACAAAAGGAAGAAGAGATCTGTACAACCTCAGAAGGAGCCAGAGAGCAAAACCAACGGCAATAATACTGTCCTGAATAGAAAGAAAAGACAAGGAGAACCTCTGACAGGAAATTACCTATGGGGAAGGTCGGAAACAGCACTCACTTCAATTCCACCAGAGCACAGACTATTCAGCAGAGCAGCAATGTTCTTCTCCTCAATAATACATCCAGGACTACAGGCTTACACAAACGCAAAATGGCTCCAGATAACTCGATGGGAACTAATGATGACTATTAATTCTACGGTAAATGGATTCAACGCAATAAAAGAGGAACTGCGAGCTGTGAGGATGGTAGCACTTCAGAACAGATATGTACTGGACCTCCTCACAGCAATGGAAGGAGGAGTTTGCGCTAAGATAGGACAATCATGCTGCACATTCATCCCTGCCAACGATGCTGACAATGGTACACTGACAGAAGCAGTTTTACAATTGGCCCAGATGCACTCAAAAATGATGGATGAAAGTAAAGGTGTGAAAAAGGATGAGAGCTGGTTTTCAATATTATGGTCCTGGATGCCATCTTGGCTGTCAGATGGACTCAAGATTATAGTTGGATGTACTATTTTGGCTGGAGCTACACTGATCATAATAAGATTTTGGAAGGCCCGGAAGGCACGCACCACAGACGAGATGATCGAAATGGTTGGTATGCACCTCTTGATGCCAACAGACGACGGCCAACACACAGGCACAATCATAAAAGAGAGAGAGAAGTTGCGCAACCAGATCATCACAAACCACCTGGACCCACCATCTGTGAAGCTCCAAAACCCAAGAAACCCAAGGAGCTACATAGGGAAATGGGTATACTGCACTCCTGGAGGAACCTGTGCATATATGTATTGGTCATTTGAAGACCATGTTAACCACTATGGACATTTGGGAGGAATAACTAAAATATGGAGAGTGAGAGGAGATAAAGAAAAGGATATGTTTGTGGTCGACAAGTCGACCAGAGGGGCTACTGAAGTGGGAGAATGGAAGAACAGACTCCCGCCCTTCCCCTTCGCGCTTGGCCTAGAGGATCACGGCCTAGACACCCGCCACGAGAGGAGTTTGCCTATCTACCAGACAACCAAATACCCTGGTACAGGAACATACGGATGTGCCCACCTACCTGCCCAGCAGCCCGCCCTGCCCATGCCGACACCTGCGGCATGGATCAACTCGACTAAACCTACACGTGATTAGAGATGCCATGACGACCTAGCCAACGGTCAGCACACCTGTGCACACATGCACACCGGACACTCCCACACCAATCCACACGAAGAACATACTCAGTGCTATGACATAGGCGACAGACATACCCACGGACGTGCATCTTTATTATTTTCCACATAGGCTCTCAAAATGCAGAAACGCAAGACGCATAATGAACTTATCTAAAAAGGCTTGCTCACGCTTCTTCTAAGAACCATGTACCATAATGAAGAATATAACGGAGACACGATACTGTGGATAGAGCAATATGATACCGTAACCTAAAGAGCTCTACATCAAACGGTTCCACCTATGCACCAGGCCCAAGTAGGCCGCAAGCAAAAGTTTCCATGAACATTGAATGAGCAAGAGCTCGGTTGCTGACCCTGCAGAATGAGCCCGGCGAAAGCACACCGCCAAGGGCACGATGTTGCAATCTCGCACGCTGCAAGCCGACGCCAAGGTCGCACCTGCAAGATAAACCAGGCACACAGTGGGAAAAACAATATTAATTGTGCTGAATTCTGCCTCAAACACGGTCCCACCTCACGTGACAAAGCCAAACCTGACAGGATGCCAAGCCCAGGAGGAAGGAGACGCCTGAATCCCACGTTTCAAGACACAGGCAGATACAATTAAAAGACTCATTGGACATCTGCAGCAGTGGGAGTAGTCGACCTCCCAACATATGAATAAATCCTCACATTGTTTACACCTACCCATAGTAAAAACATTGTTGCAAATGACAGGTGCACCGCGAGCTGGGAACAGCGATAGTCCCAGACTGGGAGGCTCGCGAGTGGACCAATCAGAACATGGGGCTCTTATCATTGACGCCATTAACATTGACCAATCCTCAGAGGTCTTCATGTAACAATTTTCATGTATCAAATTGAAGGGACAGCCCAAGTATATCACCTGACTAACCCTCAACCACTAACACCGTTCTCTATATGTATGCTATACTAACCCTACCACTCGAGTAACCAATCCAGAGTGGAAATAGGTTTTTTGCTAAACTTTGTAAGATGACGCAAGTAGCGCGTCATACTAAGGTAAAAAGGGCCTGCGAGCCCTTCGATTGTGTGTGTGTCAGGACGGACGCGTACGATCCTTGACCCATCCCTGCCGTTTTGTCTAATAAACAGCAGAGTCACCTTGCTTCTTGCGTGTGTCTCATACTCTATCTCTTTTGGGATATACGGGAGGAGTTGGGGCCTCCCTGCCCGGAGGTCTACGGACGGCCCGGCCGACCCCGGCAAAATTTCCCCCCGACAGTAGCCTCATTTTCGGTAAGGTTTGTATTCTGCGGAAATTACCATGTATGCTAACACTCATGTCTCCATGACCCTTCCCGTGAGATGCTAAAGGGGTGTACACAATGCAAAGGGAACCGGGCGGGGAGTCCCACGTCCCTGTGCAGTTCTGCACCCTCAACACAGGAGAAGTGTTAGTGGTGTGTGCAATGCCTGTGCATGGTGGTCAGGCAGCATCAAGAGGGATTGAACTCAATCCCCCTGATCAGAAAGCCGCCAGTGGTGTAGGCGCCGGTGGATCTCCTGCATGGAGCAGGAGTAACACGTGCCCTGTGGCCGGATCCTAGCCAGGAAATTCATGGCAGTTTTAAATTGAGCACCTTCTTGCGGCCAGACAGATAGTGTGAGCTCAACATGGTTGCCTTGGGAACTGGAGGATGCCAGAGCGACAAGCAATTAAAACTCAGCCAGGGCTGACTCAGCCCTTCATCCTTCTCAGGTTGATGCATGGAATTCCATGAGTTGGTAACCATGACACAGATTATGAAGGGCTACAAACGTCACCAAAAGTATTACCAATTATTATTCAGACTGAATACCACTGGAAAGCGACCTGGTCAGGTGTGCAAAGACCCCATTAGAAGGATAGCAACCCCTGACTATCGGTGATGGTGCATTTGAGGGTCATCCAAAAATCATGAGATGCGAGGACTCTCAGAACTCAGTCACTGACAGATACCAGCTCAACGTCTCAGTCCTCAGGAATTGCCTCGCTGCCATCCAAGCATGGATGACAAGCACATGCCTGAAGTTCAGTCCCCTGAAGATGGAATGAATCCTTCTTGGTCACCCATCTAGGCAGCATACCATTCAAGAGTAGATAAACCACCAGCACCTTGATGACTTCTGTGACAGGGTCAGGGGCTTGACCCTGTCATGGGAGAATAATGACCCCTCCTGGCCTTGGGTAGGTGGCCTACCACAGCGCATATCACATCCATTCCTACCCCAGAGGTGGGAGGAGGAAGCTGGGTGTCACAAGACCCAGAATTCACAACTGTGGCAACCACAAGAACGGGCCCACCAACCAACATACCCCCATTCACAGCAATGACTGTAAGCACCCCCACCGCAGAAGGAAAGCGAGATGACTGGAAAACTCCAACCCAGGCCATCAGTGAGACTTCAAGACAGCAAGCATACGGGGCCAAACAGGGTTTTTAAACCAGTGTACTGTGGTACCCCAGCACTATGGAACATTTTGGGGGTTACATTTGCCAGAGCAGTAATGCGAACCAGGGAGCCCATTGAAGGAGGGAGGAACAACAGAAACACGATCAGAAGAGTAAAAAAAGACCACAAGCAGCAGAAAGAGCTGAAGGTATTCGGGTGAGTTCAGGTGTTGACCAAAATAACAGGAGCAAAGAGGAAGGTTGAGCAGAGCGCCAAGAAGTCTCTGGAGTTGTTTATGCGAGTACAGGTGATGTATTTGATGTGGGAGTGGTACAAGATGTGAATGTTTGGACCTTTGTGAGAGTGTATGTTAGAGTGTTTGGAAGTAGAGAGAAGGTGTTGGCGATAGGAAAGAGTTACAGTAGTTAATAGACGGTAAGGATGGCAGAGAGAGCAGGAGTGAAAGGGAGAGAGGAAGTGTGAGTGAAAGGGAGAAGAGATAGGTGCAGAGAGGGAGGTTAAAGATAGTAGAAGATAGATAAGAGACAATAGTAGGAGAAGGGGGTGGTGATGTAGAGAGAGAGGGAGAGAGAGAGAGAGGGAGAGAGAAATAGAGGGGTAGAGAGAGGGAGGGAGAGTGAGAGACAGAGGGAGAGAGGAAGAGAGCAAGACAGAGGAAGAGAGAGAGAGAGGAAGCACTCGAAAGCACGCTGTTTGCTGGGGAAGACTTTTCTTTTGAAACTGCGTGTTAACACGGACACGGACGTTTTTCTTTCTACCAGCCTGGATGCCGCTTGCTGAGTGCTGAATCTGCAGTGAAGCGGATGTCCTTTACAGGCACACAGGAAGCTGCCTGACCTATCAGGGCGGAAAGTAAATATCCACTTTCAATTGACATTGTAATTGACATTGCAAATTTAGGACATACTGCTAATTCTCCTAATCTCTCTCGACCTAAATCTTCCTTTTTACTCACTTCTAGCTGTCATTTAATTGGGCCCGCAGCGCAAAGCTCACCCTTGTGCCCGCCCACCTTAAGCCCAAAAGCAGTGTGTGTAGCGCACCCGCGCGCGCACACGGAAGCACTCGAAAGCACGCTGTTTGCTGGGGAAGACTTTTCTTTTGGAACTGCGTGTTAACACGGACACAGATGTTTTTCTTTCTACCAGCCTGGACGCTGCTTGCTGAGTGCTGAATCTGCAGTGAAGCGGACATCCTTTACAGGCACACAGGAAGCTGCCTGACCTATCTGGGCGGAAAGTAAATATCCACTTTCAATTGACATTGTAATTGACATTGCAAATTTAGGACATACTGCTAATTCTCCTAATCTCTCTCGACCTAAATCTTCCTTTTTACTCACTTCTAGCTGTCATTTGATTGGGCCCGCAGCGCAAAGCTCACCCTTGTGCCCGCCCACCTTAAGCCCAAAAGCAGTGTGTGTAGCGCACCCGGAAGCACTCGAAAGCACGCTGTTTGCTGTTCGCGGTTCGTGCTTCGTGTTGCGGGTGTTTGGGTGTTGTAACCACCAACCTATTTTATGTGCACAGGGGGAACTGACCTGTTGATTATGTGTTTGGATGCAAGGGCAACATAAGATAAAGCAATTACCATAAGTACGTTTCTTTAACAGGCATTTAAATCTTTGGTGCAATCTAAATACACCCTACAACCGCTGAAGTTGGGTGTTGTATATATCAATATTTTAGCTTTTTGGCTCACTCACCCGGGGGTACAGTGTGATCTTAACTAATTCCAACATGGGTAAAGTAAAATTAGCCGCCCTACGTAAAGACCACAGGGCGAACTTCTTTACTGCAGTAAGTACCCGCAGGGCTAGCCTGGTTCGCGCGGCGGCGCTTCCTTTGCCTACACCTTGTGCAGATGAAGAGGAATTGTTACAATGTGCGCAGGATTGTTCAGTTGAAATTAGGAATCTGGAGGTAAACATGGACTCTTCCCAACCAATGTTTGGTGATTATGAGATAGAAGGGGTACACAATGATCCACATCAGGGGGATAAGGTTGCTGGAAATGACGCTCTTGAATCTGACACTCCGGCTATCTTTATTACTGATGACAATATGTCTGATCCTATATATGATATACTCTCGGGGGGCATAAATGATTTTCCACCAGCTGATGATATGACAACGATGTTGGGTATTTTCAACCGAGCTATTCTGGTTGAACTTAGAAAACATAATGACTTGTTGACTACTATGGTAACAGCTATTGACAACCTTCCCAAAGCTCTACCGAGTTTACTCATACCTATTGTTAAATGTATAGAGACATTGCCTATGGGATTAGCTGACATGTTAGTCCCCATAGTGAAGGAGACAATGGTAACTTGGAATGCTGATCTGAAATCAGTACGCCACACAAATGGGGTTGAAATTGGGAGCGGTCAGCCTGATGTGCCCTCTCTGCTTAAAAATAAAACATCTAGAAATAACATGGTGGCCCCTAAATTTTCGGAAATTGTGGCCAATTCTGCGAAAAAGGATACTGTCACGTCTAAAATTATCCCTAAGGGCAATGACTTAACTGAAGGTCCTATAAGGGATACTATGCCTTCTAGAGCAGAAAAAAAACAAGCGAAAAAAAATAATAACAAAGTAAAAAAAACAGAACAAAAAAAAAACAAATCATCTAGAAAATTTATGAGAGACCTTGATATGAAACACATGATTGATGAGGATGCTTCGGATACAGTTGTTTGTGTGGTATCGAATTGCGGAGCCACACGGACGAATGCAGCTGCAACTGTGAAAACATCCGCTGATCAGGCAACTCAGAGTGAATATGAAGAAGGAGTGGAGGGAATGTATGAGGTTATGAAGAAGAAAAAAAAGAGCTTCCTTTACGGATAACACGAGCAGACTGGAAAATGGTTTGAACGACATTTTTAAAATCTTTAAAGGCCTAACAAGTAGGTCGATTAAGGATGTTGATTGCCTAGGTACAAAGGAGCCTATTAGATCTGGTAAAAACATGAGTGGTATAGAACAGGTTAAAAACAATCATACACTCTTGGCCTCTGGGGAGGTAGTGAAGCGACGAATAAGACCAATTGTACAATCAGTAAACACGGGATTATACCATAAAGACACTACGAATATTAATATACTACCTTTTACAAATACAACAATGGTAGACTCTTGTAGCAAACAGGATGAGAGATCAGTGTTGCAAGGTGCAGATGCAGCATTTAACCCTCACCTTGCGCCCACAGATATTGAGACAAATGTGGAGGAAATACTCAGAAATGTCCAGGATTTGATGAATGAAAATAAAAGATTGAAATAACAAGATAGAGTAATGGAACACACAAATACGAGTTTGCGTACAAATGAGAAGGAAACTGCACTTCCTACTGAGATGCAGAATGCAGGGCGAACACAATATGATACCATACAGACAGTGATCACAGATACTAGCATAAATCGGAAGGCCAATGACCATGATCAAATTGGTGAACTCCTAAAAAATGTGAATAACATTGAAGAAGAAAATAAGAGGCTTAGAAATAAAGATACTCTGTTGAACTGTCAAAAAAAAGATGAGGGCTTACCGGAAGAAGAGAGGAATGAACAGGACTATCGCTCATATGTTAGGGGGGATGGTAGGTGGCATAATGATAAAGCATCTAACAATATTAAATATCTGCAGGAGCTCAGACCTGTGGCACTTCCACATATGGCGAGTCTGATTTTATGCTCCTTATTTAAAGAGGATAGAATGCAATCGCTAAATAGACCCTACATTCTCTCGTTATTTGCGGAGATATCTGAACTCAAACTTATCACCTCTGCAGATATTCATATGGTCGATTTTATCAATAAGGGAAGATGGGATTTTGTCAGATTGGTGATTCCATCCCCCTTGGTTCGGTCAATGATACTGAAGGAGGCAGAAGCTCTACATCGTATGCGTTTTGACATCTTCCCATTTAAGGACCAGTCTATTCCAACACAAATCCCTGATAGAGGTGGGATAACAAGGCAAGAAAGTGAGGAACGAAGTTTCCATCACACCAATCAAAAAACTGATGATGTATCAGACAAACAGGATTGGAGATGGTTGGCTCTTTCTTTGCGAGACGCAATCTCCAATCTAAAGGAATTGGGTAAACCTGCATAGTTACTAATCATGTTTTGAAATTGCTATGTTGGAATTCTCGTGGCAATTTCAATCTTTTTAACAACAAATCTCTTATGTTAGATTTACATGGCTTTGATCTAATTTTGCTACAAGAAACCTGGCTGACCTCCCATGTGGGCTGGGAAGATTTCGTAGTGGAGGACTTATGTGCCACAAAAGGTGCGAGAGGCAGACCTAAGGGGGGTATACTCACGGCCTCAAAGGAGTCCCCAGGTTTGCAAAAAAAAAAACACTTGGAAACACGGTCAATCGTTTCTCTTAAATGATTATTCAGTGGGAGATGGTTTGAATCTCTTCTCTCTACTGATAATCAACGTGTATTGGAACGCGAATGACTTATCCGATCAACAACTGGAAATCAACTTAATTGATTTAGGTAAGCAAATAGATCAGTGGTCTACCAACAACACTTGTGGTCAAATAATAATAGCGGGTGATCTAAATGCAGACTGTGATGTGGACAGTTTGATGGGAGAATCCTTGCACCTTAAGTTGACAACCTGCGTAATTGATAGCCAGAAACTCAGAGGATTCCTATGGCATAAATACACTGAATTGTGGGGATTAAAGCGTATTTCTAATGACCAATGTACATGGAATGCAAGAGGCTATAAATCCACTATTGATCATATTTTTCTAACTGCTAAATTGAGTTTTTCATTGTCAAGTTTTGAAGTGAAGCATGTCTCGACAAGTGACCACTGTATGCTTGTGATGGTTATTTGAACTTTTAATCTGCGAAAGGGCCAAACAATGCTATAAGGAGGATCTTTTGCTTAACACCGCAAACAATAGGATTAAATGGTCCTTTAATTCCACCCACAAATTTACCTCTACGCTCATCGCTGAATATGATAATAATAATTTGGAACAACGTTTGCATATGTTCTCGGTAAAAGAATTCGACGGCACCATTAGATCCAAAATTAAGGACCTTTTTTAACATAAGCCTCGCAGATCTGTCCAGACAAATCATCACAAACATGCAATGGACATAGATGTTCACGAAAGAAAAAGAGAACTCAATAGGGAGCTCCGCAGACTTCGGAAACTGAGTACAGCCGACTCGGGTCATTGGGTTTCTATCAAACGAGTAAAGCAATCATATAAAAACTGGCCGAGGAGCCACAGATGTATCATTGCTCAACGGGACGTTGAACGGATGTTAGGAGTGATGAGAGGGGTGAACTCGCACAATTTCTGGCAACTGATGAATAATGTGGACCCGACTCAAGTCAGAATAATGATAAATCCAATCCCTGAAGCCATCTGGGCAGGCCATTTTTCTAAGTTGTATAAGACCAACGACCAATGTTACTCACCTCATAGAGTGAGTCCTTGACCTTGGACATCGAGATGTGAGGTAGGTATAATAAATAATCTTATAATAAAATCTAAAAATACAGGAGCCCCTGGATTAAACAATCTCAGTAATAAGCTGCTAAAAACTGACCCTCTCTTATGGGCAAGAATCTTATGTATACTTTTCAAAGACGTGTGTACACTTAAAACCATCCCGCAGTCTTGGAGGGTGTCTGTTGTCATCCCGGTGTTTAAAAAGGGTTCTCGATTGGAGCTTAATTACTACAGACCCATAGCTATCGCGGACTCAGACTCTAAAATATTCGCATCCTTGGTATTGATTGATGTTCAGAGGTGGATGGATGATAATCATATACTTAGCATGAACCAAGTGGGTTTCAAGAAAAACTGTGGTACGGATTGTGGTGGGTTAGTCTTGCGATGTATCCAAAGCAAAGTGTGGGCTAAGGGGAAGAGTCAAACTTTTGTGGCATTTATGGACCTTAGCAAGGCATTTGACCTTGTTGACAGGCCAATGCTATGGCATAAACTAAAATCTCTAAAAATGCCAATGCATCTATTGAACATTATTGTTGAACTCTACACAGACACTAGGCTAGTTGTACGAATGAACACGGTTGGGGACCTTTCTTCCCAAATTGTAACCAACAATGGCTTAAGACAAGGATGCATGCTGGCACCAACGATATTTAACCTTTATGTCAGTGGAGCTCAATTTGCCTTCATGAACAGGGGTCTGGTTTCACCCAAATTGAATGGAAGAGGAATTTCGTGGTTGGCTTGTGCCGATGATTTTCTCCTCTTGGACAATACCAAAGTGGGTTTAGAGCGCCTAATTAAGACTTTCGAATTGTTTATAAGTAATCGACACCTAAAAAGTAATCCCTCCAAAACGATTATAATTCGAATGGGACGGGCCAATAAGAAAAAGAACTCTCTCTGATGGTTCTGTGAAGGCAAACAAATTAAGTCCCAAAAAGCATTCAAATATCTAGGTTACTGCTTTATGGGCACTGAATCGGTCACGCTGTTTAAAAACCAACTTAAATCAAAAGCAGAAGTGGCTTTAAAACAGATGCGAATGTTGGAAAGAAAATTTGGAGGTTTTACGATGAAACCAATGAGGGAATTTTATCTAAGTAAAGTGGTTCCGCGGATCACCTATGGCCTAGAAATCTTTTCAGTAGATATTGATGATTTTCTGAAAACACTGGAAGGTATTGTCTGGAGGGGGCTTTTGTTCTTTTTACCAAATTGTATCCCCATCGAAGTATTGAGATACGAATTGGGTTTGCAATCCCTCCACTCGTTAGTGACAACTAAAAGGCTTATGTTATGGAGAAAATGCAAATTATTGGGAGTCACCAACTTCTATGCGAAAGCAGTGGCTGATGTGTCTTGCCCCTTTATGGTTGCTCTAAACAATGAAATTGAGCTGATGCTAGAAGAAATTGGTATTGCTAAATGTACTGTTATGAACAAACCCATTAAATGCAAACAGATTATAAGGGGTATGGATTGGTCTCTGACAAAGAGTAAAGAGTTAGCTTCCAAATTGTACAATCAAGTCCATTCTTTTGGAAACATTTTCCGGTTATGGAATTCTACTTGACAAAATACCCCTCTAGGAGTTTTAGAAACTCCTACATGAGATTTAGACTTAATGTCATGCATACCAATTGCATCTTAAATATAAGAAATCCTTTGGAGAGAAAGAAATGGTGTTGATTCTTTAAGGTGTTTGAAACAGACGAGACTCTAGAACATATCATGCTGAGATGTCCTGATTTGGTCAAACAAAGAACTGAATATTTTGCAGATTTATTCGACAATCGTTTAGCAATGATCCTAATTATATATGGTATAGAATTAGAAATGGGTATTCATTGACGTTGTTTATTCGTGTAATTTCCTTTTTTAAAAACAGTATGTGACTTAAGTTAGACATTTTCTGATCTTGGATATCTGTTTTATTGTCTGCATGCTGTGATTGTGTTAAATCTTAATGGTTCATTTTTTTATCTTTCTATCTTGTGTATATTTTGTAAAGGTTTGTGATAAACCATGAACAAATAAACAAATAAAAAAAAGAGAGGGAGAGATGGAGAGAGGGAGAGAGGGAGGTTCAGAGGAAGAGAGAGAGAGGGAGAGATGGCGAGAGGGAGAGAGAGAGACAGCGGGTGAGAGAGAGAGAGAGAGAGAGGGAGGGAGAGAGAGACAGAGGGAGAGAGAGAGAGAGAGAGAGAGAGGGAGAGAGAGAGAGGGAGGGAGAGAGAGACAGAGGGAGAGAGAGAGAGAGAGAGAGGAAGAGATGGAGAGATGGAGAGAGGGAGGTTCAGAGGAAGAGAGAGAGAGAGGGAGAGATGGAGAGAGGAAGAGAGAGAGAGACAGAGGGAGAGAGAGAGAGAGAGAGAGAGAGGAGATAGGTGACAGAAGTAGAAGGATGTAGAAGTCTTGCTCTGAAGGTGCACTAGAATGTGGTGAGGTTCATCTGTAGAATGTGGTGTGTCTGTGACTGCTTGGGGTTCTAAATGTGGCAGTTACACCTAGATGCTGGAAGGTGTGGATGTGTCAGTGTTTTACTGTCTAGGAACCTACTTATGTTACTTAGCTGGTGTGTACCTACGGACCAATAAACTTACCTTAAGAAGCCTGGGGCGGTCAGAGTGTCTTCATAGCTAATGAACCCACAAGAAAAGAGTAGGGAGAAAGGGAGTGATAGGAGAGAGCGTGACAGAGAGAGAGAGACAGAGAGAGAGAGAGAATGCGTGAATGTGAGTGCCAAGCACCCCCTTATAAATCATTGATGATACTGTAGGGCATCAGAAGATTAGGGAATCCTTAGTCCTGAAGCCAGTAAGGTAGATAAGGCTACTGCCTTTAGGGTTACAGAATTTTTTGCCGGTAAAATCGGGTCTTTGCGTGCGATTGTGTGATCAAAGGCCTGTTCGTCGATTCATGGAACATAGCACATAGGAATTGCTGCACAGAGGTTAGATTTAATGTTGGATTTAGGGGTCCCTGCGCGCAGTCAGGGTTCCGATAGAACTTAGGGGTGTGAGTAAGCAGGGTAGCGGGGTGGGGTGCAGGCACGGTTTACGGTAGTTCACACGTATATTTACCGGGTAATGTCAAATTTTACGATGCATGGTACGCATGATATGGGGGTGCTGGGAATAGTTACGAGGGACCCTATGCAGTGTCACCGGGAAGCTGGCTTGGTTGCTGGCCACCCCACGCAGGAATACAGGGGTGCATGAGCTTGCGCTCAAGGACTGCACACCGGTATTAGTGGCCGTATCTGTTTTGTAGGGGGGCGTGTCAGGGGCGTTACGGTCGCAAATTGCATGTAGGGTTACTTTGTGGGACAGATTCCATGACTAGGCGTAGAGCGCACAAAAAAGTTTTGCTGGCAGGGACGAAAAAGCAGTTCTCTACGTGTGATCTTTGCGGGAGCGATGAGCACTAACCATGAATCAGGGTCTAATAGTTGTATTCCATCCCTGAGGACATAGGGAAGCCCGGGCTAGGGTGGGTGGAGTCCACAGTAGGTTGAGGGCCTAGGAAAGGAGCTCCCTTACTTGAACCACCCAGCAGTCTGATACATTTCCAGAGGTGGTATGATATGATGTTGTTAGGCAAGAATTGATGTAGTAACACTGTGCAAGACTACACACACTTGTCTACGTGGTATTAGGTAACACACCGTTTGCTATATGGCTGTAACACAGCAGCTGGTAGTGTGACTGAGCGGCCAGGCCTATCTCCAGAGGGGTAAATGTGAGGTGTTACAGAAAGGCTGGCCTGCCCCAGATTTAATATGAACTTGTGCTAGAGTTTTCAAAAGGGATACAGAAAGTAACTCAAAGCTTTCATTTCTGACGACTTGCCCCAGTTTGATCTCCATTCCGGAGGTTATTCTAAATCCTGACCAGTAGAAGCAAGCAAGGTTTCCCCTGGATTCCTGAAGCCAACCAATCCTCCCAGACTGACCTAAGGCGTTCCTCGGCATCCTCAGGGAACTCAGTCATCATCATAGAGTGCAATGTCTAAGACCGTCAGACCGTAAGTGCCTGTTACCCTCCCCCACTTGTCCACTCGGACCAGCTGAATTCAACTCTACTATCTTTTTAAATCACTCCTGTCTAAACAATTCACTTTCCTGGATTGGAGATGTACTTTTGAAAGAGCTAAGTTCTGCCTGTTTGCAGAAGTATTTTCAATTAGAGTCCGCATTTCTCCACTCTGTGTAGAGAATCAAGCAGATTCTGGGTCTGCATAGTGCCTTGAATACACATTTTCTTTTTATTGCGTTTCAGTTCAACATGCACTTTTCACAAAAAAATGAAAAACATAATTTAAGTTAATATGCACACATAGCAAAGCAAAACAAACCTTACACTCATAATTATGTACCACATTTTCAATCAGATAAAAGAACACATATAAACCCTAAAATGTAAACAACACAAGATACCAGTCTAATTCATTGTTTAAATACACTGTTCAACACAGAGAAGGAATTCATAAGTAAAAGCTTGCCAAACCTTTACCAAGTTCATCGCTCTCGATAGATTGCATCAAGTCAAGCATTTCAACCAAAACGTCTCATCACGTATGTCATCTATAGGATCCTTAAGATCGCTGTAATACATCACATATGGCCTCAGCAAAAGCCTGGTAGTAAATCTGTACAATTACCGTCAGCGCTAATAGTGTTACTGCCGGGTGCGCAGTGGAATCAGTGACGCATCACAACCTTGCATGAAGCCTCCCCCGACTCCGACAGTATTAGTTACTATTAGTGCCTGGCGGTAACTGTTCCGTAATAAGTGGTAGCGCCGAGAAAGTGTTGCTAACAGCACTACCTCCGGCGAACCTGGCGCTAATAGCACCGGTGGAAATTGCATAACCACTGGAATGGGAAGCATCGCAGTGGCCATTTTGAAAAACACAGTCCATTAAATATCTCTACTTCCTGCATTCATCCGGTCCTGGAAATCAGCAAAAATGTCCCAAGAGAGGACAAGAGGCAAGCAGGCCGAACATTAACTGCGAAAACCCAAATTTATCGAGTGGCAGATGGTGGTCATCACAGATGAGGTAATTGCCCACTCTGAGGAACTCTACAAAAAGTCGCCAACGCCAGCGTAAAACCACTAGACAGTGCCCGACAGCCATCTGGAACTTCATCTCCCAGAAGATGTCAGCAGTCTCAAGTGTACCCCATGATGGAGAGAAAATGCCCAAAGCGGTGGAATAAACTGACGGTCAGGGGGCAGGGACCGCTGTTCTAACTCTGCCGGGTGTCCCTAGTGGCAGGAGGAGGCACTGTTGAGCCACTGATCCTCACCACCTGGGAGGAGAAATGCAGCACAGTGCTGGACCTCAAGGGTATAGAGGGAGTCGGCAGTGCAGAGGCAGGTGACAGGTGAGTGACCCCCACCAACAAATGCATGCACAAATGACGGCCCAGCATATGATGCCCCAGTGGACAGGGAAACAAGTCAGCAGACCCAGAAGCTGGGTGTTCCAACAGGGCAAAGTGAAGGGGTGGCACATCAGCCCCCCTCCACAGCAGCCATGGGGTAGGGCACCAAGGGCACCTCTGAGCATCGAAGCAGCGGCAAGGGCAGGCAAGTGAACCAACCAAATGCCATGCGCATCACAGCCCTACTGGCACTCCCTGTGCCAGCGGGATTGAGGTGCATGAACGATCACAACGCTGGGCAGCAGTCACACCAGCATGTTGTGGGCCCAGTAAGCTTGCCCCATGAAGGCATGGCAATTAAGCTACAGGGAAGTAAACGTCCCACACACCAACATGTGCCCAGCCTGCCAATCACCGTGCACCAAATTACAGCCCTACTGTTTTCACACCAGTGCCCCATAGAGCTGTGACAGTGCCATGGAACCAGCCACCCGACGCCCCCTCTATGTGAGAGTCACCTGGGGAGGAGATGTGGTGCCATCAAGGGCCACAAGCATGCATGTCAGACATAAGCTGGCCCACCATGGACACCCTGCCCTACCCAAACACATGCCAACGACCAACAGGCCATGGGTCACACACCCATTGCTACAAGCAACCCCATGATGCTGGGCCCACATGCATCCCCCATGACCAACCATGCCCATTAGCCCATATAGCAATAGTGTCTTGCATTCCAACATGCGTGGGGGAACCATACCTGACGGCATTTCCTATGTCCCCTAGAGGCACTCATGCATAGTCAGAGGCTTCAGAAGAGGAGGAGAAGGTTGCAGGCCCATCAGAGAGCGGCACATCAAGTCCCTCAAGGTCTGCCACCACCGTCACCACCACCTCCCCGCAAAGGCCGACACAGGCCACACCAAGGCAAGTGTCCTGGCGCGTAATGCCATAGCAGAGAAGAGCCAAGGCAGCTCTAACACCACAGGACACCAGGAGCAGTGCTGGGCACACTGCACCTCCACCCGCAGCCATAGGCACGGACACTGAGGCCACACCTGCTGGCAGGATGACTGAGGAGCCACAGGGAAACAAAGCCTGGTGTCACCACCTGCCAAAGGACTACACTCCCCAGAGAGCACTCTGCGCCACCAGCACCAATGCTCCCTAGAGAGCCCTCCACATTGCCAGTGCACACGGACACCTGAGCCGGATGCTGAAACTCTGTTTTACGGCTCGCCTGCATTCAGCCCTGGGCCAGTGACAAGCCCCACACCCACATAGCGCAGTCCAACACGCAGCATGCTGTTGCGGAGGCTGGAGGACATGGAGCTCAGACAGCGGGAGATGGAGGAGATTGGCTTCACTCACTCCGCACACCTGCAGGCCATTCGGGACAGTATCCAGGGGGCTACCCTCAGGGTTGTGCATGCCATGGCACAGAGCCGGGCCGAGATGACAGCCAACACATCCGTCCTGACACTTTATGCACAACGGGTCAGGGAAATGACCGGAGGTGTCATTGCACAAGTAGAAGCCATCCAGCAGAACAAAGTGGTGCATCTGCAGCAGAACCTGGGGACAGGCTCTGTGCCATCCACCTCCACCACACCCACAGAGGTGTCATAGCAGGGGCAACAGTCAATGCGCCTTCTGCGCTCCAAAACACCAGGGGCCAGCATGGGGGGAAGAGGTCACCAGTTTGGAGTACCCTGGGACACTGCCATGAGTGACCATGCTGTGGGGTTGGTGGTTGGAGGGGGAATGGGGGATTGTGTGATGGCGGTTGGTGGTGGGAGGGGGAATGGCAGAGTCTTTGATGGGGAGTTGATGCCGGGAGGGAGGGTTGTGTGATGGAGTGTCGGTGGTGGGAGGGGCAAGGTGGATGGTTGGGGGACTTCATTACATAAAAAAAAGTTCAACTTCATCAATGTGAGGACCTTCCTGATTGTTTCATTGTTCTGTTTATTGTTTTGGTGGTGTCACACAGTCATGCATGGCTTGTGCCATGTGAAAGTGTCAAAAGAAATTGTCTATCGTTCTCTGGCATGCCAATCTCTCATACCTCACGTCTTCTCTGGCAGTGCGTGCATTTGCCTCAGCGACATGTCCACATCATGGGGTAGTGGGACATTTCTCCTCAGGTAGATATTGTGCAGCATAGCACACACAAGCAAAATTTTACCCACGTTTTGTCTGGTGCGTCCATCAGGGCTTCACCAGTATGGTCGAGGCAGTGGAAAATTGCCTTCAGGAAGCCAAAGCTAAGATACAGACACAGGTCCTGCTGTGAGCGTGGTTGTAAGCAATATCCTGCAGTGTTGTGGATCACGAACAGTGGTCATTAGCCGGGGCAGCTGTGGGTATCCAGATTCACCTGCATGGGGCGAGGCACAGGCATTAGACATGGTGTAGGGGTGGACTTCCACAATATCATCTCAATGTACTACTTGTGCATATACATGGATCTTCTTCTTTTCACAGCATGTGACTATTCTATGTCAGTGCATGCAGTGTCACTCACGTCATGCATTGCTGGTACTTCACATGCACCCTGTTTGCTTGCAGAATATGTTGCATTGCTGTCTGTTGGTGACGTGCAGCGGACATGGTGGCTGTCATGTGGCAGTGTATTCTGTCATGCTGGGTTCCCCATGGGCTCTCCATGGGCATCCGGTGCCAACGGGTGGGCATTGTGGGCTAGTCACACATGGGCGCATGGCTGTGGTCCTCGCAGGGTTGATGTTGTGTGAGGCAATGTGGCCATTTGTCTGCATTGCTTTGTTAAGTGCATGTTGCATTGTGGTACCTGTAGTCATGTTGGTATATCTGGCTGCTACTGTATGTGTACTGTTGCTTTTCCATGCAGGTATGTCTGAAATGTGCATGCTCCCTGGGCTTTACTGTGACAATGGTGCGGAGGAGGGTGAAGTACAGATTTACCATTCACTTGTCATGCAATCCTTTGTGTACTCTTCCGTATCCCACCATCCCCATTTGGGCATGTGTGTCGCATGAATGCTGGCTTTTCTACTCACCCACTATCCAGGTCCGTTGTCCTCTGTGGTCTCCATGTATCCTGGCAGTGTTCTTTTCCATTGGACCTTGGCATCATGGGTGGTAGCAGGGTAGCGGGCACAGCAGTGGGCGATGTACAGGATGGGGTAGCAGGTCACCTGCACATTCAAGGAGTGGTAGTGCTTGCGGTTTTGGTACACTGCTGCATGGGCTTTTGGGAGGCACCAGTGCAATATGAGTGCAGTCCAGGGCAGCATTCACATTTGTGCCTTCATGGGGCTTTACCTAGGCTGGGTGGTGGGCAGTGAGATGTGGCGTTGCACTTGTCACAGAGGGGCTTCGAGCATCTGGTCAAATACTGCGTAGAATGTGGGCTGTGCCTTGCTGTACATCAAGGCCATGGAGTGGTGGAAGGTGCCAGTTAAAAGGAATTGTAGGTCAAACACTAGCTTCAGCAGTGGGGGCACAGCTGTCAGGATGTTGATCCTGCCCCCTATGGCATCCTGCATTGTGGTGAGCAGCTCTGTTATGGTCTCCCTGTTGCAGCAGCATAGGGTGACCAACTGGCTGTCGGTGAGGGTCCAGAAGGTGTGGGGCTGACCCTGGGCTATCGGTGCTTCCCATGCCTGGGCTCTCCTTCTTCTCCTCCCCTCTACCCCTCCCTGTGCTCCCTGTGCCCTGGCCTGGTTGTCCTGCCTTTCTTCTTCCAGCCGCAGCATGAGCAGCTGCTTGTCCCAGCTCACAGTGGCTAGTGGCAGCATGGTGTTGGACACAGTGTGTGGGGTAGGGTGTGCCTTATGTAGCACTCTGGGGTAGATTTGGATAATCTGTGGCTTCATTTCAGGCACCTGTGTTCAGATAACTGCAGTGTGTTTTTGGTGGTATTAGCGCTGGTTTTATGCACTAATACTGCTGAATAAGGACTTGTGATGTGGCTGTGTTTGTACCACGTGTGGCTGACTGTAACAACGCCATCTGTAATTTCGCCAGCTGTTATGGCGCCGTATTTGCGCTGGCTCATGATCCGGTGGAGCAGTATTGGTGGCGCTAATTCTGTTACCGCCACTTTTAAGGGATACCGCCTGACTTGGGATGAGGCCCATAGTATTTTGTCATGGATTTACACAGGGTCATCACATGCCTCAATGATTTGATTGTCTCTGAGTTCTTGCCTAAGCGACACTTGAGTTCTTCTATAGGCACTTGCAACTATGAACCCTTTACCTCCATCACGGGTTATTTATTTAAATGCATCAACATGAAAGCCTTTTAAATGGGGGGCTGGGAAAATAATATAGATTTTCTGCGGAGACCTGTATGGACAAAAGAGCATAACGTATGTACGTAATGAGGAAAATCTTCCAACATGGCAGTGCTTGAGGGACCAATCCCATTCCAAGGCCTTCTTTTTGAATGAGCTTAGTATAGTACCCAATCCATCAGTCCAATCAGGGCACCACGAAAGATAGAAATCCAACGTTTTCTTTTTAAATTCCTCCAGAGGTCTAAAGTCGCCCCCAATAGTTCTTCCTTAATCAGCAGAAGGATCGATTGTTTGTCGCACACATGATTGTAATGTAAAGATTGCCCTTGTTTATGATATGATATTGCGTTTATAATGTGCATATGCACACCAGTGTTTTAAGGCGTGCCGAGGCAAGGGAGGGGAAAACAGAGGGACGACAGAGACAATGATCCTACTAGGTCAGGTGTCATTGAGATTGTGCAAGTGCAGGGGAGGGGAGAAGGGGAAAAGTGCAGGGGGGGCAGTACAGTACATAGGAAAACAGTAAAAAGAATACCTACAAGAGTAGACAATGGCTCTCATTAGGACCCTGGCGCTAAGTGCCTAACGGCGCTGTAAAAGGTTGCGGCGCCGTTAAACACTTAGCGCCTGATTACGAGGTCCCTTTGCGGGACCCGACCTGAACGGCTGGTCTAGACCAGCTGTTAAAGTAGGGACCCGGAAAGGGACCTTGGTGCTAAGTACGGTACCGCAATTTGCAGTACCGTACTTAGCGCCTTCCCCAGTCTCATTGAGCCCTATGGGGGAAAAATGGGAATGGGGAAGGGCCAATGTTCAATGGGGAATTACCACCCCGCCAACCTTGGAATGAGGTGGTAATTCCCCATTGAACATTGGCCCAACTCGTTACAACACCGGCACCAACCATGGTGCTAATAGCGCCATGGTTTAGCACCAGTATTGTAATGAGGGCCAATGCGGTTATACCTAGCTCTATTGGTATAGCCTGAATTGATATGGCTTTAGAAGGGCCTAATATACGCCAAAAAATGTGTGCTTCTAGTACATTTGCCCATTTTTAAGAGTCTGAATACGAACACTCCAGGGCGTACATTATACTAGGCACCATTTTGTGTCGATAAAGAGTATTGATACCGAATACATTATAACCTGTATCAGAGCTGACAAAGCTCTTTATCAACATCATGGTGGCCATTGCCCTGGAGTCTCGTTTCTCAAAAAAACAGTGTTTCCCTATGGGTAGACTCTACCTCATCTACAGGGTAACTATAGCTCTGCACTTTACGCATTATACCCTCAGGTGTCACAATACTCACTTTATCTTTCTGGACCTTGCCCACGCACATACATTTAGATCTTTTCATATTTATAGATATGTTGTTTTCCTTTGCGTATACCGTAAGGGTTTTTGCACTCCTGCAAATACCGACATTTGTAGTGTCAAAAATCGCTATGTCAACTGCATATCTAAGATATAATATCTTTGAGGTGCCAAGCTTCGGTCAAAAATTATTTCCTTGCTGTAAACATTTGCCAATGTCTGCCATAAATAAGTTAAATAGAGCAGGGGCAATTACGCACACCTGCTTTATTCCTCTACTCATCTCGATGGGAGCCGATAGATCACCCATGCTATATCTACCTTAACTCTCACTACATTATGTTCATGCAGGATCTGACAAGCATGGAGTCATTCTAAAGGCATTCTCAGTTTACGTAACTTTTCTCATAATTTTACAAGATTGATGGTACCAAAGCCGGATGCGAAGTCCACAAACAATATGTATAGTGAATAGTGATACTGCAGGTTTATTCCTTGCTTGATGAACCAGAGAATTGACAATGAATATGTTGTCATTGCAGGATAAGCCCTTTCTAAATCCTGTCTGGAATTGGCTTAGTATGTAGTTATCCGCTATGCAGTTCTCGATATTCTGCAGAATACATTTGGAAAAAACTTTGCTGGGACTGTCCAGTAATGATAGAATTCCTTAATTCAGGATCTTCTTTTAAACCAGGCTTAGATATATGAATAAAGTGAGAAGATCTCCAAGAGGTGTGGATACCGCCAGCCAATTTCATCTGATTAATGAGGGTAAAGAGTATACCCGACGAGAGCTCTGGGTTAGCCAACATCACCGCATTACATACCCCATCAGCCCCTAGTGCTCTTCATCTCTTTAAATCCCTAATGATGATGATTAAATTCCCTCTCTCTAATCTAAGATTGTTTATCAAACAAGGAGTACAATAGGGGTTGCAGGAGTGTCATATTGCCCCCCAAATAGTTCTCCCAATCTTTCGAGGCTATCGGATTTGCCCTAAATTTCCCTTGCTCCTTATGTGTAGAAATAAATATATGTCACATTTTTTTTTTTGTATTTTAGAATCACCCTTTCTTATTGCTTCATTAATGGTTCTCCACGTGGCAGTACTAGAGGACAATTTATACCATCCCAACCAATTATGGTATCTATTTTTCACTTTTCGTATTCAAACATTCATACTGTTGATATTGGTGGCATTCAAACATTCATACCTGACTTCTTTTCATATATGATGTTTTGATTTTTCAGCTTTATAATTCTGTCATTGAAACACTTGCATATACGTGCATTATAAATGCCATATCGTATCATATCAGAGGGATGGGGAGGTGGATTGCGCCTCTTTATCCCCCTATATGATCTTGTTGGATAATGAGATGTAATTGTACTGATCCAATTAATTATTTCATTGGGGTTGGTAAAGGTCTTATAGACCTTAACCATTTTCCAAATCTACTACGTGTTTTAAAATTGCATGGTCACTAAAACTATTAAGTACCACCAACATCGATCCTATTCTACTATATTTATCATTTGTAATTCTAGGTCACTGACAAAGTCAACCCATGAGCCTGTCTCTCTTGTGGACAACTCTTGATTTTTCAATTGGAAGGAAAGAGGGGGAACGCCTTTTTCAGATGCTCTGCATCCTATACAGGGAGAATGAAAGTCACCACCAATAAGTGCGTCACTGTCCTGATGTTGGTTGACATATAAATCAAGTGATTCATGAATAGCTGATTGTATCATCCCTGTTTATTTACCCCCTGGGTGATTGATAAGAAATATTTATCACAAGTACGCTACATTTTTTACTACAACGAACCTCAATAATCAGGCCGTGCGGGTTATAAATATCTGTCATGATCTCTCTTGCCTCCCATGCATTTGTACATAAAATGAACAGGCCACCAAATGGCTTCCCACTGGACTCTCCTTGCCAGATTGTTAAAGCAGGTATAGCCGTCAAACTGTACCTTGCCCATCAGCCATGGTTCCTGAATTAAGATGATTTCTGAGGTTTGTAAGTTTGCGAACGACCCCCTTTCACAAATAAACGGGTGTAGCCTCACGTATTCCAGCAGGAGATATTGACATGATTTTTAGGAATGGTGAGAGGGTGTGAGTAAGATTGACAATAGCCACTCCCAGTTGGACTTTTCTATAGTCTCTTGTGCTTACAGGTTTTCCCCTGAACTGTTGATTTCACATCTTTAGCCCCTATTTTCAATGACTGCGCCCTTTGCATACCTTTTGATGGCCCGGCCTTTTTTCGTTCAGCAACTTGATCAATGCTATATCCCCATTTCAATAGAGCAGAAGAATTATCTCTAACCAGGGATACACTTTCAGAATCCACAGAGTGAATCTTAGTTACATCGGCACTACAGCCTTTCAGTTGTTGCACATAATCAAAGTATGACATTTTGTAAAACATGGAAGGATGGTAGATGTTTAAACCCATCTAAGATAGCTCTGCGATTTATCGGTGTGCCACAATCATTAAACAATCTGAAAATAGTTAACGACATTGGGGGTAAACGAGACTTGGGAACTTTCTTCTTCGATGTAATCACTTTTGGAGGAATAGTCCATTCTCCTCATACTCACCTTGGTATAAAGCATCGAAGTCAGAAACTTCCACTGATGTATCATCCAGATGGTCAGATCTAGGTGAGTTATGCCCGGTTGCTTTTGGTAGTACCTTATCGCATTTGACCTGCCCAGCTTTACCGTTACCAGCAGACAGCCACCACAAGGTTAAAGTCCCCATTTTATTTTTAGTTCTCTTAATCTACCAGACCCTTTTTTGCACACTATTTTCTATCCAATTTTTGCTCTCCCTGAATGCACACCGAACCCCTGGGCGAGGGATTCATTCTGTGCTCTTTTTTGGCTCACCTTCTTCTTGGCACTTCTTAATTTTCCTTCTTGATTTATGCAACACAATGGAGTCATAGGTCGGCTCATGCATGTCTACCTGCTCCTGGTAGCTTTTCTCCAAAGCAGATTCCGACAGATCAATATCCATTCCACCAGACTCCTTTCCTTCTTACACGATATGTGTCAGAGGCTTGGCAGTGCTTAATTGTGTTTGCCTTTGCTTCTTGACACCCGGCATATTTACCATTGTAGTGCCATTAACTGACTATGTGATCAATTCAAGCATGGAGGTTTACGTGTTTGCACTGACATAACGCTACACAATTTCAAAAGTATTTTTCGTGCAAAATTAATTGCCTGGTATTGCACATTTGAAACTGCATTTCCATGACTGGTGCTGTCCTCATTCTTAGCCACAGACCTTCACTTCCCACATTACAGCCTAAGTCGTCTAAAAGACCAGTTCGACGCGGTGACCCTGAAAGTCTTTGGCTCAGCACTATCTTTGCATGCATGATATTAAGTTGGCGCAGGTCAATTGTTGTTCCCCCAAGTTTCTGGACAAATTGGAGCTAGGTATTTGGAGAATGTCTGCCTGTAGAGAAAGACATACATTAAGAAGCAAATTGTTATTGTCAATCTCTATAAAGGTGCTTTAGTATTTTTTGGAGAAGCCTTAAAAAATGTGATTTTCACATCACCACTGTTTGGGTTAGGTGAATGTTCTTGGACTGGTGCTTCAGGTGTGAATTCTTTGCTGTTATTCACTTCCTTTTGACTCTCTTGCTTCCTTTGAGGTGTGCTCCTTAAAACCCAAACATGTTCCGTTCCTCCTGGCTATCCGGTTCACTGCAGCGATGCTCAGCAAAATTGACCAGGAGACAGAATCCGGCGTTTGATGTTTGGCGAGCTGGTTGGTCCCACCAAGCTCAAGGGAAGAAGATTCCTTGCAGATCTTCTCACTCGTCGAAGTTTTGGGTGATTCGGACCTGAAGCAGGGCTTCACCGGGATGTCCAGTAGTTGCAGCAGCCGTCTTGCTTCAGCTCCTCGTTGTTTCTCTCGTTCCAGTGGCGACTCTGCCTTCCAAGTCCCAGAAACCTGCTTTTTTTTTTTTTTTTAAATTTCACTTTTATTGATTTTTAAAGGCTTGGCAGTCACATAAATGCAGCTTACATCTCTTGGTTACAAAGAAAGCGAGCATGTAAGTAGTATAACAATCACTTATTTCGCATACCTGAAGAAAACCAAACCATTGTTTCCGAACATATCCCACCCCTAATTCCCACCCCCCGCACATGATATCAGACCCGAAATTAGAGAGAGCATTAAACAACACCAATAAACCGTCATTTCAGTCATGGCAGTGGGCATAAAAGTCGCGCATTGATTCAACAGACACGTACTCGAGTCAATCCAAGCGTTAAACCTTAATAGCTTTAGATATAGCGTGAGTCAGACACATTTCACAAAGCATATACGGAGCGAAACTCCGACCAGGTGTTCTCTACCGTGGGACGATCCCCATGCAATGCCGCAGTCAGGCACTCCATTCTGTAGATGCTCAATGCGACTGCTCGCCATTCACTCTTGCTAGGGAGCGTGGGTCTCTTCCATGTCATAGTAAGGCATGCTCGAGATGACGGTTAGAGACTTGGAACAGAAGGTAGCAAGGCTAGAAGCCCGCTCTGAGGACGCAGAAGGTCGGGCGCGCCGTAATAACATTCGTATACTGGGGGTCCCTGAAGATTTGGAAGGCCCGGACCCGACAACCTTCATCGAAACGCTCCTACAGCAGGAAATAGGGGCGGCAAAACTCTCCCAGGGGTTCTCCGTTGAAAGGGCTCACAGGTCTCTCCAGAGACGTCCCCCACCTGGATCACATCCACGCCCAATCATAGCTAAGATCCTAAACTTCAGAGACCGCGAAATCATACTCCGGTTCTCCAGAGAAGGCGGGGAGATTAAAAGAAATGGCTTCACAATAGTCATATACCCGGACTACACCCCTGCAGTACAGCGAGCCAGGAACTCTTACATTCCGATAAAAGCCCGGCTGAGAAAGCTCAACTTAAAATATATGCTCTTATACCCGTCACGACTCAAGGTTCTATATAAAGGAAAAGCAACGTTCCTGGAGACCCCAGCCGCAGCCAATATGTGGCTTGAGCATAACAACCTGGCGGACGACAAGGAAGACCCACCGAACTCAGATCGGGGATGACCACCTACCCCCGGATGAATGTGAGCGACGGCAATCCCTGCAGCAATTGAAAGGGAAGCAACACGAATCGTAGTTAAACGAACCATCATGAAAGTTCTATCATTAAACCCGCTACATCGGACGCGAGACCCAAGGAGCACACGAGCGGTGGACAAACAACCCACCCCACCAACAAAGGTGTAAGCAGTTTGCTCACACACAACCTGATCCGGAAGGCCAGGAGTGGCCTGGAAGGCTCAGGAGCCCCTGAGCGCTGCAAGTTAAAAGCGGCTGCTAGGGTCAGTTTGGAAAGTTTAGTTGAGTTTTCCTCCCGCTCACCACAATGGGATTTACACAAGTTAAAAAATCTCCAACCAGCGAAAGACCTGGGGCCGGAGCGAGAGGGCGGGCGAGGAGAAGACCAGGACGGTGTGGCAGGACATATGAAGGTAACAGGGGTCTGACAACTGTGAGTGTGACTCAATTACCCTGTAATGGCGGCTAAGATGAATATAAAGTTATTGACCTGGAATGTGAGAGGTTTGGGATCATATCTACGCCGGAATAGGGTCAAGTCCTATTTAAATAGAAAGAAAGTACAGATAGCGTTACTCCAAGAGACACATTGCACGGCTGAATCCTTAGCGAAACTAAGCGAACACTGGGGAGGCCAGGGGGCCGGATCTTCGTACTCCAAGTATGCAAGAGGGGTATATACTTGGATTCACCCACAACTCCCTTTCCGGATAACTAAGACCGAGTCCGACCCAGAGGGAAGATTTGTAATAATATGGGGCAGGCTAGAACAATCGGATATTTGCATAGTGAACTCTTATCTCCCCAATACTAACATCCCATCACACTTAAACTCCATGTACACTAAGATTGCACTAAACAGGCATGAAATCCTGTTTTGGGGGGGAGATTTCAACTGCGTCCATGATCCGATACTAGATAGGTCCCTCCCACACCCGAAAGGGCCCTCAGCAGCTAGTGACGAGAGGAGAAATAATAGCAAAAGCAGGGGGCATCAGGAGACAATTTAGGGGTGAACTGGCCCACTGGGAGCGGGAAATAGAACAACTGGAAGCAGCCCCGGTCGACACGGAACACAGGGAAGACAACCTCAGAGCACTTAGAACTAATTCCACCTCGGCATGGAATAGGCTCGCCAAATTTGATTATGCCACCAAAACCAATCGTATACACACGGAGGCTGACAAACCAGGCAGAATGCTAGCCTGGCTCTGCAAAAAAGAACACCCCAGGCACACTATTACAGGATTACACACCGAAGAGGGGGAGGTAGTACAAACACAACAAGCTATTAACGAAACGTTCAAGGGCTTCTATGAACACCTTTACTCACATGATGACCAGGTCCCCCTAGAAAAAATCACGGACACCCTTGAAGAGATAGGACTCCCCAGGATGCCCCCAGAGCAATCAGAGGCCCTAGACACAGAAATCACAACTGAGGAAATCACGGACGCTATTAGATCACTAGCCACTTGCAAGACCCCTGGGAGCGATGGCCTACCCACGGAGTTTTACAAGACGTATGAGCCCACACTAACGCCCCTGCTACATGAGGTCTTTCTCGAAGCATATGAGACAGGGATACTACCAGATAGCATGAGAGAGACCCTCCTGATCCCGATTATCAAGCCTAATAAACCCCCCGATAGATGCGACTCTTATCGCCCGATAGCAATGCTTAATTACGACGCGAAAATTCTGACAACAGTATTAGCAAATAGACTGGCCAGAATTATAGGGGAATTGGTACATGAGGACCAATGCGGATTCATACCTGCCCGAAACACAACCATGAATTTGCGCCGAGTGCAACATGTCATCGCCCAAACTGGGGATGGCACAGAAGCGTTCGCATTATTATCCCTGGACGCCATCAAGGCGTTCGATTCGATCTTTTGGGAATGGTTATTGGCGGTTCTGGAGGGGTTTGGTTTTGGCCCTAGGTTCATTAGGTGGATCAAGATACTCTACACGAAGCCTAGAGCCAGAGTAAAAACTGGGAAGCATGTATCGGAGGTCTGGAACATATGCAGAGGGACCAGACAGGGTTGCCCCCTTTCCCCCATGCTCTACGTACTGGGCCTGGAACCCATTGCAATCTATTTTCGAAAGCAATTTTTTGATGCTGGGATCCGACTGGGAGACACTGACCACATCATTTCTCTCTATGCGGATGATGTCCTATTATTTGTCAAGGACCCATATTATAATGTGCCCACGATGCTGGAGGTCCTAGATAATTTTGCGAAGGTCTCTGGAATAAAATTCAGCAGAGCCAATTCCTGCCTCTTCCCCCTGGCAAGTCTTAAGGGAAAAGAACCATCGGAGCTTCCTTTGGTGGGAATAAGGTGGGAACACACCTCGTTCAAATACTTGGGCATACACATAATGCATTCCCCGGAACAAATGCATGAGCGCAACACTAAAGCTGCTCTCCCGGCCCTGAGGAAATCCATGGCCTTCTGGGCGAAACTTCCCCTATCCATGATGGGCAGGGCCTCCATAACTAAAATGATTGTCCTCCCCAGATTCCTGTACGGATTTCAAAACGTACACTTCTACATCAAAGCGCCCTTCTTTCGCCTATTGGAAACTATCCTGAGAGACTTCTTGTGGGGGAAGGGAAGACGAAAGATAGCGCTTGCCACGTTGTCACTACCGTACACTCAAGGGGGAATCCAACTTCCAAACTTCGAAAAGTACTTCCTAGCAGCGCAGCTTAGCTTTGTCACCAAGTGGCTAGCAGACGATGCCACATCGGAGACGCCACTCCTGCAGCAGCTGGTCTCCCCGTTATACTTGAAAGAACTTCCCTGGGCCCCCACCCATTTGATAAGAAATACCCCCCTATTGGTCTCGCTTGGACGCAAAATCTGGCATAGGGCAGAATCCCTCGCACACGTCAGACACCAGTACTCCCCAAACATACCGCTTATCTCAGACCTATGCAATTCTCCTGCAGATCTGCAACACCTCAGGCACTGGGAACAGAAGGGGATTTACTCATGGGGGGACTTGTACATGGAGGGGGAATTCATGGAATTCGAAACACTTCAAGAACAAAATGATGTCCACACTGGCCAGTTTCTATGGTACCAGAAACTTAGATCCACGGCACGCGCCAGATGGTCGACATGGCCGGAGGAACCGGACACGAACCCCCTGATCACATTGCTATACGAACTAGGAGAGGGAGGGAGACCAGTGTCACAGATCTACAGCCACCTAAACGACACCCCCAATCCACGCAGTGCTGGGCTAAAATCCAAATGGGAAGCAGACATAGGTCGAGAGTTAACAGACTCCGAATGGGAAAGGGCCCTCATATTTCCTAAAACAGTATCCAGAAACCATAGATTTAGGCAAATACAATTGAACCTTCTACATCGTACATACCTAACCCCATTCAGGCTTGCCAAGCTCCATAATACTCAGAGCCCCAGATGCCCCTGGTGCGAAATGGACAATGCGGACCTGTTCCACATGTTCTGGCGGTGTGCCAAGACACAATCACTGTGGTCCTTCATACAGCAGACAAGCGAAACTCTGGGGCTGACCAGATATGAATGGATTCCTGAGGAGTGCCTACTCGGCACATACCCCAGACCAGCAAAACTAAAACACCTCATTAGATTAATGGACATTATGAGCATTCTGGCTAAGAGGACAATTGCAATGTCCTGGAAGAAACCATCGGGACCACAACCAAAAATCTGGCACAGAGAACTGAAACGATGGGTGCGAGCTGAAACGAAAGTTTGGGAAGAAAGTGTAGCCAGATCCACGGATGCATCGAGTATGACCCTAGATGCCTGGAGAGGGCTTACAGACCCCCTGTTTTACCCCTCTGATGATAAGCCCCCATGAATCACCACAAGCAAGCAGTAGAAGGCCCCGAGGACAGGAGCAGAGTCCTCGAGAAAGCCCAGCCATACCTTCATGTGAACCCTCCTAAAGGAAGTCCCCTCACCTCCTGTAAGTCCTGACCCCCCCTGAGCCCCACCTGGTACCGACCCCTCAAGAAGCAGACACCTGGAGATAGTTAAAGTTTCTATGTTAAGTTGTTAAGTTATAAATGTTAATAACCTGAGCCGCAATCTGATTTACTGCTTGATAACAGATTTGACAATTTTTCTGTGCTTGTAACAAATAACAAATGCCAATAAACAGATTTAAAAATAAATGAACTCAGTACCCTCTCCAGGAATTCCCAGGAGACCCGGTCAAAGGCCTTCTCGGCATCCAGAGACAGAAGGGACGGGTCTCCCTCCATCTCCTTCGCTTCATGAATTAAATGCAGCGTTTTTCTCATTGTATCCGCGCCCTGTCTGCCAAGGACGAAGCCAACTTGGTCGGAGTTTATCAGTCTGGGGAGGAATGTCTCTAACCGGGCTGCAATCACTCTGGCGTAAATCTTCGCATCGATATTAAGCAAGGAGATGGGGCGGTAAGAGCTACAGTGTCTGGGGTCACGGCCCTCTTTTGGAATGACCGCGAGGAGGGCTTGTGAAAAGGATGGAGGTGCATGGCCTGTGATAAAGATGTGGTTAAACAGTGAAGTAAGAAAAGGAGCAATAAAGGGGGAGAACGTTTTATAGAACCCAGGTGTGAATCCGTCATCCCCTGGAGCTTTCCCTGTTTTCAACCTCTTGATGGCCTCTATGACTTCTTCTTCAAGGACAGGCATGTCTAGGGAATCCGCTTCAGTGGGTGTTAGTGTGGGGATCCGTAATTCTTTCAGATATGTGTCTATACTTCCTACGGGGGGGGCGGGTCACACGTATATAGGTCTTCGTAAAAATAGGCAAATGCTTCCTGTATGTCCTCAGGGGCTGTGACTACCGTGTCTGTGAGAGTGCCATCCAGTCTCTCGATCGTTTCAACCCATCTCTCCGCTTTTTGCGCGCAGAGGCGGGCCGCCAAGAGAGCGTCGGCCCTGTCACCTTTCTCATAGTACTTTTGCTTAAGATATTGCAGGGTCTGGGCCGTCTTACCGGCAATGAGTATTCTCAACTCTTCCCTGAGACGGCGGACTTCGGCAATATGTGCAGACCTCTCGGATGGGGATGACTGTGCCATATCCTGGGCCCTCCCAAGCCTTTCCCTTATATCTGTCTCCACCAGGGCACGTTCACGTTTTTTATCGGCTCCCTCTTTTATTAGTATTCCCCTCAGCATCGCTTTGGCGGCCTCCCAAACGTGTGTCTTCCCCACCTCCCCCGTATCATTGGTAAGGAAAAACTGTTTGATTTCACTCTCAAGGTTTTCTCTGAAGACCAAATCGGCCCATAAAGAATCATTACATCTCCATTTGGAGTTTCGTGGGGTTAGATCGTGCCAGGGTATATCCACCATTACCATATCGTGGTCCGTCCATGCGGAGGTTTGTATACTAGCTGCCTGCATTATACGCAAGAGATGCTCTGAGAGAAAAATGTAATCAATGCGCGTAAGCGTGTCATGGGGGAGGGAATGGAAGGTGAAGCCTCTCTCCAACGGGTGTAAGTGACGCCAGGAATCAGTGAGGCCAAAGAGGTCAAGGGACAGTTTGATGCTTGCCTCGTTTGGGGTACCGGGTGGGTCTGCTGCGTCTGCTTTAGATTGTCTGTCTAAGGAGCTGTCCATCCATGTATTAAAATCCCCGCCGAGGACCGTGTGTCCTCTGGCCATTCCAAAGACCTTTTCACTGATTCTATGCAGAAATCTGTTTTGCCCCTGGTTAGGTGCGTAGAGCGTAGCGAGGGTGACTATCGTGCCCCTTATGTTAGCAATGACTATGAGAGCCCTCCCCTGCTGATCTGTCCATGTCTCCATAATTGTGCTCCGCAGGCTTTTGCTGATTATGATTCCCACTCCCGCTTTCTTCAAGGTGCCCGAGCTCCAAAAGGTGGGCCCAACCTCCCGTGATGGGATCATTCTCTCCTCACCCTTCCGATATCTCGTTTCCTGAAGAAAGAGAATGTCGATCTTCGATCTCTTAAATTCCCTGGCCACCATAGATCTCTTGGTGGGGGAGTTCAGCCCCTTAACATTAAGCGTGCAGATACGTATCGTATCCGTGGAGAGTGTGTGTGTCATTTTAGGTCATGTACGTGTATGTGCACCTCGAGTGCGCCTGCGTCAGTGCCATCGCCGTGTGTGGAGCCCTCACATTCATGGGTATTGTGCTATTTCTCCCTTCAAGTCTGAGTTGTGCTCGATGAAATATTGATCACCCGCCCCACCCCTCCACCCCCTCCCATCTTCTTTATGATCGGCGCCCGATCCGCCTGGGTTAACCTCACCCAGTCGAACTCGGACCATCAGTGGGGACCGCAAGAACAAGCAGTCCCATCCCACTACAAGCAAACATAACAGTGAGCCCCCAACAGACAAATCATACAAAAACCTGAGTAAACCGCAGCTTCGAAATGGTACTATCGACTCCCCCCAGAATGTCTATGCTGCATGGATATTACCTCATATCCTTCACCAAGTTCACCGTGCAAACAGAATCGAGTGCTCAATGCACATAGGTAGGTTGACATATTGCAGTCGAGGAGCGCCTTGAGGAAGACGTATGCAACCATGATCCTCAATGAGCAAATATCACCCCAGTCGACACCTCGACCTGGTTTCGCGCGGCCCCGGGCGGGGTCCCAAATGGAGTGATCGGGGAAAAGCGCCCATCTGAAGAAGCCATTTTTTCCAGCAATTGAGCACACACAACCCCTGTCCAAGTTAGTGCTCCATGTCACGCGAGTCATTCATCCTCCGAAACTTCCTGGAACCCTGAATACGCCTCCGACGAGGACCCTTGATGCGCCATTCAGCTTCCTTTATATTTGGATCCCCCTGGGAGGGCTCCCCTACGTGGTCGCCCAGGAGGTCAGCTGTGCAGTCTGTAATTTTCTTCTCCGAAGCGAGCTTTATCGTCGAGCCTTGCCACTCGAAGGTGAGAGAGAACGGGTACCCCCATCGATATCTGCTTCCCTTGTCTTTTAGCATCCTCGTAATTGGGATACATTTTCTCCTCAGGGCAAGCGTGAGGGATGATAAGTCCTGATAAAGAGAGACAGTCGCGTCACCGATGGTGAGTGGCGGGGCATTTCTAGCTTTTTCCAAGATGCGGGCCCTATCAGCGTAGTTATGAAATCTGACTAGGACCGAACGCGGGCCTCCTGCCCTGCCTCCTGCTCTGTGGACGCGGTCGATTTTGGGTTCGTCTACCAGGTCATCCTTAAAGAGGAGTTTCAGGATGTTGTGAATGGATTGTTTCAGGTCAAGATCAGTCTCTCCTTCTTTTTCAGGAATGCCGTGAACACGTATGTTGTTACGACGTTCTCTATTTTCAAGATCGTCCACCTTCAGCTTTATTTCCTCTTCCCTATGCTCTAATTCTGCAATACGAAGGTCCATCTGTGTTTCCAGCGTATTTAAGGAGGTTTGATTGTGTTCGAGCTGTTCCACTCTGTCATCCATTTTATCCATCCTTTGCGTAATCTTGAAAATCCGACTCCCTATGTCTGCCCTCATGCTTCTCATTTCCTTGAGTAGATCAGCTACGTCCCCTTTAGTTGCTGCGGCCTCAGATCCTTGGGAGGTCATCATTTGCTCGTCCGGGCCCCGGGGGTCGTCTTGCGATGGGGCAAACTTGTACTTTGCCAGTTTGTCCATAGGGTCCATGGGTAGTGGGGTCACAACCACACAATGGAGTGCTCTCAGGGCAGCGTCTGCACGGGGTGGTGCGTCTCGCGGTCCAGATTCTGTGCCGTTGAGGCCTGCGGCCGCGTCCGGAGATCCCCGGCCAGGCGGAGTGACAGTTCGATGGGACCAACAGGAGCAGTGGCCGACGACGGGGGCCGAGGAGGGCACACGCCCTGGAGACCAGGGGCCCAACCCTCAGCCCACTGCAGCCTGGAGGGAAGAGAGGTGCGTAGTGCCGGTACCCTGGAATGGGGATGCGTCTGCCCCACGCCGAGTGTGTCTTTCACCAGAAGAGCTGCTTGCTCGGGGGAGGGTTCGGTATATCCTCGTAGAGAAGGCCTTCCTCCGCCGCCGCCCGGGGCGGGCTCACTCCTTGTAGACTTCCTGCAGGTCAGGTGTGGCCTGTGCGTCTTTCAAGTTGCACGCACCTTCTCGCGGGGTTCAGCCGAGTCGAGGGTCCGCGAAGTCGCAGGTTTCCTGGGACCGTGTCAGTGCAACGCGTGCTGGAAGCTTCCAGGCCTCGCGCGTCTTCCTTCGGTATGACGCAGAAGAGTATTTCTCCGGAATGGAAGGTCCGATTTTGATCGGAGTTGGAACCAGACGGTGCCTGGGTGGTTCCGACACCGGGTTCCGACGCTATTTTAGCCGGCGGGGGTCTCGTGGTGGGGGCTCAACCCACTTTTCGGGACCATTGCGCGGAGCTCACACGGAGAACGTCTCCATCCGTGCGCCCCCTGGTGGCCAGCCAGAAACCTGCTTTTAAGCAGTTTTCCCCCATTCACACAGCCACCTAGCCATTCAAACTAGAGTGTGACTTGGGTCTCCAAGGAGACCTTGTGCAGGGGGCCTAAAACCCCTCCCTCACATCCTGTCCACCCAGACACTCAGGTGCCTAAGAGGGCTTATGGTAGAAGCCCACCAAAGGACGGCAAACAAAGGAACCAAACCTGGTTTGGAGCGCAGCGTAAAACACAAGAGAGACCTTTACAAAAACACATAGTGAATAAACCCGACCGGAACCAAATAAAAATCAATGGGGTTGAGCGGGTTAGCGTTTGAGGCTACATCCATAGCCTCTAACGCTACCAAGGCTATTTCCATAACTCGCGGTAGATTAAAAATGGTAGATACCACTGCCACCAGCCACATTTTAGAGACAAAATAATGTTCCATGAGAAACAGACAAAAGGGGATAACTATTAACCCTTCCAGTACTCTATTGGAAGATAGGTTGCACTGGGTCTGTAAATTTAAAAAGACTAGTAAAGTCAATGGCAACTTTACATGTTCTTGGGAGACAGTAGTCAGTCCCAGAAAATGGAGTTTAAAGTGGGAAGTCTAAAAAGACAACCCTGTGTCACTGCACTAAAAGGTGCTGTGTGACACACAGTAAAAAGATGATGCCTATGGAGTAGGTGAGACTCCACAGTCCATGAGCAAAAATAATGTACAACACGCAGAAAAAACACATGTAAGAGTGGGAAAAAAGGCTCACACTCTTATCAGGTGAAATAAATCCTAGAAATGCAGGAAAGCTGCTGAGGGACTCAATGTGTAAGGGAAATTAGCCATTCTGGAAAATTCTTCCTAATACTCCCCACCATGGTAACTACACCCAGGTGGCTGATGGGAAACTGTCGACATTGAGTCCGCTTGTACTGCTGCGTCATTGTTCTGTATCTCTGCTAATTGCTATGTGTTCCCTCGAATCTATGGTACTTGTGCATACTGTGGTACTGGTGCTGGCATCTGTGGTACCTGCATTTGTGTCTGTGGGACTTGTGCTTGTGGCATCTGTTGATATGTGCCCTGCATCTGTCCTTGCTGTTGCTGGACCAGTGCATAGTAATAATCCTTGTTCCCTAGGTAGGGCTGTGGGTCCTGCCCTCCTCAATTCTGCTGCATCCCCCAGTACCTACAGACTCTTGTAATGTGTCCTGACTGCCCACATGTCCAACACTGTGGTGGCTCCCTCCCTTGCCCTTGGAAATCCCCCGAAAAATGTCCTGGGTTCTGCTGCATCTGTTTGCCATAACCTCAAAACCCCCCTGGAAAGCACCCTTGGTTGTGGTGCATCTGTGCCACAGCCTCTCTGCTGACCCCCTTCCTCAGAACACTTGCTGTTGTCTACCCTGCCCCATGAACCATTGCCCCCATGGGTGGTGCAAACTGCTGTGGTTGAGGCTGTTGCTGTAGCTGCAGTGCCTATGGGATGTGGCTGGTTATGACCGCCCCTTCCATCGCATATTCCGATAGCTTTCTCTGTAGAAGTTTCGCTTCATCTATCTTCCTATCCTCTGCCTTCTTCTTAATCTTCTCCTGCCATAGCCTAAAATGGTGAACTATTGTGAGTTGTTTTTCTGGCCACCCCTTCGTCTCCATCCCTACCAACTTCCTTAAACTCTTCTGAACAGGTTCTGGTTGCCCCTGTACTATTATATGATAAAATATTGCTACTGTTTTGTCCCAAGGCTCTCGAGTTTCAAGCTCCAAAGCTCTTGAATCTCCTGATTGTACTGCACAGGGTCTTCATCTTCCCTCGTTATCCGTGACGTAATTGCCCCAATGTCTGACATGTCTGGGTATTGTGTCCTCAGTGCTTGCCATACTGCTGACCTGCAGTTTGCAAAAAAGGTGAACGGTCATGTGCTGTGTTTTTGTCGTCACCCCCAGGAATCCCGTCCTTTTCCATACGTCATCAGCTGCATCTCCTAAAATCAACACTGATAGTCCCTTTATGTCACCCACGGCTGACCTATTTTCCGCTGTCATCTTCTCCATTTCATAGATCCACTTCCCAGCCCCTGCACGCAACGATGGTAGCCTACACTTCACATTCTCCTTGTCAGTGTGTTTCCATGGTACATACTGAGGCCGCACCTTTCCTCTCTCTAGTAAGGGCATCTATGTGAATGCTGCCTCCATCTCAGGCATCCTTCTAGTCATCCTGACTTGTCGGTCCCCTCTCTCACTTTCAATGCCTGCGCATTCATCTATTGGCTCTTGTATGGGTAATCTCATGCTTTCGTCACACCTCCTTGTCAACCACCCCTTTGAACATGCCATTGCTGTCTCCCCCTTCCTTCGTCCTGCAAGGTTTCTAAGCCTATCGATATATGCACTGGTGTCATGTAGGGTGTGCAAGTTGTTCGCCCGTCATGTCTGCTCATTTTAGCTGCCCCCTCTTTTTCCCTGTGGGTGCGTATTAAATTCCCATGCCACCCGCTTGTTTGTACCCGTCGCTGTCAACTGGGGTCTGGACTGTGGCCCCCTCTCATCCCCACTGTACTTGTCCTCATTATCAGACTCTGTGTCCATATTACTACAAAAATCATCTGCAAAACACAGCCACCTTGATGTTGAGTCTGAGTTTAGGCCTTGCGCTGAGATTGGTATTCCTTGAGTCGTACCTGCTTCCTCCTCCCCAGGACCCCAGACCTACTACTTCCTTGTCTATTGTGCTCCTTCCTTGTGAGCTTGTGCTGTCTCATTCTCTCCGTCTGTCCGTCTCAAGTCTCTCACCTCCCCTGTCTAGGGCTCCCTGTGTCTTTACTGCTCTTATTGCTCGCTCCTCCTCCTCTAGGCCTGCTCGCACCCTTTCCAGCATATCCAGCTGTAACGTCCTCCGTCCCCACTCAGCTAACTTGCGTTTTTCTTGCTCTGCTACTGCACTTCGCATTTCGATCTCTTCCACTTCCTTTGTCCTTCTATGCCGCAGCTCTTGCTCAGCTCTCCTGCTTTCCTTGAGGTCTCTTTCGATCCTCTCGTTCCCTTTCTATGCACTCCTTCTCTTCCTCCTTCCTTCATTACCTATCCTCTCTCTCTCCAATCTCTCTTCTCTTCTCCCCTCCCTGTCCTATCTCTCAAGTTTCTCCTCTCGTTCCTTCTCCCTCTTGTCCTCCTCATCCATCATCTCTGCTCAGTCTGTTGCTTCGGTGCTTCTCTTATGACCCTGCATTGCCTTAGTCGCCCCTTCAGCCTCTCCATCGGTTTTCCACCTGCAGCTTCAGTAGGATCTGCCGTCCTATACACTCATTCATGGCTATGCCCCCGAGCCCCTCCTTCTTGCCCTCCTGTGCCTCGCTGGTTGCCTTCCGGTTGGTGGCCTGCTGTCCTGCGCCTATCGGCTAGTCCTCCTTAGTGTATGGTGGTGGCTTGTATGTCGGATTTGAGTACCCCTCTGCTGTCATTAATTCCTGCATTGGGTACATCCTATGCTCATCTTCTGTGTCATTGGATGCTACACTCGGAGGAACATGGGGAGGTGCAGAGGGATGAGTCCCTGGCTCCTTCACTTCTTTCTGGCTCAACAACCAATGACGCCACGCGGCATCCCCCTCGCCCTCCTGAAACACACCACAACTCAAATATAGCCATGCGCTTTGTTAACTTGTTCCCCTTATAGGTACCATGTGTGTGTGTCAGTAACGATTGCTGCACATCTTTGGAGAAATTTCTACAAGGTGACCATGGTTTATTTAACTTCCCCTCTGTACTTTTGGACCATTCTATGCTATATTTACAAATCTTCTCCCTGTAAGGCGGTAGTGTCTTAGACAAGTGCTGAAGGGGCTTGTCTCATCCCCGCGAGGATTTTCGATAGTCCCCTGTTCAGGGAGAAAGGTACAATATAATGGCAATATCTTTCAGTTCCTGCGAGCCTCTCTGGCTGCACGACTTGTCAGGCATCTGCTGCGCACAGCCCCACTTTCACAATCACTGCCTCCTCAGGCACACCCACAATCTTGCACATACATCTTCCACGAACCGCCACTGGTTCACCTTGTCTGCCAATCCCAAGTTTCCAATACTAGCTCCTCACCGTCTCGTGCTCTCCGTGTCCTATGTACAAACCTATAGGTGACTTCTCCAAACTAACCAAGATAGTGCAGAAAAATCAAATACGGCATGCACACTGTAATAACCTGTTACTCCAAAACCACACAAAAAACCCACAGCTGTCTTTCCGTCTCCAGGCAGAGTATATCAATATTCTCTTGTGGTCGACTGCAGCCGCTGTGTCGCCTCGCGTGCGAAACGTCTCAATCCAGGAGACTTAACCAGTCGACTCACCTTCCGCAATCTATGCAAACTCCCTTGCTAACCCGTACGGGAATACTGTCATCTATGACCCGAGCTATAACGCCCAACCCACAGGGATACCACTGTTTACATATCTTCTGTCATCCATGCCCTCGAGTCAATAGTCTAGGTTATTCACCAGAACCGTTTACCTCTCGACCGAATGTGCCCTAAACATAAAAGAAGGACTTTTACCTCTGCTCCTGTCCCTACTACTTTGACAATGCTAGACAATACTTTGACAATTCTCAATGATACTAAGCAATACTCCACAATACTCAGTACCCTCCCTCACACCTACAGTTGCCTTGGTCAATAATTAGACTTCGTGGTCTGCTGGCACTGCTCGGCAGCTGACTCCTCCTCAAGGTGCTCACCTCCCCGTCCTGGTCTGCCTGGACTAATCGCTGACTTCGGACAGGATGATTTCCGAGGAGCTCCTGACAGCCATTATGAGGGCACGTATTTTCCTGTCTTCTCGAACTATACAAGGGTCCTGCAGCCTCTCAAGTTCGGAGGCGAAGGAGATGACCTGGTGCCAGGCTGGCACAGCCAACCATCACCTATGCTACCAACTAGTTGGGGAGGACCCCCAGGTATGCCAGAAGGTCACTGTAATTCGCCAGACTTGGAGGGCCCAACTCCCTATCCCCAGGATGCATGGAGGGCTCAGTCCAGGGCAAGTTCAAACTGCGGTTTCTTATAGGCAAAACCAATGGGGATCAGCACAGGAACAGAAAAATTCATGCACATCTCTTAACATTTTCTTGTGTTCATAGACTGTGGAGCCTCACCTACTCCATAGGCATAATCTTTTTACTGTGTCTTACACAGCACCTTCTTTTAGACTTCCCGACTCAGACTCCATTTTCTGGGACTGACTACTGTCTCCCAGAACATGGAAAGTTGCCATTGACTTTATTAGTCTTTTTAAAATCCGCAGACCTAGTACAAACTATCTTACATAAAGTACTGGAAAGGGTTAATACTTATCCCTTTTTGTCTGTTTCTCTTGGAGCATTGTTTTGCTCCCTTTCCATCGAGACTTGGCTGGTGGCAGTGGTAACTACCCTATTTTTTCTACTGCGGTTATCTTAAATAACCTTGGTACTGTTTTAGGCAATCTTGGTAGCCTCAAACTTAAACCCGCTAGACCATATACATTTTTATACGGTTCCGAATGGGTTTTATTCGACATTTGTTTTTGAAAATGTCTTTCTCGTGTTTGACTCTGTGCGCCAAACCAGGTTTGGTCCTTTTGTTCGCAGGCTTCTACGCAGAAGCCCTCATAAGCGCCTGAAAGTCTGGGTAGGCAGGATGTGAGGGAGGGGTTTTCGGACCCCTGCCATGGGTTCCCTTGGTGACCCGAGTCGCACTCCTGTTTTATTGGCTAGGTGACTGTCCGGCTAGGACAGCCACTCTGCTGTGTGATTGACAGCAAGGCTGTGTGAATGGGAGAAAACTGCTTAGAAACAGGTCTCTGGGACTGGAAAGGCAGAGTCGCCACAGGAACGAAACAACCTACGAGGAGCTGACAGAAAAGGACCCCTAAAACGACTGAACCGCCCGGTGAAGCCCTGCTGCAGGTCCGAATCTTCAGACTCCAATGACAGAGAAGATCTACCAGGAATCTTCTTCCCCTGAGCTGGTGGGGCCAACCAGTTCGCCCAAACGGCAAGTCATGACTCCCCCCTATGGTTGAATTTGTTGTACAGAGCTACAGTTTTCCGGATAGCCAGGAAGGTCGGACCCTGCTTGGGTTTTAAGGAGCACACCTTTTATTTGTTGCTTTGTTCTGAAGCTGGTTTCTTCTCTGGGCAGTGCAGGACCCTCCAGTCTTCCTACTTCATGTCAGTCGGACAGTCGCTTCATGAACCGTGAGCCTGCAGGACCTGCCAGGAACGTCCGACTCAGCTACAGCTTCATCTCCATTTAAAGGTACTGTGCAAATCCGGTTGTTTGTTTCCTCCAGCCGCGGTGAAGGTGTGTGAAACCTTTCGCCAATACGAGGGTTTGTCTTTCTGTACTCTTTAAACTAACTTTTCTACCGACCAACTTCGTCCAGAACTCTTGACAAAGACTTAATCGCGAACTACCCTGAACTGTTTGATCTTGACCAAAAGAATTTTGTCCTACTGACTTTGGCCCTAAGCCTTTTTCATTTGATTCCATCACTGTAGTTCCTCTTTCTAGATTGCCCTGCTTACGTACTTGTTGGTGCTCCTCAATTTTAGTCTAACCTTGTCTTTCCCTCCCTTTTTAATTACTGGAGTGCAATTTTGCTCACACTTCATTTTGAGCTGAACTTGAACAGAATCTATTGGGAGTGGTGTGGTGTATTAAGAGTGTGATTTTTCAATTGCTTTACTTTAGTGAAATGTTTTACAACTGATGTGTAAATAATTGTATATTCTTTTACTCAGAAACCTTGAGTCAGTGTTTGTTTGAATCATAGTAATTGCTGTCCTTTGTGTAACTATTGATACTGCTCACTTTATTCTTGAGATAAGTCTGGCTGCTCAGCCAACGCTACCACTTTAGTGTGTAGTACAGGCTTGTACCAAAGGTGAATTTGTACTGTCTCTTGTAGGCTTAATTGTGTGTGGTGTTCCCAAAAAGGTGCTGCATATAATTCTGCCTAACACTGGTGTACAATGGTGAGGGTAAAGTATAGTAATTACACTTAGAGTGCTGCTATTACCTTGGATCAACTAACCACAAGGCTGACATCACTAAAAAGCAATATTAGTCATGTCTGATATGGAAAGCTTCAGTCAGGCGACCCTCCTTAGTTGCACTGTGGATTATCAAAAAAATCTGTGTAGAGAAAGGAATCTCTGTGTTAAAGGCAAAAAGTCTGAAATGATTGAAAGGTTGTTAGTTAAACAAAGTCTGGAGGGTGGGTCTGAAATACCTACCCCTCAGCAAATGTGGAAAATAATGAGGATGATAATGTGTCTATTATTGATGAGTTAGAGGAAGTAGATGTGTCTCATAATGTAGGCCTCCCTGCCCCCTTACCTGCTCAACAACATCAACCTTTCTCCACTGGGACCCCTACAGGCCCTACACTCAGTCCTGAATTCATTGCTCTAGAAAAGATGAGGCTTGAATTGGAATTTAAACGTTTAAATGCTCAAACTGAAAAAAAGCATCAAGAACTTAAGCTCAGAGAAATGGAGTTCAATCATGCATTGGAAATGAAAAGATGTGTCTTGAAAATGCTTCTCTCTCAGAGTCTTCTAGGTCTTCCAGTCCTAAGAGACCCTGTATGACTAAATAAATTGTGCGTATGTATGAGGTTAAGCTTGATATTTTGGATTGGTTGGCAATGTTTGAATATAACCATGGGATTCATGACATTACTGGGAATCAGTTGCTTCCTTGGCTCTTCTCTAGGCTACCCACTGTTGCATCTGATGTTGTAATGAAGTTGGGGGAGATGGATAGGATGGATTATGAGTGTGTGAAGCTAGCTTTAATTACTAGATTTAGGAAGACCCCTTCCCAGTTCATTAAGAGATTTAGGACCCTCAAAAAGCATGATGGTACCCCTTGGGCTACCTGGGTATGTGAATGTTTGAAAAACTTAGATGGTTGGGTTAAGGGTTACAGAGTGAACACTTATGAAGGTATGAAAAATCTTGTTATGTTGGAGTCGATTTATGATGCCTGCTCTTGTGAGCTCAGACAGCACTCAGCTGATTATAAGGAGATGGATCCTAGGACGTTAGACAAGGCTGCTGACTTGTGGGTTGCCAACAGGGCTACTCACAAGGATTCTGGGACAACTCAGAAGAAGGAATAAGCAAAGCAGCCAAATAAAGATAACAAGGAGTATTCTAATACCTCCAATCCAAAAGAGGGCCACAAACAGCAACATAAGAGTAAACCCCCAAGGGAACCAAATCAGGCTAGCACACCATCTGGACCCAAACCATATGGAGGTAAGAACAAAACCCCATTCATCAAGACATTTGGGAAATGTTATGTGTGTGGGTCAACTGACCATGTGAAAGGGTATCCCAGATGTAAGGGTAAACCTTCAGGAGTCCACAATGTCTCTTTAGCCTTCTCCCCAGAGGAAGAAATACCTATGGCAAGTGGAAACTTTCACCTACTGGCTGATGAACTCATGAGAGTCTCAGCTAGCATTTCTTTTGTGTCCCTGGGCTTGTGGGAACAACAGAATTTAGATGTCTATAATTCCATCCCAGATAATACTAAAGAGTATTATAAAGATAGCGTTCTTGTGAATGGGCAGGCGGCTCCTGCCATCAGAGACACTGGAGCCAGCATAACTGTGGTGGATGAATCATTTTTCAAGGTGGAGGATTTTGCTAGGGCACAGAAACGCCTCACCAAGTTAGCTGGAGGCCCTGTGTAAATGCTTCCCCATTTACCAGCTCTCATCCAGTGTAATGATATTACTCTCAAGACACCTGTTAGTGTGCAGAGTGAAGTGCCTGGGAGAGTCCTGTTAGGTAATGATCTGAAAACTCTTGGAGTTGTGTCAAGCACCCCCAGGCCTCCCAGTAAGAGGAGACAGGAGCTCACTAGGCCTGCAAGGGAGAGGACCTTAAGAGGCTCTCCAGAGGAGTTGATAGAGGAAACTATCAGTCTCACTCCATGGGAGTTGCTCACTGCTATTTCTGGAAAGAAAGAGGCAAAGGGGAAACCCAAGACCTCAAGGAAAAAGTCACATAGCACCCCTGTGCTACTCGCAATGGCATCTCCAAGATTCTCCAAACTCACACCTGTGACTCCTCCACCTGCTGAGGCAGAGTGTGAGGTACAACCCTGTGTGGTTGATCCAGTTTCTGAAGAGTCAGATCTGGAAGAAGACATTGTTTTAGTTGGAGATCTGGATCCTGTTGACCATCCTGAGCTGCAGTCTTTACTGGTAGACTGAGTTTCAGTGGCGAGTAGGGCAGCTTTTTTGTTGGCTATTTTGGTCTGTAGCGTGGCTATTTTATTAGCTAGGGCATTTTGGATGCTGGTGCACGATTGCTTATCTTTAGGGATATTATCTGTGGGAGGAATAGGGGATTCCATTTCGCGGAGGATGGTGAATAACTCCTTGGTGTTGGAGTTGGCTTTGGATATTCTGTCATTGAATGTGTTCTTTTTGGTGAGGATTATTTCTTTTTTGTACTTATTTGCAAAATTGATTAGAATGGCTTTGTTTTCGGCTGTGGGGGAGTGTTTCCATATGGCTTGCAGTTTTCTTTTCTGGAGTCATAGTTCTTTAAGCTGGGGGGTGAACCAGGTGTTGAGGTGGGTCATTTGCTTGCTTTTGCACAGTATGATGGGTGTAATAATGTCAAGGGCTGTGGTCATATTATTGTTAAAGATCTCATCTAGAGCGTTGGGGTTGGAGTTATCATTGATGGAAGAGAGTGAAGGGAGAAGGTATGGAAGTAATTTTTCCACTGTAGTATCTTGTTTACTTCTAGTGGGGAGGGCGGGGGGTGCCATGGCTTTGTTGGGCACCTTTTGAGGTTCAATTGAGGAGGAGAAGTTCATGAGGTAATGGTCGGTCCAAGGTTGTGGTGTTATATTGGTCATGGTGATGGTACAATTTAGGTTGGCAACCCAGTCAAGTGATCTCCCTTTGATGTGTTTGGGAGCAAGAACTTTTTGGGTGAGGCCATGTTCTGTCAGGATGGCTTCCACTGAAAGGGTGTGTTTGTCCTCTGGGTCATTGAAGCCCACGTTGAAATCCCCTAAGAGTAGAAGTTGTGTGGAGTTCTTAGTGTTGTTGGTGAGGAGGCTTGATAGATCTTCCCCGAAGGTGCCTATTGGTCCTGGGGTCTAAATATCAAGAATATAGTGAGCGTGCAGTCATTGGTTATGGGAAGATAATATTTCGCAGGATTTGATTTGAGGGGGTGTGATTATCCTTAAAGCCAGGATAGTTTTAGCTATGATAGCTAGGCCGCCTCCTCTGGCATTGGGTCTGTCCGCTCTAAATATTTGGTAGTTGTCTGGGACAGCTAGCATGAGGGCGGGGCCTGCTGCCTCATGGAGCCAGGATTCAGTGATTGCCATGAGGTCTACATCCTCAGTAGATAGCATGTCAGCAATGTCCGTGGTATGTGCTATGAGTGACCTAGCAATGATAAGGGCTATGAGTGACCTAGCATTGATGAGGGCTATGAGTGACCTAGCATTGATGAGGGCTATGAGTGACCTAGCATTGATGAGGGCTATGAGTGGCCTAGCATTGATGAGGGCTATGAGTGACCTAGCATTGTTGAGGGCTATGAGTGATCTAGCAATGATGAGGGCTATGAGTGACCTAGCATTGATGAGGGCTATGAGTGACTTAGCATTGATGAGGGCTATGAGTGACCTAGCAATGATGAGGGCTATGAGTGATCTAGCATTGATGAGGGCTATGAGTGACCTAGCATTGATGAGGGCTATGAGTGACCTAGCAATGATGAGGGCTATGAGTGACCTAGCATTGATGAGGGCTATGAGTGACCTAGCATTGATGAGGGCTATGAGTGACCTAGCATTGATGAGGGCTATGAGTGACCTAGCAATGATGAGGGCTATGAGTGACCTAGCATTGATGAGGGCTATGAGTGACCTAGCAATGATGAGGGCTATGAGTGACCTAGAATTGATGAGGGCTATGAGTGACCTAGCATTGATGAGGGCTATGAGTGACCTAGCATTGATGAGGGCTATGAGTGACCTAGCATTGATGAGGGCGCCAGAGATGGTTGTCGAATCAATCTGCCCTTGGGTAGGAGCGGATTTGCGCTTAGGGTGATTGTATCTCCAGTGTGTATGCAGAGCTGGAGGGATGTGCTGGTTTGTTTATTTTGCAGATTATCACATGCTGTTGTGGAGGGTTCGTGGTCTGGGTTGGTGGTGGTATTTTTAGAGTGGTGATTTTGATGATTGGCCTTAGGTTCGTAAAGACGGGGGAGTCTTGATCGCAGTCTGGGGTTTCTCTCCTGTTGGGGGGCAGGGAAGGAAGTTAATGCTAGCCATTATAGTAAGAGTGCTCAGGAGTAATTGTCAAGTGTTGGATGGCTGGGCCTTGCTAGTATGCATTATTCTTATGGGTAACAGTGGTTCAGGGTGGGAGAGGGTGTGTGAGATAGCGGTCAGGGCGGTTGGCATGGTTCAGGTAAGGCAGGTGCAGGCAGAGGGCGGCCGGACCACGTTACCTAGTGAGGTGGCAGTAAGGTGGACTAGTGTCACGGGTGGCACTAGGGATGGATAAACTGGTAATACTTGTGTGGTGGTAAGATGGAGTGGGAGTGCACTGTGGTGGAGTACCATGTCAATAATAGGCTACACCCACATTATGAGTGATACGGTTGGCTAGAAATAAAGATGCTAATCCAGTCTATATAAATGCCAGGATTACAGGTAACCAATAGGTACATGAGGTCTAGAACCCTGTTATTAGGCTTCAGTTCAATCGCAAGGGATAGTCCCGCATATCAGGGATACAGGTAAGATCAAAGTAGTCTAATACGAGAGGCACATGAGAGCAGTCATAGGGGGCACAGTGATACAGTTTCAAGGCGATATTGCATAGGTTGACAGTATAACAGGTAAACATGCAATACAGAAGCATTTATACTGGACTAGGAGGTGGTGGGAACATGGGGTGACATCAGGTTAGGCACGGACTGGATACAATGTAGCTGCTCAAGAGTCTCAGTATTGGCGGTCAAGGAAATGTATAGCAAAAGGAGAGGTCAACAATAGGCAGATCGGAGTGATTAGTAGAGCAAATAGTTCTGAGGTTAAATGTTGTGAGAGGAGGCGTTAAATCAATTAGCCAGGTGGAATGACTACAATTACAACCGCATGATAGGTAGTGGGGAGATGTGGGCGTGCATAAATAGTCATGAGAATTGGCTTTGGTAGTGGATGTAGGCAAGAACAATCAAAGGGACAACAGTACCTTAAAAGTTAACCTGGGCGGCAAGCAGCGCCCTCTGGAGAACAAAGGCAAACAAGGCCTTTTTCTCGTGGCCTTCTGCAACTGGCCGCCTTCCTTCTGCCTGCCGGTGGATACGTGCTATTTATGTATGTATCCTAGCAACTGGGGACAGCCTCGATGTGAGGCCATTTTGGAGTCAGTTATGACTCCTTTGAGAAGCGAACAGCTGATCATTACATGCAGTGGCGATGAGTTGAGGCAGATTTATCAAGGCAGCAGAGTGCTTACCGCATGGCAGGGGTGTGCGCCACTGACCCAGGGATGTAGGCTCTGATTCAGCGGTCATGAGGCACAGACTACAGTTGGGCCCACATGTGGGTGATGAGGTGTGGGAGCAGTGAAGCAGGAGGAGACGAGCTCCTGCCCTCTCTGACTTCTGTGGCTGTCCTGACAGGACAGCCATCTAGCCAATCAAACTAGAGTGTGACTTGGGTCTCCAAGGAGACCCAGTGCAGGGGCCCTAAAAACCCCTCACTCTCATCCTGTCCACCCAGACACTCAGGTACCTAAGGAGGGCTTCTGGGCAAAAGCCCACCAAAGGACAGTGAACAAAGGAACCAAAACTGGTTAGGCGCGCAGAGTAAAACACGAGAAAGACTTTAACAAAAAGAAATGGTGAATAAACCCAACCGGAACCAAATAAAATTAAAAGGGGTCCAACGGATTAAAGTTCGAGGCTACCACCATAGCCTTTACCAGTACCAAGGCTATATTCATAGCTAGAGAAAGGGCACAATATAATGTTCCATGAGAAACAGACAAAAAGGAATAACTATTAACCCTTCCAGGACTCTATGTAGGATAGTTTGTACTGGGTCTGTACATTTAAAAAGACTAATAAAGTCAATGGCAACTTTACATGTTCTGAGAGACAGTAGTCAGTCTCAGAAAATGGAGTTTAAAGTGGGAAGTCTGAAAGACAACCCTGTGTCAGTGCACTAAAGTTGCCGTGTGACACACAGTAACAAGATGATGCCTATGGAGTAGGTGACACTCCATAGTCCATGAACACAAAATGTACAACACATAGCCAAAAGCACATGCAAGAGTGGGAAAAAAGGCTCACACTCTTATCAGGTGAAAAAAGAAATCCAGCAAAGCTGCTGAGGGACTCAGTAGGTAAGGGACATTATCCATTCTGGAGAATTCTCCCTAACAGTGACATATTATATGTTTCTTTGGAAATAAAATGTTAAGACCAGTAGTAACATGTTCTTTAGTTTCTTAAGATTATTTGCTGAGCATTGTAATAATATAACAGTTGTAAAACATACATGGCGAGTGTGAACATATATGCCCAGAGAAAAGCCAGAGCTGTTGGATATTCTCATGCTTTGTTAATGTTTGCCCCACTTGTTCTTCAAGGCACTTACTGCAAAGCCAGAAGGGAAAAGAAGCTGGAATTTGATACAAGGGGTGGGACATGTCTGCTTGCACTATACTCTGATATGGTGCACCTTAACTGTCTGTTCTCTGTGTTATCAAGGCATGGGACATGTCTGCTTGCCTGTACATAGGCAGGGTACACCTTACCTGTATGTTTTCTGTGTTATCAAGGAGTCGGGCATATCTGCTTGTCTTATACTCTGGTATGGTGCACTTTAACTGTCTGTTCTCTGTGTTATCAAACCATGGGACATGTCTGCTTGCCCTGAATTCGGGCATGGTGCACCTTACCTGGCTGTTTTCAGAGGTATCAAGGGGTGGGACATGTCTGCTTGCCCTGTACTCGGGCAGGGTGCACCTTACCTGGCTATTTTCTGAGGTATCAAGGGGTGGAACATGTCTGCTTGGCCTGTATTCGGGCAGGGTGCACCTTACCTAGCTGTTTTCGGTGTTATCAAGGGGTGGGACATATCCGCTTGCCCTATACTCGGGCATGGTGCACCTTACCTGTCTGTTTTCTGTGTTATCAAGTGGTGGGGCATGTCTGCGTGCCCTGTACTCGGGCATGGTGGATCTTACCTGGCTGTTTTCTGAGTTATCAAGGGGTGGGACATGTCTGCTTGCCTTGTATTCGGGCATGGTGCACCTTACCTGTCTGTTTTCTGTGTTATCAAGTGGTGGGGCATGTCTGCGTGCCCTGTACTCGGGCATGGTGGATCTTACCTGGCTGTTTTCTGAGTTATCACGGGGTGGGACATGTCTGATTGCCTTGTATTCCGGCAGGGTGCACCTTACCTGCCTGTTTTCTGAGTTATCACAGGGTGGGGCATGTCTGCGTGCCCTGTACTCGGGCATAGTGCACCTTACCTGTCTGTTTTCTGTGTTATTAAGTGGTGGGGCATGTCTGGCTGCCCTGTACTCGGGCATGGTGGATCTTACCTGGCTGTTTTCTGAGTTATCAAGGGGTGGGGCATGTCTGATTGCCTTGTATTCGGGCAGGGTGCACCTTACCTGCCTGTTTTCTGAGTTATCACAGGGTGGGGCATGTCTGCGTGCCCTGTACTCGGGCATAGTGCACCTTACCTGTCTGTTTTCTGTGTTATTAAGTGGTGGGGCATGTCTGGCTGCCCTGTACTCGGGCATGGTGGATCTTACCTGGCTGTTTTCTGAGTTATCAAGGGGTGGGGCATGTCTGCGTGCCTTGTATTCGGGCATGGTGCACCTTACCTGTCTGTTTTCTGTGTTATCAAGTGGTGGGGCATGTCTGCGTGCCCTGTACTCGGGCATGGTGGATCTTACCTGGCTGTTTTCTGAGTTATCACGGGGTGGGACATGTCTGATTGCCTTGTATTCGGGCAGGGTGCACCTTACCTGCCTGTTTTCTGAGTTATCACAGGGTGGGGCATGTCTGCGTGCCCTGTACTCGGGCATAGTGCACCTTACCTGTCTGTTTTCTGTGTTATTAAGTGGTGGGGCATGTCTGGCTGCCCTGTACTCGGGCATGGTGGATCTTACCTGGCTGTTTTCTGAGTTATCAAGGGGTGGGGCATGTCTGCGTGCCTTGTATTCGGGCAGGGTGCACCTTACCTGGCTGTTTTCTGTGTTATCAAGTGGTGGGGCATGTCTGCGTGCCCTGTACTCGGGCAGGGTGCACCTTACCTGGCTGTTTTCAGAGGTATCAAGGGGTGGGACATGTCTGCTTGCCCTATACTCGGGCAGGGTGCACCTTACCTGGCTGTTTTCAGAGGTATCAAGGGGTGGGACATGTCTGCTTGCCCTGTACTCGGGCAGGGTGCACCTTACCTGGCTGTTTTCTGAGTTATCAAGGGGTGGGACATGTCTGCGTGCCCTGTACTCGGGCAGGGTGCACCTTACCTGGCTGTTTTCAGAGGTATCAAGGGGTGGGACATGTCTGCTTGCCCTATACTCGGGCAGGGTGCACCTTACTTGGCTGTTTTCTGAGTTATCAAGGGGTGGGACATGTCTGCTTGCCCTGTACTCGGGCAGGGTGCACCTTACCTGGCTGTTTTCAGAGGTATCAAGGGGTGGGACATGTCTGCTTGCCCTGTACTCGGGCAGGGTGCACCTTACCTGGCTGTTTTCTGAGTTATCAAGGGGTGGGACATATCTGCGTGCCCTGTACTCGGGCATGGTGGATCTTACCTGGCTGTTTTCTGAGTTATCAAGGGGTGGGACATGTCTGATTGCCTTGTATTCGGACAGGGTGCACCTTACCTGGCTGTTTTCAGAGGTATCAAGGGGTGGGACATGTCTGCTTGCCCTGTACTCGGGCAGGGTGCACCTTACCTGGCTGTTTTCTGAGGTATCAAGTGGTGGGGCATGTCTGCGTGCCCTGTACTCGGGCATGGTGGATCTTACCTGGCTGTTTTCAGAGGTATCAAGGGGTGGGACATGTCTGCTTGCCCTGTACTCGGGCAGGGTGCACCTTACCTGGCTGTTTTCTGAGGTATCAAGTGGTGGGGCATGTCTGCGTGCCCTGTACTCGGGCATGGTGGATCTTACCTGGCTGTTTTCAGAGGTATCAAGGGGTGGGACATGTCTGCTTGCCCTATACTCGGGCAGGGTGCACCTTACCTGGCTGTTTTCAGAGGTATCAAGGGGTGGGACATGTCTGCTTGCCCTGTACTCGGGCAGGGTGCACCTTACCTGGCTGTTTTCTGAGTTATCAAGGGGTGGGACATGTCTGCGTGCCCTGTACTCGGGCAGGGTGCGCCTTACCTGGCTGTTTTCAGAGGTATCAAGGGGTGGGACATGTCTGCTTGCCCTATACTCGGGCAGGGTGCGCCTTACTTGGCTGTTTTCTGAGTTATCAAGGGGTGGGACATGTCTGCTTGCCCTGTACTCGGGCAGGGTGCGCCTTACCTGGCTGTTTTCAGAGGTATCAAGGGGTGGGACATGTCTGCTTGCCCTGTACTCGGGCAGGGTGCACCTTACCTGGCTGTTTTCTGAGTTATCAAGGGGTGGGACATGTCTGCGCGCCCTGTACTCGGGCATGGTGGATCTTACCTGGCTGTTTTCTGAGTTATCAAGGGGTGGGACATGTCTGATTGCCTTGTATTCGGGCAGGGTGCACCTTACCTGGCTGTTTTCAGAGGTATCAAGGGGTGGGACATGTCTGCTTGCCCTGTACTCGGGCAGGGTGCACCTTACCTGGCTGTTTTCTGAGGTATCAAGTGGTGGGGCATGTCTGCGTGCCCTGTACTCGGGCATGGTGGATCTTACCTGGCTGTTTTCAGAGGTATCAAGGGGTGGGACATGTCTGCTTGCCCTGTACTCGGGCAGGGTGCAGCTTACCTGGCTGTTTTCAGAGGTATCAAGGGGTGGGACATGTCTGCTTGCCCTATACTCGGGCAGGGTGCACCTTACTTGGCTGTTTTCTGAGTTATCAAGGGGTGGGACATGTCTGCTTGCCCTGTACTCGGGCAGGGTGCACCTTACCTGGCTGTTTTCAGAGTTATCAAGGGGTGGGACATGTCTGCGTGCCCTGTACTCGGGCATGGTGGATCTTACCTGGCTGTTTTCTGAGTTATCAAGGGGTGGGACATGTCTGATTGCCTTGTATTCGGGCAGGGTGCACCTTACCTGGCTGTTTTCAGAGGTATCAAGGGGTGGGACATGTCTGCTTGCGCTGTACTCGGGCAGGGTGCACCTTACCTGGCTGTTTTCTGAGGTATCAAGTGGTGGGGCATGTCTGCGTGCCCTGTACTCGGGCATGGTGGATCTTACCTGGCTGTTTTCGGAGGTATCAAGGGGTGGGACATGTCTGCTTGCCCTGTACTCGGGCAGGGTGCACCTTACCTGGCTGTTTTCTGAGGTATCAAGTGGTGGGGCATGTCTGCGTGCCCTGTACTCGGGCATGGTGGATCTTACCTGGCTGTTTTCTTAGTTATCAAGGGGTGGGGCATGTCTGCGTGCCCTGTACTCGGGCAGGGTGCACCTTACCTGGCTGTTTTCAGAGGTATCAAGGGGTGGGACATGTCTGATTGCCCTGTACTCGGCCAGGGTGCACCTTACATAGCTGTTTTCGGTGTTACCAAGTGGTGGGACATGTCTGCTTGCCCTATACTTGGGCAGGGTGCATCTTACCTGGCTGTTTTCAGAGGTATCAAGGGGTGGGACATGTCTGCTTGCCCTGTACTCGGGCAGGGTGCACCTTACCTGGCTGTTTTCTGAGGTATCAAGTGGTGGGGCATGTCTGCGTGCCCTGTACTCGGGCATGGTGGATCTTACCTGGCTGTTTTCTGAGTTATCAAGGGGTGGGACATGTATGCGTGCCCTGTACTCGGGCAGGGTGCACCTTACCTGGCTGTTTTCTGAGGTATCAAGGGGTGGGGCATGTCTGCGTGCCTTGTATTCGGGCAGGGTGCACCTTACCTGTCTGTTTTCGGTGTTATCAAGGAGTGGGACATGTCTGCGTGCCCTGTACTCGGGCATGGTGGATCTTACCTGGCTGTTTTCTGAGTTATCAAGGGGTGGGACATGTCTGCTTGCCTTGTATTCGGGCATGGTGCACCTTACCTGTCTGTTTTCTGTGTTATCAAGTGGTGGGGCATGTCTGCGTGCCCTGTACTCGGGAATGGTGGATCTTACCTGGCTGTTTTCTGAGTTATCACGGGGTGGGACATGTCTGATTGCCTTGTATTCGGGCAGGGTGCACCTTACCTGCCTGTTTTCTGAGTTATCACGGGGTGGGGCATGTCTGCGTGCCCTGTACTCGGGCATGGTGCACCTTCCCTTTCTGTTTTCTGTGTTATCAAGTGGTGGGGCATGTCTGGCTGCCCTGTACTCGGGCATGGTGGATCTTACCTGGCTGTTTTCTGAGTTATCAAGGGGTGGGGCATGTCTGCGTGCCTTGTATTCGGGCAGGGTGCACCTTACCTGGCTGTTTTCTGTGTTATCAAGTGGTGGGGCATGTCTGCGTGCCCTGTACTCGGGCAGGGTGCACCTTACCTGGCTGTTTTCAGAGGTATCAAGGGGTGGGACATGTCTGCTTGCCCTATACTCGGGCATGGTGCACCTTACCTTGCTGTTTTCAGAGGTTTCAAGGGGTGGGACATGTCTGCTTGCCCTGTACTCGGGCAGGGTGCACCTTACCTGGCTGTTTTCTGAGTTATCAAGGGGTGGGACATGTCTGCGTGCCCTGTACTCGGGCAGGGTGCACCTTGCCTGGCTGTTTTCAGAGGTATCAAGGGGTGGGACATGTCTGCTTGCCCTATACTCGGGCAGGGTGCACCTTACCTGCCTGTTTTCTGAGTTATCACGGGGTGGGACATGTCTGATTGCCTTGTATTCGGACAGGGTGCACCTTGCCTGCCTGTTTTCTTAGTTATCACGGGGTGGGGCATGTCTGCGTGCCCTGTACTCGGGCATGGTGCACCTTACCTGTCTGTTTTCTGTGTTATCAAGTGGTGGGGCATGTCTGGCTGCCCTGTACTCGGGCATGGTGGATCTTACCTGGCTGTTTTCTGAGTTATCAAGGTGTGGGGCATGTCTGCGTGCCTTGCATTCGGGCACGGTGCACCTTACCTGGCTGTTTTCTGTGTTATCAAGTGATGGGGCATGTCTGCGTGCCCTGTACTCGGGCAGGGTGCACCTTACCTGGCTGTTTTCAGAGGTATCAAGGGGTGGGACATGTCTGCTTGCCCTATACTCGGGCAGGGTGCACCTTACCTGGCTGTTTTCAGAGGTATCAAGGGGTGGGACATGTCTGCTTGCCCTGTACTCGGGCAGGGTACACCTTACCTGGCTGTTTTCTGAGTTATCAAGGGGTGGGACATGTCTGCGTGCCCTGTACTCGGGCAGGGTGCACCTTACCTGGCTGTTTTCAGAGGTATCAAGGGGTGGGACATGTCTGCTTGCCCTATACTCGGGCAGGGTGCACCTTACTTGGCTGTTTTCTGAGTTATCAAGGGGTGGGACATGTCTGCTTTGCCCTGTACTCGGGCAGGGTGCACCTTACCTGGCTGTTTTCAGAGGTATCAAGGGGTTGGACATGTCTGCTTGCCCTGTACTCGGGCAGGGTGCACCTTACCTGGCTGTTTTCTGAGTTATCAAGGGGTGGGACATGTCTGCATGCCCTGTACTCGGGCATGGTGGATCTTACCTGGCTGTTTTCTGAGTTATCAAGGGGTGGGACATGTCTGATTGCCTTGTATTCGGGCAGGGTGCACCTTACCTGGCTGTTTTCAGAGGTATCAAGGGGTGGGACATGTCTGCTTGCCCTGTACTCCGGCAGGGTGCACCTTACCTGGCTGTTTTCTGAGGTATCAAGTGGTGGGGCATGTCTGCGTGCCCTGTACTCGGGCATGGTGGATCTTACCTGGCTGTTTTCAGAGGTATCAAGGGGTGGGACATGTCTGCTTGCCCTGTACTCGGGCAGGGTGCACCTTACCTGGCTGTTTTCTGAGGTATCAAGTGGTGGGGCATGTCTGTGTGCCCTGTACTCGGGCATGATGGATCTTACCTGGCTGTTTTCTGAGTTATCAAGGGGTGGGGCATGTCTGCGTGCCCTGTACTCAGGCAGGGTGCACCTTACCTGGCTGTTTTCAGAGGTATCAAGGGGTGGGACATGTCTGATTGCCCTGTACTCGGGCAGGGTGCACCTTACCTAGCTGTTTTCGGTGTTACCAAGTGGTGGGACATGTCTGCTTGCCCTATACTCGGGCAGGTTGCACCTTACCTGGCTGTTTTCAGAGGTATCAAGGGGTGGGACATGTCTGCTTGCCCTGTACTCGGGCAGGGTGCACCTTACCTGGCTGTTTTCTGAGGTATCAAGTGGTGGGGCATGTCTGCGTGCCCTGTACTCGGGCATGGTGGATCTTACCTGGCTGTTTTCTGAGTTATGAAGGGGTGGGACATGTCTGCGTGCCCTGTACTCGGGCAGGGTGCACCTTACCTGGCTGTTTTCTGAGGTATCAAGGGGTGGGGCATGTCTGCGTGCCTTGTATTCGGGCAGGGTGCACCTTACCTGTCTGTTTTCGGTGTTATCAAGGAGTGGGACATGTCTGCGTGCCCTGTACTCGGGCATGGTGGATTTTACCTGGCTTTTTTCTGAGTTATCAAGGGGTGGGACATGTCTGCTTGCCTTGTATTCGGGCATGGTGCACCTTACCTGTCTGTTTTCTGTCTTATCAAGTGGTGGGGCATGTCTGCGTGCCCTGTACTCGGGCATGGTGGATCTTACCTGGCTGTTTTCTGAGTTATCACGGGGTGGGACATGTCTGATTGCCTTGTATTCGGGCATGGTGCACCTTACCTGTCTGTTTTCTGTGTTATCAAGTGGTGGGGCATGTCTGGCTGCCCTGTACTCGGGCATGGTGGATCTTACCTGGCTGTTTTCTGAGTTATCAAGGGGTGGGGCATGTCTGCATGCCTTGTATTCGGGCAGGGTGCACCTTACCTGGCTGTTTTCTGTGTTATCAAGTGGTGGGGCATGTCTGCGTGCCCTGTACTCGGGCAGGGTGCACCTTACCTGGCTGTTTTCAGAGGTATCAAGGGGTGGGACATGTCTGCTTGCCCTATACTCGGGCAGGGTGCACCTTACCTGGCTGTTTTCAGAGGTATGAAGGGGTGGGACATGTCTGCTTGCCCTGTACTCGGGCAGGGTGCACCTTACCTGGCTGTTTTCTGAGTTATCAAGGGGTGGGACATGTCTGCGTGCCCTGTACTCGGGCAGGGTGCACCTTACCTGGCTGTTTTCAGAGGTATCAAGGGGTGGGACATGTCTGCTTGCCCTATACTCGGGCAGGGTGCACCTTACTTGGCTGTTTTCTGAGTTATCAAGGGGTGGGACATGTCTGCTTGCCCTGTACTCGGGCAGGGTGCACCTTACCTGGCTGTTTTCAGAGGTATCAAGGGGTGGGACATGTCTGCTTGCCCTGTACTCGGGCAGGGTGCACCTTACCTGGCTGTTTTCTGAGTTATCAAGGGGTGGGACATGTCTGCGTGCCCTGTACTCGGGCATGGTGGATGTTACCTGGCTGTTTTCTGAGTTATCAAGGGGTGGGACATGTCTGATTGCCTTGTATTCGGGCAGGGTGCACCTTACCTGGCTGTTTTCAGAGGAATCAAGGGGTGGGACATGTCTGCTTGCCCTGTACTCGGGCAGGGTGCACCTTACCTGGCTGTTTTCTGAGGTATCAAGTGGTGGGGCATGTCTGCGTGCCCTGTACTCGGGCATGGTGGATCTTACCTGGCTGTTTTCAGAGGTATCAAGGGGTGGGACATGTCTGCTTGCCCTGTACTCGGGCAGGGTGCACCTTACCTGGCTGTTTTCTGAGGTATCAAGTGGTGGGGCATGTCTGCGTGCCCTGTACTCGGGCATGGTGGATCTTACCTGGCTGTTTTCTGAGTTATCAAGGGGTGGGGCATGTCTGTGTGCCCTGTACTCGGGCAGGGTTCACCTTACCTGGCTGTTTTCAGAGGTATCAAGGGGTGGGACATGTCTGATTGCCCTGTACTCGGGCAGGGTGCACCTTACCTAGCTGTTTTCGGTGTTACCAAGTGGTGGGACATATCTGCTTGCCCTATACTCGGGCAGGGTGCACCTTACCTGGCTGTTTTCAGAAGTATCAAGGGGTGGGACATGTCTGCTTGCCCTGTACTCGGGCAGGGTGCACCTTACCTGGCTGTTTTCTGAGGTATCAAGTGGTGGGGCATGTCTGCGTGCCCTGTACTCGGGCATGGTGGATCTTACCTGGCTGTTTTCTGAGTTATCAAGGGGTGGGACATGTCTGCGTGCCCTGTACTCGGGCAGGGTGCACCTTACCTGACTGTTTTCTGAGGTATCAAGGGGTGGGGCATGTCTGCCTGCCTTGTATTCGGGCAGGGTGCACCTTACCTGTCTGTTTTCGGTGTTATCAAGGAGTGGGACATATCCGCTTGCCCTATACTAGGGCAGGGTGCACCTTACCTGGCTGTTTTCAGAGGTATCAAGGGGTGGGACATGTCTGCTTGCCCTGTACTCGGGCATGGTGGATCTTACCTGGCTGTTTTCAGAGGTATCAAGGGGTGGGACATGTCTGCTTGCCCTGTACTCGGGCAGGGTGTACATTACCTGGCTGTTTTCTGAGGTATCAAGGGGTGGGACATATCCACTTGCCCTATACTCGGGCATGGTGCACCTTACCTGTCTGTTTTCTGAGTTATCAAGGGGTGGGGCATGTCTGATTGCCCTGTACTCGGGCATGGTGGATCTTACCTGGCTGTTTTCGGTGTTATCAAGGGGTGGGGCATATCCGCTTGCCCTATACTCGGGCATGGTGCACCTTACCCTGCTGTTTTCTGTGTTATCAAGGGGTGGGACATGTCTGATTGCCTTGTATTCGGGCAGGGTGCACCTTACCTGGCCCTTTTCTGTATTCCACATCATCCCACCACCTTTCATCTTGATCTTTTCTCCTTCCCGGGCGCTGAAGTCATAAGTGCCCACTTTAACCAGCCTATCGGTACCATCTGTGAAAATCTGCATGTTCACTAAATCAAAAGCAGGCAACACATCTCCGTTCTCATCAAATAAGATTTCCTCTCCAGAGCTGGTGTTGAACCGCACATTCTGCACGTAGGGCAGCATCTGGAATCAGAAATTACAGGACTCTCAGGAAAGCATTCATAGTACCACAACCTTTTTTCGACATACAGTCATCAGGTTACAAGACATTGCAAAAAATAAATAAATACAATACATAAGAAAAATCGTACAGTCAAAGTTATGTAACTAAAAAAGGGGGCTTAAATAAAAGAATAAAATTTGACACAAAAAAGGGTTTATGCGTCAGCACAGGGCCTTGTTTATCACAAACAAGTGGGCATTACCATACTCCCGGACAGTTGGAACACCAGGCGAGGAATACTCGCCTCCTCGAACCCGGTTAGGGAGCTGCCATCCTTCTCCTCAGCAGCCATGCTCTATGCAAATAGACGGGCCACGGAGCAGGCTTTTCAAGAGGGATGGGGGAGCCTGCCACCACCCCTCCTCCAACTAAATTCACGACAAGAAAGAAGGCCAGGAAACACTGCAATAAACCATTCTATTTTGGACTAATTCCTAATGGACCCATGATTGAGAGGCATGCCTTCAGTCAGCCTTACTGACCAAGAGACATACAGAGCTATCCATGTGTGAATGAAGAGCTGCAGGCCATGGTTAGAGACACTTGTATGGAGAGCCTGGACTAAGACGCCAAGAAGCCATGTTGCTGACATAGTTAGAGAGAACACGTCATGGCAGCATTAGATATGAAGAACACGTGCCTTTCACACTGCGGGACACCAACACACACTCGAATATATGAAGAACATGAGCGTACAGTTCTATAGCTAGAGGACAGATACATCTACATACTGTCATTGCTTTGATTATTTTTACCATCAGCCAAACACAGCAACGCAGAAACCGCAAGGCAAGAGATCCTGAGAAAGCTTGCAGATGCCTACATGCGAATAATCCTATGGAACTGCGGGAGCACATATGGGACCTGACAGAGCCAAGTGTGACTAACCTATGGAGAATGTAGTATAGCATGTACACTGTAGAAACCGCATTATACGGTTTAGGAAAATCACAGCAGGTATCAGGCCACTGAGCAAGAGACAAGCTGAGCTGATTCAGGCTGGACAGAGAGTAAGATGTGTGAGACAGGACCAGCTGCCAAGGTCAAGAGATACGGATGACATTCCAATCTTCAGACAACAAGGGGACCGGCTGCAGACAATACAAATAAATCCTCAAAATTCAGGGCTGCAAGCTCAATTTCATGGTCCCTGAGCACATGACACGGCCGAAGCAGACAATGGACAGCGATCAGCGGCCGGTGTTATGGAGAATTCTTCAGAATGGCTAATTTCCCTTACCTACTGAGTCCCTCAGCAGCTTTGCTGGATTTCTAGGATTTAAACCTTTCACCTGGTAAGAGTGTGAGCATTTTGTCCACCTCTTACATGTGTTTTGCTGTGTGTGTTTAACATTTTTGTGTTCATAGACTATGGAGCCTCACCTATTGCACAGGCATCATATTTTTACTGTGTGTTGCACAGCACCTTTAGTGCAGTGACACAGGGTTGTCTTTTAGACTTCCCACTGCTAAACTCCATTTTCTGGGACTGACTACTGTCTCCCAGAACATGTAAAGTTGCCATTGACTTTACTAGTCTTTTTAAATTTATAGAGCCAGTACAAACTATCATCCATAGAGTACTGGAAGGGTTAATAGTTATCTCTTTCTGTCTGTTTCTCAGGGAACATTATTTTGTTCCCCATTCTCTAAGATTTGGCTGGTGGCAGTGGTATCTACCATTTTTTATTTTACCGCGAGCTATGAAAATAGCCTCGGTACTGTTAGAGGCTATGGTGGTAGCCTCAAACTGTAGTCCGTTGGGCCTCTTTTAATTTTATTTTGTACCGGTTTGGTTGATTCGCCATTTCTTTTTTGTAATGGTCTTTCTCGTGTTTTACTCTGCGCGCCAAGCCAGGTTTGGTTACTTTGTTCGCCATCCTTTGGCAGGCTTCTGCACAGAAGCCCTCCTTAGGCTCCTGAGTGTCTGGGTGAACAGGAGGTGAGGGAGGGGTTTTAGGCCCCCTGCACAGGGTCTCCTTGGAAACCCCAGTCGTACTCTAGTTTGATTGGCTAGTTGACTGTCCTGCCAGGACAGCCCCCCTGCTGTGTGATTGACAGCCAGGCTGTGTGAATGGGAGAAAACTGCTTGAAAGCAGGTCTCTGGGACTTGGAAGGCAGAGCCACCACTGGAACGAAAGAACCAACCAGGAGCTGAAGGAAGACGACTGCTGCAACTAATAGACATCCTGGTGAAGCCCTGCTGCAGGTACGAATTGCTCGAAACTCTGACAACAGTGAAGATCTGCAAAGAGTCTTCTCCCCTTGAGCCTGGTGGGACCAACCAGCTCACAAAGCCCTTGGACCTCCTCTTCAACCTGGTCGAATTTGCTGTGCTACAGGAAACCGGATAGCCAGTAAGAGTCCATTTGTGCTTTTAAGGAGCGCACCTTTCATTCAACTTTTTGCTCCGCTGCTGGCTTCTTCCCTGGGCAGCGCAGGACCCTCCAGTGTTCCTCCTTCTTGTCAGTTCGACAGTCACTTCAGGAACCGTGAGTCTGCAGGAACTGCCAGGAATTACCTTCTCAGCTACAGCCTTCTTCTTCATCTAAGGTACTGTTCAAATCCGGTTGTTCGTTCCGTCCGACCGCGTTGAAAGTGTTTGAAATCTTTCGCCTCTCCGTAGGCTTGCCCCACTCTACTCTTTTGAATAACTTTTCTTCCGACCAACTTCGTTTTGAACTCTTGGCAAAGACTTAACCGAAACTACTCTGAACTATGTGGTCCTCTGCAAAGCCTCTGAACCGTTAACATTGGCCCTGGCCTATTGATTTGAATCCTATTTGTAGTAAGCCTTTTATAGATTGCCCTGCCTATTACTTGTTGGTGTTGTTGGTTTTGGATAACCTTGTCATTTCCCTCCCTTTTAAATTGCTGGAGTGCCATTTTGCTCACACTTCATTTTGAGCTAAACTTGTCCAGAATTGATTGGGTGTTGTGCAGTGTATTAAAATTGTGATTTTCTGCTGCTTTATATCAGTGAACTGTTTTATAACTGATGTGTAAATAAATGTATATTCCTTTACTCAGAAACCTTGAGTAAGTGTTTGTTTGAACCATAGTAATTGCTGTCCTTTGTGTAACTATTGATACTGCTCACTTTACTCTTGAGATAAGTCTGGCTGCTCAGCCATTGCTACCACTTTACTGTGTAGTACAGGCTTGTACCAAAGGTGAATTTGTATTTGCACTTGTAGTCTTAATTGTGTGTGGTGTTCCTAAAGGGTACTGCACATGATTCTGCCTAACAGTAGGAAAGGAGAGCCGGTCCCAGGCCGCCAGACACAGACCGCAACAAGTATGCAACAGTATGCAACAAGTGTTGCGCCGGACAGGAAAGCACTCTCATAAAGCAAAGGTGGTTTCCACGAGTTACAATACAGACACTTGGGGACGTTAGCTCTAGCCAATCACAGTTTAGTACCTTAGGGGTGGGTAGCAATGGGCAAGCACCAATGGTAAATCCACAACACTGCAACAATGTTATATTTAGTGACTGGGGGATGGACTGTGCCAGCCACCTGACATGCAAGGGCCAGTAGAATAACATCTAAAATGACCTATATAGGTTATAACATACTGAATACCCAATCACCCGGCCCGATAGGTTTTCTGGAGAGGGGCTCAGGTTTTGACGAAATGCTGACGCCATCTGGGAGTAAAACCAGCCTGCGGGCCGAGGAAGAGCGAGGTGTGCATGAATATTCTCTGTTCCTGTGCTGATCCGTGTTGGTTTTGTCTGTAATAAACCACAGTTTGAACTTGCCGTTGACTGAGTCCTCCGTGTATCCTGGGGGAGGGGGTTAGGCCCTCCAAGTCCATGAACTTCCAGTGTCCCTCTGGCATACATGAGGGTTTCATCCTCAACACCGTCGAGGGATTGAGGCCTTGGACCAAAATTTGTATTGCGTGACCCCATGTCTAGGTAACCACCTCCAGCAAAACGGGTCTCAGATATAACCGCGTTGGCGGTTAGTAGGGCTTGCAAAATAAAAGAAAGTGTGCGGTTGTCTCCTCTGTGACCCTGCGCAATGGGCAACTGGCTAGGCCAGCGCCCTTCCTTTTAGAGGAAAAAAGCAGTGATTGGAAGGATCCCTATTCTAAGCCTCATGTAGAGGGAACACGCATAGGCAGGCCTGATCTGGTCCAGATCGAATTTAAAGCCTTTTGTGTAACTCTTATCCAGATAACCCAGGCCCAGCATTAGCATTAAAGCTTGCAGAGGAGAAGGTCCCATACTCTCTGTTTTATAGGGGGCTTAAATCTATTCCAGCTCGATGCACAAAGACTTCCAGGGTCCTTCCAAAACTCACCCAAATTCAAACAGAATAGTTTATGTTGTACATGGGAGAGCCATTTCAGTCCACTAGCTCCTTCAAGGGACATGATATGTGAGAGCCCTTCCCTGCATGGATTCACAGTTGGTTTTGACCAGACTCTGACCCACGGCGAGACAGGCCAAAACATATTGTCAGTGCTCAGAGAGAGGGTGCTGCCTTCCAAATGAACTAATGCAGTAGGAGCACGAGATGGTAATAGTAACAGTTTCATTCAATTTAGGAACATTCTAGAGTATTTCCATATTGTATTTCCTGTTAGTCTGTGTTCTCAAGGTAAGGTACTGAATTAAAAGTAACTAAGTCAAAGTAACTGTGCCTTGAGGACAACGATCAGATAATGAATTCCTCAGCTCATCCAGCAGCCCATGTGTGATAGGGTTTCATCAAGATGTGAAGCCGGGAGAGGGCAAAGCATCAGCTTCTCTGGTGCCCCTCCCCTGCGACCCTGTGACCTCTGGTGAGATCCCCTGGGGTGCTTCTTTATTGGAATGCATTCCATCTTTGTTCAGCTCGGATCTTTGTGGACGTTTAAGTGGAAGAGGCCCTGCTGTCTCCTGTACAGGGGTAACCTGGGCATTAAGTGCTGAGACTCACATGTGTTCCTAATGTCGCCCCATTATCAGCTTTCTTGAGCTCCCTGCAGATCTGCATCAAGAATGACATGAAGGCAAGTTCCCCGAGTGGAATTAACATATCTTTTTAGTGTTTGTCTTGTTTGTATGGATGACTGCATGTGTGTGTTTTCCATATCATGCAAAGTGGGTGTGTTTTTATATATGTATTATGTGGCATGTGCAACTCTGTGAATTATTGAGTGAGAATGTGCATGTGTGAGGGTGTGTGGGTGTGTGTGTGTGTTTCTGTAGGCATTTATGAGATGTGAGCAGCTGCAAAGGATCGGGCGTGAATTTGCATGTGTGTGGTATAAGAGAGAGAGTTTGGCGGATTTGATGGGGACCACACTGCAGCAAATGAAAGTTCTTTTTCTGTGACGTGCTGGTTAATATTGTGGCTACTTTCATGAATGTGTTTTACCCCTAGCTCACCATTCTTAGAGAGGCACAGCTCCACCCTCCTGATGAGGTCCAACCAGGCCGAAACACGTGTCTGGGGATGCTGTTGGTACTCTTGTTCAGAGGAGAATTGCCTAGCATTTCGGTGCTGGACTGCCCCAGGGCAGGACAAAGAATGATATGTTCGGGATATTTCTTCTCTGTGAAAGATAATGAGCTAAAGACTCTGGGTAAGTCTCTTGTAACCAGGACTCATGTCTGGCAGAGGGACTCCCAGGACCCCCTTGTTAATTTGCATATTCAGGGGAATCCAGACTTGGACCCCTTGCTCACTACTCTTGGAGAGGCGCAGCTCCTCCCTACTGATGAGGTCCAACCAGACCGAAACACGTGTCTGGGGTTGCTGTTGGTACTCTTGTTCAGAGGAGAATTGCCAAGCATTTTGGTGCTGGACTGCCCCAGGGCAGGACAAAGACTGATATGTTTGGGATATTTCTTCTCTGTGAAAGAAAGTGAGCTAAAGAACCTGGACTAATGTCTGGCAGAGGGACACCCAGGATCCCCCTTGGTTTTTTGTATTTTACACCAGCAATTGTGGAATATATTTTGACAAAGAAAGCATAGTCAAGAGTTTTACAGGGCAATGCCGACATATATTCTATAAGGAGGCATCTTAAACATGTACTTTATATTGTGAAATTGGCATATAGTGTGTATACTATCATCAAAGTGCTTTACAATGACAATATTGGCATACACTTGGCAGAGGTAGAATGAACAAGTGTTTTACAGGGCCATTCATTAATATATTGAGTGCAGATACATCATTAACATATACTCTGCAGTGGACGTGGTGGCATACATTTTGGGCTGAGGCATCATGATGATTTTATGCAATGCTGCTGTGTACATTTAGAGATCTGACATTCATCTATTGAAGTTAGGTCATGTTTTACCCAACAGAATCAATTGCACATTGTAGAGGAGCAGATATACACATCCGCAGGAGATCCTACCCTCCTACTTCCCCTGTATTGGAGACATAAGACCTGTAAGGTAAGCCTTTGGGCATACTTATGAGTAACATCCAGCCAACTACTTACTTGTCTACATTCATGTACTGCCTACAAGTATTGTAGATCGCCTACCCCTGTAAAGTTGTGCGCCCTCTGTGCTTTACGTGCTCACCCACGAGGTTCACCTCTCTCCAACATGGCCGCCTCCGCTCAGGTGAGCGCCGGCCCACAGAAGAAGGCACTGAAATAAAGCAGCTAGCCATGCTGCATGATGTTCCAGGCCCTTTGGCCCTCACTGCCTCATCGACCCTCGCAGTTGCACTCTCTCTCCAGCCCGTAGGATTGTCAACCCAGCCCGGACCCCTGGCTTTCCAAAGTACTGTTACCATAACAGGTATGATAGTACTGGCTAACCAGCTAACTTTGCACCCTATCTGTCTAGGGCCATTCACCCTGAACTGGCACTGCCACCCAGGTGACTCATATTGTATCTGCCCTGAGCTGTATATGTGTACTAGCCTATTTGGACTGAATTGCCCACTGTGTACTATGTGTATATGTGCCTTGTCATTTGAAAGCTGCATTTACCCCATATGTGCCTTGGCTTTGACTATTTCATTTAGTCGATATGTGCCTTGCCATTTGATAGCTGCATTCAGCCCATATGTGCCTTGCCTTTGACTATTTCATTTAGCCCTTATGTGCCCTGCCATTTGATAGCTGCATTTAGCCCACATGTGCCTTGCTTTTGACTATTTTATTTACCCCTTATGTGCCCTGCCATTTGATAGCTGCATTTAGCCCATATGTGCCTTGCCATTTGATAGCTGCATTTAGCCCATATGTGACTTGCCATTTGATAGCTGCATTTAGCCCATATGTGACTTGCCATTTGATAGCTGCATTTAGCCCATATGTGCCCTGCCATTTGATAGCTGCATTTAGCCCATATGTGCATTGCCATTTGATAGCTGCATTTAGCCATTATGTGCCTTGCTATTTGATAGCCGCATTTACCCATATGTGCCTTGCCATTTGATAGCTGCATTTAGCCCATATTTGCCTTGCAATTGATTGTCTCATCTAGACTATATGTGCCCTGCCATCCAATAGCTACACTTAGCCCACATGAGCAGTTGAGTTCCACATTAATATGCTCAACTACCCACACTATATGAGACTTACTACGTCTCTCCCTACCGAAGTGACCCAGTCTGCTGTATTTAGATTAAGCATTTAGGGTACACCCCCTCTGCACCCACACTTTAGCGCTGCCCAATTACAAGTATCTACGTCCCTAATAGTGATACACCATGAGAATCATAACACTTTGCCTCTGGTCCATCACCCACCCACTGCTCTTAATCTGCCCAACACCTGATATTTGCCTCCACCTCACTACTAAGAATCTCCAACACAACCCATCCTGTATAGCCACCTCCTTCTGCACCGCCATGGAGCAAGCCAACCTTACCAGCGGATCCAGGACTGGATCTACAAGCGAACCCCCAAGCAGTCCATGTAGCCCACCCACCAGAAATTCCACACTCAGAGCAAGACTCACGAGACTACACGAGCCTTTGACTAGATCCCTCCCTGTCACCAACAAAAGAACCATTACTCAACAAGCTAGCACTGCTAATAGCTTAACTAAGACATCTCTAACATCCTCTATCAAAACTAAACAAAATAAAATCACCACTGCAACCCCTCCGCTCAAAGGTGGCTTAATAAATGCCAAATCCCTAACGGCGCATGCCACTGACATTGGTGAACTTATACTGTCTAATAAGTTGGACTTCCTCGCCGTCACAGAGACCTGGCTGCATGAGGCAGCAGGACCTCTATTATCTCTAGCACTCCCAGATGGTTACACCATTCTGAGACAAGATAGAAATAACATGCGAGGTGGTGGCATTGCCATCATTGCCAAAATCAGCCTAAACATGAGAACTACCTCTACTCCAGACTCAAACTCTTGCGAAGTATGTGCCTTCAAACTCCCACTTCACAACTCCCAGACCCTGACTATCTACCTCACTTATAGGCCACCCGTCCCGGTGGGCACATTCGAAGAAGATATTAACTGTCTATTATCTACTAATCTGAAAACCTCCACACAACTACTCATTCTTGGAGACTTTAATCTAGGCTATAATGACCCATCAGACAAACATGCCTTCAACGTGGCTAATACCCTCATTGAATTAGGACTAACCCAAAACATTGTGGAACCCACACATAATAGAGGGAGAACCCCCGATTGGTTAGCAGACTATAATTGCTCCGCCTCCATTACCTCCATCTCCCCACAATTATGGACGGACCACTACTTGGTAACCTTGGATTTATCCACCACTAGGCCACTCCCTCCTGCAGCCACTTTGGCTCCTTCTTGCCCTACCAGGAACAAAAAAGTATCACTAAGGATAAAGTAATTCCTGCTCTTCTACCCTTCCTAAACCAACTCGATGAATACCTAGACCCAGAGTTGCTCGTTGAAGAGTACAACAAAATAATAAGAACCACTCTTAACAACATAGCCTAATAAAACTCAGACCATGCAAACCTAAAGCCCACCTTAATAAATGGTTCACTCCTGAACTGAAAGATCTCCGTCAACTTAAAAGAAGTTGTGAATCCACTTGGAGACTTACCCCATCAGAAGACCATAAAAATAAACTCATAGAAATCTCCTCACAATACAAGAAGGAAAGTATCCTGGCCAAACGCAACTCATATAATAAGCGTATATCCACAGCCAACTCAAGTATGAGGGAGCTGTTTTCCATCCTAAAGGAATTAGAGTCGCCTACTCCCACTCCAGATATATGTACAAAATACAAAGGGCCTCATTACACGGATGGCGGTGAGCCATGGCGCTATTAGCGCCATGGTTCATGCCGGTAAAATACCGGCACCACCTTGGCGGAAAGGGGAATTACCGCCCCATTCCAAGGTTGGCGGGGCGGTAATTCCCCCTTCCACCATTGCCCTTCCCCATTCCCATTTTTGCCCCATAGGGCTCAATGGGAATGGGGAAGGCGCTAATTACGGTACCGCAAATTGCAGTACCGTAATTAGCTCCCTGGGTCCCATTGCGGGTTGGTTTTTAACGCCTGCAAAAAGCAGGCGTTAAATCCCCCAACCCGCAAAGGGACCTCGTTGTAAGGCGGTAAGGATTTACCAGTACCGGTATTTTACCGGTACCGGTAAATCCTTACCGCCATCTGTGTAATGAGGCCCAAAGTCTGGTGCACAGGGATACAGCAAGCACTGGCCAACAAAGTTACCATGCTCCAAAAGAAAATAGCGGCGAAGAAAGCAGCAATTAATCAACCGCCAATATCTAATACCAACCTACCTTCCATGGAGCAAAAAACAACTACCCAATTCAGCTTTGCAAAAACCTCTATCCGAGAGGTGGAGAAAGTCATCCTCTCTCTTAAGCCTTCCAACTGCCAAGGCGACATATGCCCTGCACAACTTATAAAAGTTGCCGTTAGAGAACTCTCCCCCTTCATAGCTAAACTTGTAAATGCTTCAATCACCTCAGGCACTGTGCCATCCAAACTGAAACAATCATGGGTACTGCCGCTGCTAAAAAAACAATCCCTAGACCCCCTCATCCCTACTACCTACCGCCCCATTACGTCAGTCCCCTTCCTGTTAAAAATCCTGGACATGATAGCATATACCCAAATCCAAAAATTCCTAGAACACCACAAACTCCTAGGAGCAAGGCAGTCTGGCTTCCATCCTCAACATGGGACCGAGACCGCTCTTATCGACTTGAAGCTCAAATTGATGAGCTGAGAGACAAAGGTCAAACAGCCATCTTCTTACTCTTGGATCGCTCGGCCGCATTTGACCTTGTAGATCACAAAGTTCTCTGTAACCGCCTAAACTGTGCTGCACATTTTTCTAAAGAAGCCATAATATGGGTTGAATCCTTCCTCAGCAAAAGGACCATGAGGGTGTTCTCCCCCTCAGATGTGGCAGTCCTGATCCCCATTCTCTGCGGCATTCCTCAGGGCTCCTGTGTATCTCCAACACTATACAACATATTTACTGAGCCCCTTTCTGATGATCTGGTCCTTCTTGGTATCACCTACACTAACTATGCAGATGATACCCAGATCCTCCGCCCACTTTCAGGGGATTAAAATAATGATTTGACCTTGGTAAATAGGGTGTATCTCATCATCCAGGCATGGATGGCAACTCACAGTCTATGCCTGGATGATGACAAAACAGAGTTAATCATTCTGGGCAAACATTCTAATCTCAAAAAACGAAGCCAAGATTACTCTGCCTTTGAGATTGACAGGAATACTATTAAGGATTAAGGTAGCCAAGGAAGTGAAGACTCTAGGCTTCCATCTAGATGCCACCCTCTCCTTTAACAAACAGGTAAAGTCACTGGCCTCAGCCACAGCTTACACATGTAAGCTTATCAGAGCAGGTAAACACTTTATCTCAGACAACTATTGCATGATTCTAACTAGAGCGCTCATTCTATCTAGACTCCATTACTGCAATGCCTTATATATTGGGGCCAACAAATACATCCCACATAGAATACAAATTTTAGAAAACAATGCCTTGAGAACGAGAACAGCTCTTGGTATCTCTAGACAATCACATATTTCTAAGATAAGGCGTAGTAACAACTGGCTGTCGACCCAAGACAAAATCCTACTGAAAGTTGCCTCCCTTACACACAAAGCCCTGAACAATGCAGCTCCTCCACATCTAACTAATAGATTTGTAGAAAGAAGATCCTCCAGACCCTCAAGAATATCCAATGCCAACACACTTATCATTCCCAGATTCAAATTGACCAAGGCCGGAGGCGCCAGCTTCCCCATCTGGGCGGACCAAGTATGGAACTCTCTGCCACACACCATACGTGAGGAGAAATCCTACCTTAAATTCAGATCCAAATACATCAACCACTTGAAGCAATCGATCATCTAGTCAGTACCTCCTTCCCCCACCAACTTGCTGATATATTATTTGTATATGTACCTGTATATGTAACCTGTATAATATCCTGTTTATAATTTACTGTATTACTGCTTCGGCCTGTATATATTATTAGCATTATTTGTAACTATGTAACTTTGTAACCCAAGCCTCGCATATCCTGTACTACTGCGCCCTCCGGTGCGCATTATAAATTAATAAAACAACAAACAAACAAACAAACATGAGACTGTATCCTGTCTGACACCAGCTATTGTATCAATACCACAATGAGTATTTGGGAGAAGGTATCCATTAAGACAACCATACCAAATGTACCCTCGAGTTGATGACGGCCTGCAGGAGGAGTTTCCTGAAAGAATATGAGAAAGAGCTAGGAAAACAAACTGATGATGTCATAAGAAAGTGTCCACAAAGTCCTGAAATAGTGAATGAAGACAATGGGCCTCATTACGAGCACGGCTACTGCCAAACTCGCTATCGGCACGCCACCCGCGATTGGGCAATAACCTAGCCATTATGAGTTGAATGGGCTGGAAATTGCCCATTCGCGGGTGGTGGTATTGCTGGGCTCCTGATCCCATTCTGCCCCATAGGGCAGAATGGGTTGGGGAGCATGGTTGCACGTGCACCGTTGATAACGGTGCAATTATTAGTTATGGTTGCGGGTGCCGCACAGCCCGCCAGGTCAGACCTGGCGGGCTGTTAGCCACCCACGAGCAGAACTCGTAATTCGGTGGCACGGTATGAATGGTGCCAGTGCCTTACCGGCACCGTTCATACCGTGTTCGCTAACATTATAATGAGGCCCACTGTATGGATCCTAGAGGGGAAATGACTAAGTAAAGAATCGAGTGAACCTTATAAGTATAAAAGAAGATTAAACACGCTGCAGAAATCAGAAGTATAATGAATATACAGATACTGGAACTCAAGATAGATCAAGTCATCGTATAGGCTAGCTACAAGTCGTAAATAGAACGCAGGCATAGCCACCATTTAACAGAAACTGGACTGGTATTATTTCATGGTATCATTGAATAATTAAGCCAAAGAACCATGGAGAGACGGTGAAAGACTGTGTCGCAGTATGATAGCAGGTTGTTGGAGCTGCGTTGGGAGGCTGTCTGGCCTGAAGTCAAGAACTTAGGAATCGAGGCCAGCTATTCACGCTGAAGAGGAACATGTGTGCGGGGGATGAATCCTCTCATGTTAATGTGCAAGAAAGAACACAGAGGTTGCACGTTTTCATTCATTTAAAGCAGAATGAACAGAATGCTGGTCTCTTGTCATGTGTATGAAAGCTGAAAACAGGGCTTGAACTTGGAGTTCCAGACACAATAGTGAGTGCCCTCACTCCAGTTGCATTCCTAGGACAATAACACTCTGCAAGGCCAAGTACAAAGAGAATTTAATGGCAGAAGGCATGGGTGATGAGAGATACTGGGCTAATTGGGTGGTAGGGCAGCTTCATGTTCTATATACTTGCACCTGGGTCTTGGCTTACGTGCTGCTAATTGAACCGAATGTTCCAGACGTAGCACAAGCGTGCCAACCAATTGCATTAGTCCATATAATGAAGGACCTTATAGCTTGAGAAACCAATGAAACACTGTGTAACTGATTGTTCTTAAAATGTCACGTTTGAAGAGGTAGTCATGAGTAGTCATGGGTTGTCCACCTGATATCAGACAATCAATAACAAACCTGGCTCCTATATGTTTTTATATCTACATGTGTCCCTTAACCAATCCCAACCCTTGATAGGTTTTTCACTATTGCATTACATTCTGATGCAAGGAGAGAGTAAATCATTGTTTTTCATGTGAAAATCGCTTAGAATGAGCGTATGTCCATTGATGTTCGTTGTAAATCCCCTTTTGTAGATAATTGCTAATAAAACAGCAACTTCCCATCTTCTTGAGTTTGTCCAGTTATTTGGACAAAGATTTATTCTGGTGTAATCCCATCCAGTAATAGAGGCACGTTCCAAGGGCCATGAACTCATGTGGTAGCAGTGTGGATGGTTTCAATCTAAACTAGTATGACTTCAGAATTTTAGACGATTGGCAGCCTCTGCCATTAGCTGGAAGATCGTGGAGTTTCCTGTGGAGAGCGGCAGATAGAAATAAACTTGCAAGAGAGATGCAGATTGTGGGCAGGTACCTCCTTGAACAAATCCCTGCTCGGTTTCCACGGGTGCTCTGCGGATGGAAGGCGAAGTGGTCGGATTGGACTAGGAGTCGATAATGAAGGCCTCGAGTCAATTAAAAGGATGTAAGTAGACTAAGGGAAATGGCAATATAAAGGGCTGGGATTGTGATAATGTATGAAAATAGGTTGGGTAACAGGAATTTTGTGTGGATAAGGGAACGCCTCGGTAATCCTATTTCAAGGGAGATAGAAGAAGACATCTCAAATTCCAGTCGGAATATTAAGAGAGAGGATACACATGGTCAGGACAATGGAAGGAGACGTCTTAAACTCCGTACGGGGAAATATAATTGGAGGGGAAGAAAGAATACCTCTTACTATAAATGTTTATAGGCAAAAGGGAAGGTGATCACAGGGGTATTAATCATTGTTTGATGCATGTCGTTTTGAAAAGTGATAAATTGTGAAATGTGGAATTGAAGTTGTTTTGAGTTAAGTGTAGTAAACGATTGGCGCCAGTCAGAAGACAGATAGGTTGTTGAGACAAAAGAGGATTGAGCAGCGATTGATGGTGCTTGTTCATATTTATTGTTTTTGAGATTGAAAGTGGTGAGCAATAAGCTTTAAGATAAGTAGAGACTTACTAAATATAATAAGGTAACGGTCTGATAACTATCAACAGTTAATTGTGACTTGTACAAGGTCTAGTAGGTTTGTCCTTATCCTCCAGTGTATACATTGTTCTCAATACCATGTTTCCTCCCTGTTGCCCTGTGGGCGCTTTGAAACACAGTTTACTTGTTGTATAAGCGCCAAACAAATGCACAGTACACAATAAATAAAGTAAAGTGTCTCTGTTATTGGATTCACCCATCCAATGTTCAAAAAGCACCTTCAGACATTACACTGTCTTGGGAGGATAGCTCAGGGGCAACAAGCTCACCTTGGAAGCAAGCCGATGCAGCAACACAGGTTCAATCCCAGGGTCTGCGCTTAGAAACCTCTGGGTATTAAGCATGTTGTAAATAACCAATTATATATATAATCATATATACACCAGCACATTAAAATACTGGTAGTGTGCATTTACCTCATTTCCCTTCTCACAGCCCAGCGCCCCCACACACAAAGCTGTGCAAACGCACAGCTGCTAAAAACGTTACATTTGCACAGTCGGATGCTCTCTTGCATCTCTCTCTCTCTCTCTCTCTCTCTCTCTCTCTCTCTCTCTCTCTCTCTCTCTCTCTCTTTCTCACTCTTTCTCCTTTTGAGAGCATAAATGTTGCCTTTCAGGTTCTAAAGAATTAGAACCAGCACTCTCAAATCACTTCTTATGTGTTCGAAAAAATTGTAATTATAGTATTATGCCTAGGTTTTCACACTCACATATGTGTGCAATGCATTTTATAGCAAGCATTTTTGCCATTTCAATGTTTATTTTAGGGATATATTTAGGAACTTATTTTATATTAAAGGGAAATGTAAAAGAAAGGGGGAGGGGAGAGAGGAAGAAATTACAATATAAATTTGAATAACAGATTCAACATACACCAGAAGGAAACTGAACATTTATTTTCCCCAAGGCCCAACTTTACTGATCAACATGTCAATCATTCCGCACATGCTCAGAATGTACCCCCTCGCAGAATGTACCCCCTCGCAGAATGTACCCCCTCACAGAATGTACCCCCTCGCAGAATGTACCCCCTCACAGAATGTACCCCCTCATAGAATGTGCCCCCTCGCAGAATGTACCCCCTCACAGAATGTGCCCCCTCACAGAATGTACCCCCTCGCAGAATGTACCCCCTCACAGAATGTGCCCCCTCACAGAATGTACCCCCTCGCAGAATGTACCCCCTCGCAGAATGTACCCCCTCACAGAATGTGCCCCCTCGCAGAATGTACCCCCTCACAGAATGTACCCCCTCGCAGAATGTGCCCCCTCGCAGAATGTACCCCTCACAGAATGTACCCCCTCACAGAATGTGCCCCCTCGCAGAATGTACCCCTCACAGAATGTACCCCCTCACAGAATGTACCCCCTCGCAGAATGTACCCCCTCACAGAATGTACCCCCTCACAGAATGTGCCCCCTCGCAGAATGTACCCCCTCGCAGAATATACCCCCTTGCAGAATGTACCCCCTCACAGAATGTGCCCCCTCGCAGAATGTACCACCTCACAGAATGTACCCCCTCGCAGAATGTGCCCCCTCGCAGAATGTACCCCTCACAGAATGTACCCCCTCGCAGAATGTACCCCCTCGCAGAATGTACCCCCCTGCAGAATGTGCCCCCTCGCAGAATGTGCCCCCTCACAGAATGTACCCCCCCCGCAGAATGTACCCCCTCGCAGAATGTGCCCCCTCGCAGAATGTACCCCCCACAAAATGTGCCCCCTCGCAGAATGTACCCCCCCCGCAGAATGTGCCCCCCCGCAGAATGTACCCCCTCTCAGAATGTACCCCCTCACAGAATGTACCCCCTCGCAGAATGTACCCCCTCACAGAATGTACCCCTTCGCAGAATGTACCCCGTCACAGAATGTACCCCCTCACAGAATGTACCCCCTCGCAGAATGTACCCCTTCGCAGAATGTACCCCCTCACAGAATGTACCCCCTCGCAGAATGTACCCCTTCGCAGAATGTACCCCGTCACAGAATGTACCCCCTCAGAGAATGTACCCCCTCACAGAATGTACCCCTTTGCAGAATGTGCCCCCTCGCAGAATGTGCCCCCTCACAGAATGTGCCCCCTCGCAGAATGTGCCCCCTCACAGAATGTACCCCTCACAGAATGTACCCCCCCGCAGAATGTGCCCCCCCGTAGAATGTACCCCCTCTCAGAATGTACCCCCTCACAGAATGTACCCCCTCGCAGAATGTACCCCCTCACAGAATGTACCCCTTCGCAGAATGTACCCGTCACAGAATGTACCCCCTCACAGAATGTACCCCCTCGCAGAATGTACCCCTTTGCAGAATGTACCCCCTCACAGAATGTACCCCCTCGCAGAATGTACCCCTTCGCAGAATGTACCCCGTCACAGAATGTACCCCCTCACAGAATGTACCCCCTCACAGAATGTACCCCTTTGCAGAATGTGCCCCCTCGCAGAATGTGCCCCCTCGCAGAATGTGCCCCCTCACAGAATGTACCCCTCACAGAATGTACCCCCTCGCAGAATGTACCCCCTTGCAGAATGTACCCCCTCACAGAATGTGCCCCCTCACAGAATGTACCCCCTCGCAGAATGTACCCCCTCACAGAATGTACCCCCTCGCAGAATGTGCCCCCTCGCAGAATGTACCCCCTCACAGAATGTGCCCCCTCGCAGAATGTACCCCCTCACAGAATGTACCCCGTCGCAGAATGTGCCCCCTCGCAGAATGTACCCCCTCACAGAATGTACCCCCTCGCAGAATGTGCCCCTCGCAGAATGTACCCCCTCACAGAATGTACCCCCTCACAGAATGTGCCCCCTCGGAGAATGTACCCCCTCGCAGAATGTGCCCCCTCGCAGAATGTACCCCGCGCAGAATGTGCCCCCTCGCAGAATGTGCCCCCTCACAGAATGTACCCCCCCTGCAGAATGTACCCCCTTGCAGAATGTGCCCCCTCGCAGAATGTACCCCCCGCAAAATGTGCCCCCTCACAGAATGTACCCCCCCGCAGAATGTGCCCCCTCACAGAATGTACCCCCTCACAGAATGTACCCGTCTCAGAATGTACCCCCTCACAGAATGTACCCCCTCGCAGAATGTACCCCCTCGCAGAATGTACCCCTTCGCAGAATGTACCCCGTCACAGAATGTACCCCCTCACAGAATGTACCCCTTTGCAGAATGTACCCCCTCGCAGAATGTGCCCCCTCGCAGAATGTACCCCTTCGCAGAATGTACCCCGTCACAAAATGTACCCCCTCGCAGAATGTACCCCCTCGCAGAATGTACCCCCTCGCAGAATGTACCCCTTTGCAGAATGTACCCCCTCGCAGAATGTACCCCTTCGCAGGATGTACCCCGTCACAGAATGTACCCCCTCACGGAATGTACCCCTTTGCAGAATGTACCCCCTCGCAGAATGTACCCCTTCGCAGAATGTACCCCGTCACAGAATGTACCCCCTCACAGAATGTACCCCTTTGCAGAATGTACCCCCTCACAGAATGTACCGGTCTCAGAATGTACCCCCTCACAGAATGTACCCCCTCGCAGAATGTACCCCCTCACAGAATGTACCCCCTCGCAGAATGTACCCCCTCGCAGAATGTACCCCTTCGCAGAATGTACCCCCTCACAGAATGTACCCCTTTGCAGAATGTACCCCCTCGCAGAATGTGCCCCCTCGCAGAATGTACCCCTTCGCAGAATGTACCCCGTCACAAAATGTACCCCCTCGCAGAATGTACCCCCTCGCAGAATGTACCCCCTCGCAGAATGTACCCCTTTGCAGAATGTACCCCCTCGCAGAATGTACCCCTTCGCAGAATGTACCCCGTCACAGAATGTACCCCCTCACGGAATGTACCCCTTTGCAGAATGTACCCCCTCGCAGAATGTACCCCTTCGCAGAATGTACCCCGTCACAGAATGTACCCCCTCACAGAATGTACCCCTTTGCAGAATGTACCCCCTCGCAGAATGTACCCCCTCGCAGAATGTGCCCCCTCGCAGAATGTGCCCCCTCGCACTGGATTTTTAGAATATATTGCTGGGTCCCTACTGTTTCCAAGCTTGTCTAATGTCTTTTATAACACCACCGCTATTGATATGAATAATATTAGTACTGTTATTAATGGAAATATAGGTTCACCCAAAAGTACAAAGAGACAAGCACGAAGGGTGAAATACGGCGCCTACCACAGGCTTGGTCTTGGTGCCATAGAAGATGTGTGCCATCCAGAAATGTCTAATAGTTGGTATACAGACATGAGCTCAGTGTGGAGAAATAAAGTGAATGGGAGATGTTATGTGTGTTCATTGATACTGCATGTGTCAGGGGCACCCAAGGTCCTAGTGCCACAGGAAGTACCAATTCTAGAGATGCACTGCCTAGTGCATCTTGCATTATGTAGGCTCAGAGGCATGTTTGATAATGATAATGATGTCTTATTTATATAGCGCCTTAATCCAAAGCGCTTACAATGTTTACAATGTTTGAGGCTCACAAAGTGAGACTTGAAGTTGTCGATACTGATTACTTGAAATGCAACAGCAATTCAAAAAGCAACCAATGCCTGAAAAGATCCAACTTGGTGATACAAGGATTAAAATACACAAATCACAAATGGCAAGAAACAACAGTGAGATGCATGGCAGAGGGCCTTATAGGGTACGGAGAAGGGGTTCTGGCACGGGTGGAAGCTGCACGTGCACCTTTCGGGACTGAACACATCACAAAGCTAACCTGGATTGAAGCAATGGAGAAACCAGTAAAGGTGCACAGAGAAGAAACATATGAACTTTGCTTTTACAGTGCTGGAACCATATCTGTAGGGACCAATGAACACTGCAACAAAACCTTGCTCATTCCTGATCTCAAGAAAGGCACAGTGGCAGTGATGGATTAATACTGGGTTGTGGCCACCAAGCGTACTTGCAACCTCCCACCATAATGGGGGGCTTTTGTTTGATGGGTACACTGCACTCGGCCCTACTTCCAATCCCAGAAATACATTTGCAAGAGGGGTCAACAGACACTTTCACCCCTACCTTTTTTCTGATCCCTCCTATTGACGGCACCAGAGTTCCACACCCTCCCTGGGAAAGAGTAAGCTATAAGCTAGTGAAAAAGAAAAAGATCAAACTATCTGTCCAAGGACTCTTCAAGCTAGCTCAAGGAAATACCAGACGAATAACGACTCTTCACCAAAGCAGAGACGTTCCTTGCCTTGTTGCTACTACCTGGTATGCAAGCTGCAACCAATACTAAATGGATTCAGATTATCTGCTGGGAACTGATCCAGCTGGCTTACGACACCGAGCAAGGGTTCAAAGTCATAAAGGTGGAACTCTGCGCCTTGTGGCTGATGATGATGCAGAACAGCTATGTCCTCAATATGCTAACTGCCATGGAGGGAGCTGTGTGCAAAACATAGGGGCCTCATGCAGCACTTTCGTGCCTCCTGAAGATGCTGGTAATGGCTCCATGTCACACATCATCGAAGCTGTGCACAACCCAGGAGTGCGCATCAAGAAAGAAGCTGGGGTGCAAAAAGAGGACTGGTTCGATCTGACACTTCCTGGGCTCCATCCTGGCTGGGGGAGATCGTGAAGATGCTGGCACCTCGTCATCGTCTTTATTTTGGTTATTTTTTGCATGTGCCAAATGGGACTTCAATGTTGTGCCAACACAGTACCAGTAGCGCAATGATGATGGTCTCAATTGGGGGGCACCCGAATCACTCTGCGGTACCACAGAGAACAGTACCCAAACACATGACCCAAGCAAAACCTGCATGATAGAGATCCACCAATCCCTACACACCCGTGACACAGTTACCACACCCCTACCCGACCCAGAAAATTACACAGTGCACTGGGTAGATTTAGCAGGGGATGGGGTTGTATTTATATGACATGTACCCCAGAAGAATATGCCCAGTCTGGAGCAGGTTTACAAGATGTTTGCAGAGCATGGGTTCCAAAAGATGGGTTTCCACCATACCTGGAAGCTGAAAGGTTGGATAGACTACAGAGGTGGGAGGAAAACATATATTGGAATTTAGGTGCCAGTGACACTGCGGGGGGGGTTTCTTCATTCAGGATTAACAAAGGGGTGAATGTTGGGAAGGAGAGAGGGTCTTCCCACCACCCTAGGCGATACCGAAAAAGAAAAAGATGCTAACAGAGCCCATGCAGGGAACAGGGGTGAGGGAAGTGCACATAAAGGGGGTGCGCAATCACCTTAGTGCATGCATTACAAGTTATATGGTAGATGCGGGTGTGAACGCTATCTTGGCAAAAGGCAGCCATCTTAGAAGTTAGGCCCCAGCCTGGCACACAGTATTTTGTGTTAGTCTTAGGCCCCTTGCATGAGTGCGAACAAAACCTCCACCCTGGCCAGGTCTGAGAGATCCACAACCTCCTCCATTGTTCAGAAAGTTACATGCCCTTGCGCCCTGGGAAGAATGCACCCTGCAATGTCATGATATGGGTGTGCCTCTTGGTAGTACCATCCCACAGAACAGATAGCACAGCTCTCCTGCCCCCAACGATCCCACCATGAGAAATATAGCCTTGCCATGCTTTCATCTCATGACCCCCGCATACCACTGCACTATCCAAACCCAGACCACCGAACATAACACCTTTTCAACACGTGATCGATCACAAAGATCAGAAGGCAAGGCTATTGCACCTTCAGTAATGGGTCATGTGATTTGTGCAGGGAGGTGCAGGGTGGCATCAGCATTATAGCTCAAAACTAAGGTGGAGTGTCTTCGGAGTTGCAGATCTGTCTAGGAGCGAGTGAAGTGTGTATGAGTTAGTATGACCTCGGCTCTCCCCAAGCCCATCCCAGTATCTAAAAGATGCATTGTTACAATCATAAGAATTATATTGTGTGTCAGAGTAGCTTAATAATTGTTAGGTCAGCTCACCGCGGATAACGAGCACAGCAGCACCCGCGTGAACACAGGTGGATAGATGAAGATGAACCAATGGCCTGGCATCCCAAAAAGGTAGCAGGCCCTAAACCTATAAGCCTCCACCAATCCGTATTGCAGAATTGTACTATATATGATTGCATCATTCGTGATGCTGTTTGTGCTTATAATGTACCGCTCATGCCGATGAACCACAGAATGTTCTGCAGCAGCAGAATTCTTTGCTGATGCATTCCTATTTTTGTAGAAATAAATACTTGTTATCCTTCCAAGAGTGTCTTGGGACTTTTGCCCTAGCAGGATGTATTTTTTCTGGTGTGATCGTGCAGGTGCGTGCCTTCACTATGGGTGGGATAATCAGGGCCATGGGTATGGTCAAGGTCAAACCAATCAACTTGGTGTGAAAACAGATAATGGAAAGGCAATCTTGGTCACCAAGTTTGGCATGGAGCCGTGGGGTTACAGCAATGTTAACTCTATCCAGGTGGTGTAGAAGAACTTCTTCAAAATGTAGTGGGCCTTCCTTGTTCGGCTACCAACTTTGTGTACATGTAGAACTAGGCTGTAAATGTATCATTGACACAATCTCAGTACAGCCTGTTCTTCATTGGTTCAGTGAACGAAAGACAGCACAAGGGCAACACGCTGGTCTTCGAAGCAAGAAACCAAACTCAAGTACGGTATTAGGAGCGTTATAAAAAAAAAAAATACAATACTCTGGAGCAATGACAAGGCAGCTCTTACTCAGGAGCAAATCAGATGTCTGATTGGCAAAGATTAATTTGGGAGAATTCTCTGGTTGATATATGTCCAGGAAAAGCTATTAGAAGTTACCACAGCTTATTTGTTCCCACCATCTGATATTATAACTGTTGTCGAAATTCAAGCGATGCGATCAAGGGTCCCCTTGTATACTGGGGGGAGGAGAGAGTCCTGTGAGATTCTGAGACCCCATAATAGGAGCCTTGCAATTATCATGGCACCTGCTTACGGAGGTACCTGTTATGGTCGAAACTCCTTCCCAGCAAATACTTCTAACTGGGGCATATTTTGATTGTGTCTTCCTATGAACCGCGGTGGCAGCATGGACCGGAGACACTGTCAGTCAATCAGGCCTTTTCTGCAATGCACCCTGGGAGGACTTGTCGTTATCTCTTATTTTTCTGCCTGGCCTACACGAGGCAAAGAGGGCAAATAATCAAACCATTGTTACAGGAGATGGGGTGTGTTTAGTATTGACCTGCATTAACCAGCTTGCAGTGGGCAGTGTCACCCCATGTTGGGTGGGCACTTCTGTCTTTTTTGAGGTAGGCATGGTCCACCAGGAAGCACATAGGGACATTTCTATGAGCGCAATCTGGACATTCTTAGCTGTATTGTATGAATTGTATCCTGTGTGCTAATGTTTTTTATATTTGATATTGTTATTTGTGTACTGTTTTCATGAAACCTGTGGTGTGATTTCGAAATAAACTCATGAAATGAATTGAAGAAAACATTATCCTCAGTTGTACAAAGAAAGCCCAAAAGGTTCCGCGAGATAATTGCTCACCCCGAGCTGAAGTACACCGGGAGGAGGGGGCTGAGGTCATTAGAGAGAAATGTCAGTGATGAGTGAGAGTCAGGCGTCCAGTCCTGGGGGTACATACCAGTAACAACTATCAAAAACATAACAACAGTGAATTGAGCAAGAACTTGAAGTTATAGTATGGAAACATGGATACTAATGACGTTCTCTGTTGTATGTTGTGTCCCTACTCGTAGCTGCACTTGAAAGACTCATTCAGATATTGCATCATGGGTTATTGCCATAACATGAAGCAGGCACATGTATGTCGTCTCACCTGCCATGGCTTCAGATGTTGTACTTCAGCGCAGCGGCCATGTAATAACGGTCCTCCCCCAGGTGTGCATGACATCAGATCATGCAGAGCGTGTGCCAATGCATGCACCGCCAGGTAAGTGTTGTAAGTATAACTCATGTCATACAAGGCAAACATGGACTCCAGGTCCTCCAGGGTCTCCAGGCCTGTGCACTGATGTTGCTCTACCTCCATTTCCTGTTGTACACCTATTGAAGAACTGCCATTGGTCGGCCATTTGCAGTTGAAGTTTAGCTCCCAGAAGGAATGCATGAATATGTCTTCAGGGTACCTGGAGGGATGAAGGCTCTCCAGGAATGTCTTGAGTTCAGGCATGTCTGGAGCATGGAGGACCAACACCAGGGACCCATTCAGTATTCTCAAGGATGACCTTGGGAAATAATTTGGAGTTATTGCAAAAGCAGTCGTCAATATCCAGATTTTATCGGTCACGTTCAGGTCACTCAGCTCCTGGAGGAGTGGTTTAAGATCGGTCTCAAAAGAATCTGAGATGATGACCCGGGCCGAGGAGCTCTTCATCCTCTCAGCAATGCTCCTCATCTTCTCCTTTGTGTACCTTTCATGGATCTTTTCCCAGAATGACACACAGGCCCCCATCCTCTCTACATCCTCCTTCAGTCCCTTGGTCATTGAGTAGCGGACATAACTATCTGAAGACAGGAGCCCTACCCAGGTCCAACCAAAGTGCTTCACTAGTTGTGCAAGCGCTGAAAACTGATGGCGTATAGGTGGGACCGTTCGCAGGAAGGCTGGAAACTGGGTCTTGTCGCTCAGTGCATTGTGTTGTGCTGCGTAACTGACCTGAAATATAGAAGGAAAGCGGACACATTCATTCTTCCTACCAGGCCCACATTCCATTGACATAATGTGTTTCTTTTTCTAGTATTTTCCATTTGTGTCTATTTATTTTTTCAATCCTTTTTGAAACCCACCATAAGTTTTCTGGTATTTGCTAAATATGACCCAATGCTACGAGTCACTGCACTGAGGATCCCTAATAAGGGTGAAACCAGGCATGCATGTTCCTGCAGACTAGCGAAATCTCTGAGTTGGGTTGATTAAGCTGTTTATTTTATTTCTATAGTGCTAGACACAGAGCCGTGAGGCATGAGGAGCGCTAAGACAAGACACAACAGAGACATTTAAGCTGGATCTTTAACCAGGGAGAAGATATCCGTGAAGACACTCATTTGAATAAGAGGGTCTTCAGCTTGCTTTTGAGGTTTGAGAGGCTGGAGCATAGCCTCAGATCAGGTGGGAGGGAGTTCCATAGACAAGGAGTAGAAGATGGGAAGCAGCCCTCCTTGACTTGTGCCAATTTTGACTCAGGGGTCGGGAGCGGGCCTGTGTTATTGTATCTTAAACTCGTCTAACCGGAAGCCATTTGAGTTGTGCCACCCAGGCATGAAGGGCTCTTGCCATATAGGCAGGCATGTGCGATGCTCAGGGTACGGAACATAACTCTCTTTGCTATGGGCGGCCAATGCAGTGATCTACGAGCTGGCCATACGTGATTGATTTTACAAATGCCTACTACGACCCTCACTGCATTGTTCTGGACCACTTGCAAATTAATGATTTCTGCTTTTCCAACTCCCAGGAGGTGCCAAGACAATGTTCTGGACCAATAGGCTTACATCTGGGCTAATTTGCATACCCACAATGTCTTGCTTGTGAAGATCTGAATTGGAGGTAGACGTCCAGTGATGGGTATTGGGTGGGGGGGGGGGGGTTGCTGTCTGTGGTATGTGTTTGACTGGGTTCAAATGAATTCTTCTATTTTCACATTTCCGGTAGAAAGGTTATTTTCAAGCCTTGTTAAACCCACCATATCCTTGCTGGTGTTTGCTCTACACGCCCCAATTCTCCAGCTGCAAGGTTATCATGCAATACTGCACTGATGATCCCTAACAAGGGTGAGACCGGGCATGCGGAACTGGAAATGGTTGGTTAAGCTATGTCCAAAACAGCAAAGACCATTTTCTGGACCAAAAGGCATACCCACAGTGCCTTGCTCAAGGGGCTCCAAGCTGGGATAGAACTTCCTGTTTGCCAAATCAGAGCTTCATGAGCAAGACAGTGTGGGTATGTAAATTAGCCCAAATGATTTTTACTGGGCGGATGACTTGCATCCAAATGCCTATTTTACTTTCACATTCTATGTTTTCTACAAACGGGGATGTAGCTGGCATTGCTCTTGCCAAGATGCAGCAATTAACATGCAGTTACAGGGCCAGTGTTTCACAAGTCAATAACAGTACATTGCAAGCACACGTAGCAGAAGAACTGCAGTCAGATGCTCCAGCTGTACTGCTGTATAAGTAGCAGCGTACTGCTGTGTACAGCGTACTGCTGTGTAAGTAGCAGCGTACTGCTGTATAAGTAGCAGCGTACTGCTGTATAACGCTGCATAAGTAGCAGCGTACTGCTGTGTAAGTAGCAGCGTACGGCTGTATATGTAGCAGCGTACTGCTGTGTACAGCGTACTGCTGTGTAAGTAGCAGCGTACTGCTGTATAAGTAGCAGCGTACTGCTGTATAACGCTGCATAAGTAGCAGCGTACTGCTGTGTAAGTAGCAGCGTACGGCTGTATAAGTAGCAGCGTACTGCTGTATAAGTAGCAGCGTACTGCTGTATAACGCTGCATAAGTAGCAGCGTACTGCTGTGTAAGTAGCAGTGTACGGCTGTATAAGTAGCAGCGTACTGCTGTATAACGCTGCATAAGTAGCAGCGTACTGCTGTGTAAGTAGCAGCGTACGGCTGTATAAGTAGCAGCGTACTGCTGTATAAGTAGCAGCGTACTGCTGTATAACGCTGCATAAGTAGCAGCGTACGGCTGTGTAAGTAGCAGCGTACTTGGGAACAGCCCAACAGAGTCCCAGAACCCAGCAGCAGCCTGAAGGCACGCTGCATAAAGATTCTGAAAACTGGCAACTGGTCTATACTTTGTTCAGAGTGAATATAATTTTTATTTAGTTTTGAACTAAGTTTAAATGCATAAAATGACATGTAGAAGTGCAGATACGTGGGTGAAGGGAGCCTGACCCGAAACACATACTCTCTTTGGTTTTGCTATTTGACCCCACTGATATGACATGATTGGTTATTTAAAACGCCCTTAATAACCAGAGGTTTCTAAGACCGGACCCAGGGATTGAACCTGTGGTGCTCTGCGTCGTCTAGCTTCTAAGGCGAGCATGTTGCCCCTGAGTTATCCTCCAGAAACACTGAAGTAGGGCAGTGAGCCCTGACAAAGAATAAAGGAGCCAGCGGCGGGGGGATTGATTCTCATCTAAGCAAATGACCATCTTGGCCCCAAAAATGATGATGTCTATCAGAGTTTCATGAAAACCCAGTGAAAGGGCGTGATTCCCGACTCGCTAAACACCTCATGAAAGGGGTCGATGCCCCTCAGCCAGTGAAACCTGGAATGCAAAATTAGAGTTCAAACAGACTCAGGGCCTCATTACACGGTAGGCGGTGAGCCATGGCGCTATTAGCGCCATGGCTCATGCCGGTAAAATACCGGCACCACCTTGGTGGAAAGGGGATTTACCGCCGCATTCCAAGGTTGGAGGGGCGGTAAATCCCCCTTCCACCATGGCCCTTCTCCATTCCCATTTTTGCCCCATAGGGCTCAATGGGAATGGGGAAGGTGCTAATTACGGTACCGCAAATTGCGGTACCGTAATTAGCTCCCTGGGTCCCTTTGCGGGTTGGTTTTTAACGCCTGCAAAAAGCAGGCGTTAAATCCCCCAACCCGCAAAGGGACCTTGTAGTAAGGCGGTAAGGATTTACCGGTACTGTTATTTTACCGGTACCGGTAAATCCTTACCGCCATCCGTGTAAAGAGGCCCTCAGCCTTTGAGAACTCCAAGCCATCCCTCTAGAAGCACAGTCCCGAGAGGACCATGGATGGTACAGAGACTTGGCCCAAAGATACTGTGCATTGCCTGCCCAGGAACGTAAACAAGCATGTCCACAAGGAGTAGATTCTCCCGTATTCTTCATCCAAAACGGACCATGAAGACACGACGTGGAGCGCGTGGCGAGGCCTCAGGCATCTAAACCAGGCCATGACACAAGGCTCTACGGCCATGCACGCCTTGCAATACTTGAGTATAAGCGTCTTACAAATGCCATATCATAACATAGGGTTGCAGGAGTAGAAGGAGAGCCAGCAATGTCTACAAAGAAAACAAAAGTTCTCGCCATATACTGATGTGCGCCCATCCTCTTCCCAGAGAAGCCCAAACCCCAAGAGGGAACATTGCCGGCAAAAGTCTGGTGACTGTCATTTACCAAGAAAGAAAAGGAGGGTTCTGGATTAAAGGCGGGAGGGACGGATCAGCCTCCACAGCCAAGCACTTTGCTCCAATATTGCAGGTCAAGGAACATCTCAACTCCTTTGGACCCATACATTCCACTTCAGTCAGTCCAGAACCCAGCGAACTGCCATGCTAACTTTTGTCCTTTCAACCCGACACCACACAGACCACAGAACTCTAGCCCAGAGGGTCCAAAACCCACCAGATATTCCACTCCCACTAAAACATGGGTCACAGAAATGCCAACTTGTTACGCTTGGCCACTTCCGCTGGCCAATGGGATGGCTTTCATTATAAGAGGGAACAGTAAAAGGTCAATACTCGCAAGAAGCAAAGAAAAACCCTTTAGACCGTGAACACCCACGACGGGAAAGTAGATTAGCGAGAGTTTCTACTTGCATCACTAATTCCACGTGATCCATTGTCCCTAGTCAGCACACAGATCCTATCCAACAACCCTGTGCCCTCCACCAGAATAGCAATAGCACACCTCCCCACCCCTAGGAGTCCACCTGCCCACGTACCTCAATGTTCCAAGCATGCTTAGTGCCCAGATGCCTCAGCCATGGGGAGCATCGTCTCTAGTGTGCACGCCTCCCCAGCCCCTAGGAGGCCACCTGCCCCCGTACCTCAAGCGGGCAAGCATGCTTAGTGCCCCAATGCCTCAGTCATGGGGAGCCACCATTTCTAGTGTGCACGCCTCCCCACCCCTAGGAGGCCACCTGCCCCCGTACCTCATGTGCAAATCATGCTTAGTGCCCCGATGCCTCAGCCGTGGGGATCACCGTCTCTAGTATGCACGCCTCCCCAGCCCCAAGGAGGCCACCTACCCCGTACCTCAATGGGGCAAGCATGCTTAGTGCCCCAATGCCTCAGACGTGGGGAGCCATCGTCTCTAGTGTGCACGCCTCCCCACCTCTAGGAGGCTACCTGCCCCCGTACCTCATGTGCAAATCAATGGGGCAAGCATTCTTAGTGCCCCAATGCCTCAGCCATGGGGAGCCACCATCTCTAGTGTGCACGCCTCCACACCCCTAGGAGGCCACCTGCCCCTGTTCCTCAATGTGCCAAGCATGCTTAGTGCCCCAATGCCTCAGCCGTGGGGAGCCATCGTCTATAGTGTGCACGCCTCCCCACCCCAGGAGGCCACCTGCCCCTGTACCTCAATGTGCCAAGCATGCTTAGGGCCCCAATGCCTCAGTCATGGGGAGCCACCATCTCTAGTGTGCACTCCTCCACACCCCTAGGAAGTCATCTGCCCCTGTTCCTCAATGTGCCAAGCATGCTTATTGCCCCGATGCCTCATCCGTGGGGAGCCATCTTCTCTAGTGTGCATGCCTGCCCACCCCTAGGAGGCAACCTGCCCCTGTTCCTCAATGTGTCAAGCATGCTTAGTGCCCCAATGCCACAGCCATGGGGAGCCACCATCTCTAGTGTGCACGCCTCCACACCCCTAGGAGGCCACCTGCCCCTGTTCCTCAATGTGCCAAGCATGCTTAGTGCCCCAACGCCTCAGCCGTGGGGAGCCATCGTCTCTAGTTTGCATGCCTGCCCACCCCTAAGAGGCCACGGGCCCCTGTTCCTCAATGTGCCAAGCATGCTTAGTGCCCCAATGCCTCAGCCGTGGGGAGCATCGTCTCTAGTGAGCATGCCTGCCCGCCCAAAGGAGGCCACCTGCACCTGTTCCTCAATGTGCCAAGCATGCTTAGTGCCGCAATGCCTCAGCCGTGGGGAGGCGTCGTCTCAAGTGGGGAAGCCTCCCCACTCCTAGTAGGCCACCTGCCCCTGTACCTCATGTGCAAATCATTCTTTGTGCCCCGATGCCTCAGCCATGGGGAGCACCGTCTCTAGTGTGCATGCCTGCCCACCCCTAGGAGGCCACCTGCCCCCGTACCTCAATGTGCCAAGCATGCTTAGTGCCCCAATGCCTCAGCCATGTGGAGCCACCATCTCTAGTGTGCACGCCTCCACACCCCTAGGAGGCCACCTGCCCTGTTCCTCAATGTGCCAAGCATGCTTAGTGCCCCAATGCCTCAGCCGTGGGGAGCCATCGTCTCTAGTGCGCACGCCTCCCCACCCCTAGGAGGCCACCTGCCCCCGTACCTCAATGTGCCAAGCATGCTTAGTGCCCCAATGCCTCAGCCATGGGGAGCCACCATCTCTAGTGTGCACGCCTCCACACCCCTAGGAGGCCACCTGCCCCTGTTCCTCAATGTGCCAAGCATGCTTAGTGCCCCGATGCCTCAGCCGTGGGGAGCCATCGTCTCTAGTGTGCATGCTTGCCCACCCTTAGGAGTCCACCTGCCCCTGTTCCTCAATGTGACAAGCATGCTTAGTGCCCTAAAGCCTCAGCCATGGGGAGCCATCGTCTTTAGTGTGCATGCCTGCCCACCCCTAGGATGCCACCTGCCCCTGTTCCTCAATGTGCCAAGCATGCTTAGTGCCCCAATGCCTCAGCCGTGGGGAGCCATCATCTCTAGTGTGCACACCTCCCCACCCCTAGTAGGCCACCTGCCCCCGTACCTCAATGTGCCAAGCATGCTTAGACCCCAATGCCTCAGCCATGGGGAGCCACCATCTCTAGTGTGCACGCCTCCACACCCCTAGGAGGCCACCTGCCCCTGTTCCTCAATGTGCCAAGCATGCTTAGTGCCCCAATACCTCAGTCATGGGGAGCCACCATCTCTAGTGTGCACGCCTCCACACCCCTAGGAGACCACCTGCCCCTGTTCCTCAATGTGCCAAGCATGCTTAGTGCCCCAATGCCTCAGCCGTGGGGAGCATCGTCTCTAGTGTGCATGCCTGCCCACCCCTAGGTGGCCACCTGCCCCTGTTCATCAATGTGCCAAGCATGCTTAGTGCCCCAATGCCTCAGCTGTGGGGAGCATCGTCTCTAGTGTGCATGCCTCCCCACCCCTAGGAGGCCACCTGCCCCCGTACCTCAATGTGCCAAGCATGCTTAGTGCCCCGAGGCCTCAACCGTGGGGAGCCATCGTCTCTAGTGTGCACGCCTCCCCAGCCCCTAGGAGGCCACCTGCCCCCGTACCTCATGTGCAAATCATTCTTAGTGCCCCGATGCCCCAGCCGTGGGGAGCATTGTCTCTAGTGTGCACGCCTACCCAGCCCCTAGGAGGCCACCTGCCCTGTACCTCATGTGCAAATCATTCTTAGTGCCCCATTGCCTCAGCCATGGGGACCCATAGTCTCTAGTGTGCATGCCTGCCCACCACTAGGAGTCCACCTGCCCCTGTTCCTCAATGCGCCAAGCATGCTTAGTGCCCCGATGCCTCAACCGTGGGGAGCCATCGTCTCTAGTGTGCACGCCTCCCCAGTCCCTAGGAGGCCACCTGCCCCCGTACCTCAAAGGGGCAAGCATGCTTAGTGCCCCAATGCCTCAGTCATGGGGAGCCACCATCTCTAGTGTGCACGCCTCCACACCCCTAGGAGGCCACCTGCCCCGTACCTCATGTGCAAATCATTCTTAGTGCCCGATGCCTCAGCCGTGGGGAGTATCGTCTCTAGTGTGCACGCCTCCCCAGCCCCTAGGAGGCCACCTGCCCCCGTACCTCAATGGGGCAAGCATGCTTAGTGCCCCAATGCCTCAGTCATGGGGAGCCACCATCTATAGTGTGCACGCCTCCACACCCCTAGGAGGCCACCTGCCCCTGTTCCTCAATGTGCCAAGCATGCTTGTTGCCCCGATGCCTCAGCCGTGGGGAGCCATCGTCTCTAGTGTGCATCCCTCCCCACCCCTAGGAGTCCACCTGCCCCTGTATATCAATGTGCCAAGAATGCTTAGTGCCCCAATGCCTCAGCCACGGGGAGCCATCGTCTCTAGTTTGCATGCCTGCCCACCCCTAGGAGTCCACCTGTCCCTGTTCCTCAATGTGCCAAGCATGCTTAGTGCCCCAATGCCTCAGCCATGGGGAGCCATCGTCTCTAGTGTGCATGCCTGCCCACCCCTAGGAAGCCACCTGCCCCTGTTCCTCAATGTGCCAAGCATGCATAGTGCCCCAATGCCTCAGCCGTGGGGAGCGCTCGTCTCTAGTGTGCATGCCTGCCTACCCCTACGAGGCCACCTGCCCCTGTTCCTCAATGTGCCATGCATGCTTAGTGCCCCAATGTCTCAGCCGTGGGGAGCATCGTCTCTAGTGTGCATGCCTGCCCACCCCTAGGAGGCCACCTGCCCCTGTTCCTCAATGTGCCAAGCATGCTTAGTTCCCAAATGCCTCAGTCATGGGGAGCCACCATCTCTAGTGTGCACGCCTCCCCACCCCTAGGAGGCCACCTGCCCCCGTACCTCAATGGGGCAAGCATGCTTAGTGCCCAATGCCTCAGTCATGGGGAGCCACCATCTCTAGTGTGCACGCCTCCCCACCCCTAGGAGGCCACCTGCCCCCGTACCTCATATGCAAATCATGCTTAGTGCCTCGATGCCTCAGCCGTGGGGAGCATCGTCTCTAGTGTGCACGCCTCCCCAGCCCCTAGGAGGCCACCTGCCCCCATACCTCAATGGGGCAAGCATGCTTAGTGCCCCAATGCCTCAGTCATGGGGAGCCACCATCTCTAGTGTGCACGCCTCCCCAACCTTAGGAGGCCACCTGCCCCCGTACCTCATGTGCAAATCATGCTTAGTGCCCCGATACCTGAGCCATGGGGAGCATCGTCTCTAGTGTGCACGCCTCCCCAGCCCCTAGGAGGCCACCTGCCCCCGTACCTCAAGCGGGCAAGCATGCTTAGTGCCCCAATGCCTCAGTCATGGGGAGCCACCATTTCTAGTGTGCACGCCTCCCCACCCCTAGGAGGCCACCTGCCCCCGTACCTCATGTGCAAATCATGCTTAGTGCCCCGATACCTCAGCCGTGGGGATCATCGTCTCTAATGTGCACGCCTCCCCAGCCCCAAGGAGGCCACCTGCCCCGTACCTCAATGGGGCAAGCATGCTTAGTGCCCCAATGCCTCAGTCATGGGGAGCCACTATCTCTAGTGTGCACGCCTCCCCACCCCTAGGAGGCCACCTGCCCCTGTACCTCATGTGCCAAGCATGCTTAGTGCCCCAATTCCTCAGCCATGGGGAGTCATCATCTCTAGTGTGCACGCCTCCCTACCCCTAGGAGGCCACCTGCCCCTGTTCCTCAATGTGCCAAGCATGATTAGTGCCCCAATGCCTCAGCCATGTGGAGCCACCATCTCTAGTGTGCACGCCTCCACACCCCTAGGAGGCCACCTGCCCCTGTTCCTCAATGTGCCAAGCATGCTTAGTGCCGCAATGCCTCAGCCGTGGGGAGGCATCGTCTCTAGTGGGGAAGCCTCCCCACCCCTAGTAGGCCACCTGCCCCCGTACCTCATGTGCAAATCATTCTTTGTTCCCCGATGCCTCAGCCGTGGGGATCACCGTCTCTAGTATGCATGCCTGCCCACCCCTAGGAGGCCACCTGCCCCCGTACCTCAATGTGCCAAGCATGCTTAGTGCCCCAATGCCTCAGCCGTGGGGAGCCATCGTCTCTAGTGTGCACGCCTCCCCACCCCTAGGAGGCCACCTGCCCCCGTACCTCAATGTGCCAAGCATGCTTAGTGCCCCAATGCCTCAGCCATGGGGAGCTACCATCTCTAGTGTGCACGCCTCCACACCCCTAGGAGGCCACCTGCCCCTGTTCCTCAATGTGCCAAGCATGCTTAGTGCCCCGATGCCTCAGTCGTGGGGAGCCATCGTCTCTAGTGTGCATGCCTGCCCACCCTTAGGAGTCCACCTGCCCCTGTTAATCAATGTGCCAAGCATGCTTAGTGCCCTAATGCCTCAGCCATGGGGAGCCATCGTCTTTAGTGTGCATGCCTGCCCACCCCTAGGAGGCCACCTGCCCCTGTTCCTCAATGTGCCAAGCATGCTTAGGGCCCCAATGCCTCAGCCATGGGGAGCCATCGTCTCTAGTGTGTACACCTCCCCACCCCTAGTAGGCCACCTGCCCCCGTACCTCAATGTGCCAAGTATGCTTAGTGCCCCAATGCCTCAGCCATGGTGAGCCACCGTCTCTAGTGTGCATGCCTCCACACCCCTAGGAGGCCACCTGCCCCTGTTCCTCAATGTGCCAAGCATGCTTAATGCCCGAATGCCTCAGTCATGGGGAGCCACCATCTCTAGTGTGCACGCCTCCCCACCCCTAGGAGGCCACCTGCCCCCGTACCTCAATGGGGCAAGCATGCTTAGTGCCCAATGCCTCAGTCATGGGGAGCCACCATCTCTAGTGTGCACGCCTCCCCACCCCTAGGAGGCCACCTGCCCCCGTACCTCATATGCAAATCATGCTTAGTGCCTCGATGCCTCAGCCGTGGGGAGCATCGTCTCTAGTGTGCACGCCTCCCCAGCCCCTAGGAGGCCACCTGCCCCCATACCTCAATGGGGCAAGCATGCTTAGTGCCCCAATGCCTCAGTCATGGGGAGCCACCATCTCTAGTGTGCACGCCTCCCCAACCTTAGGAGGCCACCTGCCCCCGTACCTCATGTGCAAATCATGCTTAGTGCCCCGATACCTGAGCCATGGGGAGCATCGTCTCTAGTGTGCACGCCTCCCCAGCCCCTAGGAGGCCACCTGCCCCCGTACCTCAAGCGGGCAAGCATGCTTAGTGCCCCAATGCCTCAGTCATGGGGAGCCACCATTTCTAGTGTGCACGCCTCCCCACCCCTAGGAGGCCACCTGCCCCCGTACCTCATGTGCAAATCATGCTTAGTGCCCCGATACCTCAGCCGTGGGGATCATCGTCTCTAATGTGCACGCCTCCCCAGCCCCAAGGAGGCCACCTGCCCCGTACCTCAATGGGGCAAGCATGCTTAGTGCCCCAATGCCTCAGTCATGGGGAGCCACTATCTCTAGTGTGCACGCCTCCCCACCCCTAGGAGGCCACCTGCCCCTGTACCTCATGTGCCAAGCATGCTTAGTGCCCCAATTCCTCAGCCATGGGGAGTCATCATCTCTAGTGTGCACGCCTCCCTACCCCTAGGAGGCCACCTGCCCCTGTTCCTCAATGTGCCAAGCATGATTAGTGCCCCAATGCCTCAGCCATGTGGAGCCACCATCTCTAGTGTGCACGCCTCCACACCCCTAGGAGGCCACCTGCCCCTGTTCCTCAATGTGCCAAGCATGCTTAGTGCCGCAATGCCTCAGCCGTGGGGAGGCATCGTCTCTAGTGGGGAAGCCTCCCCACCCCTAGTAGGCCACCTGCCCCCGTACCTCATGTGCAAATCATTCTTTGTTCCCCGATGCCTCAGCCGTGGGGATCACCGTCTCTAGTATGCATGCCTGCCCACCCCTAGGAGGCCACCTGCCCCCGTACCTCAATGTGCCAAGCATGCTTAGTGCCCCAATGCCTCAGCCGTGGGGAGCCATTGTCTCTAGTGTGCACGCCTCCCCACCCCTAGGAGGCCACCTGCCCCCGTACCTCAATGTGCCAAGCATGCTTAGTGCCCCAATGCCTCAGCCATGGGGAGCTACCATCTCTAGTGTGCACGCCTCCACACCCCTAGGAGGCCACCTGCCCCTGTTCCTCAATGTGCCAAGCATGCTTAGTGCCCCGATGCCTCAGTCGTGGGGAGCCATCGTCTCTAGTGTGCATGCCTGCCCACCCTTAGGAGTCCACCTGCCCCTGTTAATCAATGTGCCAAGCATGCTTAGTGCCCTAATGCCTCAGCCATGGGGAGCCATCGTCTTTAGTGTGCATGCCTGCCCACCCCTAGGAGGCCACCTGCCCCTGTTCCTCAATGTGCCAAGCATGCTTAGTGCCCCAATGCCTCAGCCATGGGGAGCCATCGTCTCTAGTGTGTACACCTCCCCACCCCTAGTAGGCCACCTGCCCCCGTACCTCAATGTGCCAAGTATGCTTAGTGCCCCAATGCCTCAGCCATGGTGAGCCACCGTCTCTAGTGTGCATGCCTCCACACCCCTAGGAGGCCACCTGCCCCTGTTCCTCAATGTGCCAAGCATGCTTAATGCCCGAATGCCTCAGTCATGGGGAGCCACCATCTCTAGTGTGCACGCCTCCACACCCCTAGGAGACCACCTGCCCCTGTTCCTCAATGTGACAAGCATGCTTAGTGCCCCAATGCCTCAGCCGTGGGGAGCATCGTCTCTAGTGTGCATGCCTGCCCACCCCTAGGAGGCCACCTGCCCCTGTTCATCAATGTGCCAAGCATGCTTAGTGCCCCGAGGCCTCAACCGTGGAGAGCCATCGTCTCTAGTGTGCACGCCTCCCCAGCCCCTAGGAGGCCACCTGCCCCCGTACCTCATGTGCAAATCATTCTTAGTGCCCCGATGCCTCAGCCGTGGGGAGCATTGTCTCTAGTGTGCACGCCTCCCCAGCCCCTAGGAGGCCACCTGCCCTGTACCTCATGTGCAAATCATTCTTAGTGCCCCATTGCCTCAGCCATGGGGAGCCATAGTCTCTAGTGTGCATGCCTGCCCACCCCTAGGAGTCCACCTGCCCCTGTTCCTCAATGCGCCAAGCATGCTTAGTGCCCCGATGCCTCAACCGTGGGGAACCATCGTCTCTAGTGTGCACGCCTCCCCAGTCCCTAGGAGGCCACCTGCCCCCGTACCTCAATTGGGCAAGCATCCTTAGTGCCCCAATGCCTCAGTCATGGGGAGCCACCATCTCTAGTGTGCACGCCTCCCCACCCCTAGGAGGCCACCTGCCCCGTACCTCATGTGCAAATCATGCTTAGTGCCACGATGCCTCAGCCGTGGGGAGTATCGTCTCTAGTGTGCACGCCTCCCCAGCCCCTAGGAGGCCACCTGTCCCCGTACCTCAATGGGGCAAGCATGCTTCGTGCCCCAATGCCTCAGTCATGGGGAGCCACCATCTATAGTGTGCACGCCTCCACACCCCTAGGAGGCCACCTGCCCCTGTTCCTCAATGTGCCAAGCATGCTTGTTGCCCCGATGCCTCAGCCGTGGGGAGCCATCGTCTCTAGTGTGCATCCCTCACCACCCCTAGGAGTACACCTGCCCCTGTATATCAATGTGCCAAGAATGCTTAGTGCCCCAATGCCTCAGCCACGGGGAGCCATCGTCTCTAGTTTGCATACGTGCCCACCCCTAGGAGTCCACCTGTCCCTGTTCCTCAATGTGCCAAGCATGCTTAGTGCCCCAATGCCTCAGCCATGGGGAGTCATCGTCTCTAGTGTGCATGCCTGCCCACCCCTACGAGGCCACCTGCCCCTGTTCCTCAATGTGCCATGCATGCTTAGTGCCCCAATGCCTCAGCCGTGGGGAGCATCGTCTCTAGTGTGCATTCCTCCCCAGCCCCTACGAGGCCACTTCCCCCGTACCTCATGTGCAAATCATTCTTAGTGCCCCATTGCCTCAGCCGTGGGGAGCCATCGTCTCTAGTGTGGATGCCTGCCCACCCCTAGGAGGCTACCTGCCCCTGTTCCTCAATGTGCCAAGCATGCTTAGTGCCCCGATGCCTCAGACGTGGGGAGCCATTGTCTCTAGTGTACATGCCTCCCCAGCCCCTAGGAGGCCACCTGCCCCCGTACCTCAATGGGGCAAGCATGCTTAGTGCCCCAATGTCTCAGTCATGGGGAGCTACCATCTGTAGTGTGCACGCCTCCCCATCCCTAGGAGGCAATTTGCCCCCATAACTCATGTGCAAATCATGCTTAGTGCCACGATGCCTCAGTCATGGGGAGCCACCATCTCTAGTGTGCACGCCTCCCCAACCCTAGGAGGCCACCTGCCCCTGTACCTCATGTGCAAATCATGCTTAGTGCCCCGATACCTCAGCCATGGGGAGCATCGTCCCTAGTGTGCACGCCTCCACAGCCCCTAGGAGGCCACCTGCCCCCGTACCTCAATGGGGAAAGCATGCTTAGTGCCCCAATGCCTCAGTCATTGGGAGCCACTATTTCTAGTGGTCACGCCTCCCCACCCCTAGGAGGCCACCTGCCCCCGTACCTCATGTGCAAATCATGCTTAGTGCCCCGATGCCTCAGCCGTGGGGAGCATCATCTCTAGTGTGCATGCCTCCCCACCCCTAGAAGGCCACCTGTCCCTGTACCTCAATGTGCCAAGGATGCTTAGTGCCCCGATGCCTCAGCCGTGGGGAGCATCATCTCTAGTGTGTACGCCTCCCCACCCATAGGAGGCCACCTGCCACCGTACCTCAATGGGGCAAGCACGCTTAGTGCCCCAATGCCTCAGTCATGGGAAGCCACCATCTCTAGTTTGTACGCCTCCCCACCCCTAGGAGGCCACCTGCCCCCGTACCTCATGTGCAAATCATGCTTAGTGTCCCGATGCCTCAGCCGTGGGGAGCATCGTCTCTAGTGTGCACGCCTCCAGAGCCCCTAGGAGGCCACCTGCCCCCATACCGCAATGGGGGAAGCATGCTTAGTGCCCCAATGCCTCAGCCATGGGGAGCCACCATCTCTAGTGTGCACGCCTCCCCACCCCTAGGAGGCCACCTGCCCCCGTACCTCATGTGCAAATCATGCTTAGTGCCCCGCTGCCTCAGCCGTGGGGAGCATCGTCTCTAGTGTGCATGCCTCCCCAGCCCCTAGGAGGCCACCTGCCCCCGTACCACAATGGGGCAAGCATGCTTAGTGCCCCAATGCCTGAGTCATGGAGAGCCACCATCTCTAGTGTGCACGCCTCCCCACCCCTAGGAGGCCACCTGCCCCGTACCTCATGTGCAAATCATGCTTAGTGCCCCAATGCCTCAGCCGTGGGGAGCATCGTCTCTAGTGTGCAGGCCTCCCCAGCCCCCAGGGAGGCCACCTGCTCCCGTACCTCAATGGGGCAAGCATGCTTAGTGCCCCAATGCCTCAGTCATGGGGAGCCACCATCTCTAGTGTGCACGCCTCCCCACCCCTAGGAGGCCACCTGCCCCTGTACCTCATGTGCCAAGCATGCTTAGTGCCCCAATTCCTCAGCCATGGGGAGCCATCGTCTCTAGTGTGATGCTGCCCTACTCCTAGGAGTCCACCTGCCCCTGTCCTCAATTTGCCAAGCATGATTAGTGCCCCAATGCCTCAGTCATGGGGAGCCATCGTTTCTAGTGTGCATGCCTGCCCACACCTAGGAGTCCACCTGCCCCTGTTCCTCAATGTTCCATGCATGCTTAGTGCCCCGATGCCTCAGCCGTGGGGAGCATCGTCTCTAGTGTGCATGCCTCCCCACCCCTAGGAGTCCACCTGCCCCTGTTCCTCAATGTACTGGGCATGTTTAGTGCCCCGATGCCTCAGCCGTGGGGAAAATTGTCTCTAGTGTGCATGCCTCCCCAACCCTAGGAGGCCACCTGCCCCATACCTCAATGTGCTAAGCATGCTTAGTGCCTCGATGCCTCAGCCGTGGGGATCCATCGTCTCTAGTGTGCACGCCTCCCTACTCCTAGGAGGCCACCTGCCCCTGTACCTCAATGTGCCAAGCATGCTTAGTGCCCCAATTCCTCAGCCATGGGGATCCATCGTCTCTAGTGTGCACGCCTCCCTACTCCTAGGAGGCCACCTGTCCCTGTACCTCATGTGCCGAGCATGCTTAGTGCCCCAATTCCTCAGCCATGGGGAGCATCGTATGTAGTGTGCATGCCTGCCCACCCCTAGGAGGCCACCTGCCCCCGTACCTCAATTTGCCAAGCTTGCTTACTGCCCCGATGCCTCAGCCGTGGGGAGCATCGTCTCTAGTGTGCATGCCTCCCCACCCCTAGGAGGCCACCTGCCCCGTACCTCAATGTGCCAAGCATGCTTAGTGCCCCAATTCCTCAGCCATGGGGAGCCATCGTCTCTAGTGTGCATGCCTGCCCACCCCTAGGAGACCACCTGCCCCGTACCTCAATGTGCCAAGCATGCTTAGTGCCCCAATGCCTCAGTCATGGGGAGCCACAATCTCTAGTGTGCATGCCTGCCCACCCCTAGGAGGCCACCTGCCCCCGTACCTCAATTTGCCAAGCATGCTTAGTGCCCCGATGCCTCAGCCGTGGGGAGCATCGTCTCTAGTGTGCACGCCTCCCCCCTTCCATCACAATGCACTCTTCATAGCACCCCCTTGCTCTGAAGTCAAAGCTGTGATGGCTCTTGTGAGTTAGTTTACGGCCCAAACCAGAAATATGGCAGCGGCAAAACCTCACCAGTCCTGGGAAAAACAGAACCTTCTCAGGCCCCAGATTAGGCTCCTTACCCCCTTCCTTCCTCAGCACCCTCCAGCTGCTTCCTTTGCCACTGTCACGACTTACTTCTCACGGCTCCCCAGCCACCAGTCCTCAAGTCTGCACCATCTCAGGAAGGAGTTGCCATCTCTGCGCATCCATCCAGGTCTCAAACTGCTCCAATAGTGCCATGTCCCCCTACCCTTCACATAGTGTAGGCGCTATGTGCTCTTCACCAAACGCCACTCTGAATTCCGACTGCTCAATGAACTTGGAACTCTGAAGCTAGTCCTTAGCTGACTGAGCTATCTTACACACCCATGAATGCATCCAATCTCTGTGTTGTGCCGGTGAAGTTTGTTTGTTTGTTTGTTTGTTTGTTTGTTTATTTGATATAGCGCAAAACCAAACCCGAAGGTAGAAGGGCGCAGATATTACAAGAATACTTGAGAACTTGGATACAAGGTGATACATAAGTAAAAACAGTTGAGACATATATTTACAAATGTAGGTAAGGTGAAAACATTAAGGCAAGATGAGATAAGCACGAGGCAAGTGGGTGAGCGTAGAAGGCGTAGTCAGGAGGGCAGGTTGTTCAGTCAGGTTATGTGTCGTTAGTACGTAGCCAGGTGAGGGCCTGGCATCTGAAGCTTGGGTAGGGTTGGTCAGTTCTGAGATTGGCAGGGAGTCTGTTCCAGGTTTGGGCTGCTATGACCGGAAAGCTGGAGCCGCCGGCAGTACTTTTTTTGTATCTGGGCACCATTAAGGTGTCTACGCTGGCCCTACTAGTGGGTCGGTTAGATGATCTCTTGGTAATTCTTTCTATCAGGTAAGGAGGAGCTATGTTGTTGAGGCATTTGGATGTGAGGGAGAGGGTTTTTAGGGTAATCCTGTCCTTAATTTTTAACCAGTGGATGTTTCTTCTGGCGGCGGATATATGATTTCTGGATGGGATGTTTAAGGCTGCTCTTAAAGCGTTATTTTGGAGAGTTTGCAGTTTATCGAGGATGTATTTGTTTGATCCTACATACAGAGTGTTGCAATAGTCCAATCTGGATATGATTAGTGCATTAGCCAGTGTGATGCAGCTGGTCTCGGATAGGAAAGGTCTTCACGCTCGGATTAATTTACAGGTGTACGCTGTGGAGGATGCTAGGGTATTTATTTGCTTCTTGAAAGTGAGTGCTGAGTCAAGATACACCCCTAGGGTTTTGACTGCAGGCATCACTTTAATGACATTGTTGTCGATGTTAAAAGAGGTATAGTTGGGGTCAAGTTTTTTAATTGCTGTCTCTGTGCCAAGGATTAGCAGCTCTGTTTTGTCGTCATTCAGGCAGAGGCCATGGGATGCCCTCCATGCCTGAATGAGGAGATATATCTTGTTTACCAAGTCCGAATCTTCGGCATAGTTGCCCGAAAGGGGGATGAGGATCTGAGTGTCATCAGCATAATTTGTGTAGATAACACCCAGTCTGTCCAACTTGTCGAATAAGGGCTTGGTAAAGATGTTATACATCGTAAGAGATACACAGGATCCTTGGGGGACGCCACAGGAGACTTGTATGGGATACACTTGGGAAGTGTATGCATCAATATAGATATATTCTATTTGTCTAATGAGAAAAACGCAGAGTCATCCCATGATGACCTGTCACATCCAGCGATATAGTAAGGGCGGTCAGCGGATGATGTGATGTCATACCTGAGGCACCCGGAAGCGGTCTAAGATGTGAGCCGTCACTATGGAGAGTGCAGACACCAGCCCACCAACAAAGCCAATCAGGGCAGGTTCAGGCTGACATGCGAAGTTGGGGACCGGCTCCTTGGTTCCAGTCAGCATGGCAAGAGTGCCCTCCAGGGCCCTCCTCTCCCACAGACACGCGTCAATGACCTTCAGCCCCAGGGTGGTGTTTGGCAGGAGATGGGGGTCCTCGTTGACCTCCGAGGCCGCCAGCAGCATCCCCAGCACGTCCCGGTAATAGCGGACCTGGAAGCTGAGAAAGGGTTCAAGTTGTGAAAGCCAACCTTGACATTTGGGAAAGTGCACCGCAAGTTCGCATTTTCAAACCTCCGAGTTTCATTTACTTCGTTACCTAGAATATAGCTCTGGGCCCGAGCAGGACAGAGGAAAAACATCCAGAAAGGCACCCAGGAATAGGAAGATCATGGCACCCACAACTCCCAACTCTGATCCACAGCCAGTTTATCAGAGGCACCCAGTTCCAGCTACAGGGGTGCTCTTTCTACTGCTTAAACCAATGGAACCCTGTGTGTCCCCAAGCACAACCCTAATAGTCGTCCCAAGCATGCTCGCTCTTGCTCCCCATCTCCCAATCTAACCCAGGAAAACTGCCCGCCAACATGTAATACCCCCCAACGTCCAATCACTTTGCGACTGTGCCACCAAAGCATTGCCATGAAGATGGCGATTCTGCCCAGGATCACCCAGAAGCTCCACAGTACTTCACCTCCTGTGAAACCCTCAAAGCTTGATCCATGCAGGATCCCTGAAGCCGCAGGCACTGTTAAGTACTGCTCCCCCCCTGCAGTCCAGCAGCCGTCCAGGCTGGCCGCCCCTCCGTTGCCAATAGGATCTCCCAGGACCCCCATGCATTCAGGTCTGGGCTGGAGAGTAGGATACTGATGCCCACAGGACAAGGCCCCTTCAGGTCTCCTGGCTCACCTACCAGCGGTGGTGGCCATACACGGTCAAGTTCTCACAATGGGACTAATGGGGACAGAGTAGGAATGTCCAGACGGACATTATCTCTTGGGAAGGAAGGGCTGCTGGCATGTAGGGGACATATTTAGGTCAGGGGACGCAGAGGAAACACGCATGAGCCTTAGTGGAATACATTCAGAAAGACAACAAAGCATCCATCAGTCCCCCCTCATCCTCGGTCCAAATAGGGTTCCCTGACGAGCAGGAAGGAGGGAGACCACCTGGCAGATGTGGGCGTGGTGTTCCAGAGCGTGGGAGCACAGCAGGAACATGCCTGTTGTCTAGGCTCCTGCTCCTCGCCTTCTTGCATTGCAAGCTGGAGATGCTGCTTGGATATCTGTGCTGTGTGGGCCATGCAGGCTGTGAGTGGTGACCAGTGAAGCTGCTGGAGTGCAGCAGAGACATGGCCTCACTTATTCAGTCCTCCAGAGAGGTGGGCTGCGGCTTCCGGGACAGGGTTGCGTGCGACCAGCAGAGAGGGTGCCAGGTCTGCAAGGAGGTTACTCTTTGCTTGCAACTAGGGGCAGTGTCTCTGTGTGGTTAGGGAGCTGCTGGTGTGCAGTGCTGTGGGTCTCTGCATGGTTGGGGAGCTGCCGGTGTGCAGTGTGTGGGTCTCTGTGTGGTTAGGGAGCTGCCGGTGTGCAATGCTGTGGGTCTCTGTGTGGTAAGGGAGCTGCCGGTGTGCAATGCTGTGGGTCTCTGTGTGGTTAGGGAGCTGCCAGTGTGCAGTGCTGTGGGTCTCTGTGTGGTTAGGGAGCTACCGGTGTGCAGTGCTGTGGGTCTCTGTGTGGTAAGGGAGCTGCCGGTGTGCAATGCTGTGGGTCTCTGTGTGGTTAGGGAGCTGCCAGTGTGCAGTGCTGTGGGTCTCTGTGTGGTTAGGGAGCTGCCGGTGTGCAGTGCTGTGGGTCTCTGTGTGGTTAGGGAGCTGCTGGTGTGCAGTGCTATGGGTCTCTGTGTGGTTAGGGAGCTGCCGGTGTGCAGTGCTGTGGGTCTCTGTGTGGTAAGGGAGCTGCTGGTGTGCAATGCTGTGGGTCTCTGTGTGGTTAGGGAGCTGCCGGTGTGCAGTGTGTGGGTATCTGTGTGGTTAGGGAGCTGCCGGTGTGCAGTGCAGTGGGTCTCTGTGTGGTTAGGGAGCTGCCGGTGTGCAATGCTGTGGGTCTCTGTGTGGTTAGGGAGCTGCCAGTGTGCAGTGTGTGGGTATCTGTGTGGTTAGGGAGCTGCCGGTGTGCAGTGCTGTGGGTCTCTGTGTGGTTAGGGAGCTGCCGGTGTGTAGTACTGTGGGTCTCTGCGTGGTTAGGGAGCTTCTGGTGTGCAGTGATGTGGGTCTCTGCGTGGTTAGGGACCTGCAAGTGTGCAGTGCTGTGGATCTCTGTGTGGTTAGGGAGCTGCCAGTGTGCAGTTTGTGGGTCTCTGTGTGGTTAGGGAGCTGCCGGTGTGTAGTACTGTGGGTCTCTGCATGGTTAGGGAGCTTCTGGTGTGCAGTGTGTGGGTCTCTGCATGGTTAGGGAGCTGCTGGTGTGCAGTGTGTGGGTCTCTGTGTGGTTAGGAAGCTGCTGGTGTGCAGTGCTGTGGGTCTCTGCATGGTTGGGGAGCTGCCGGTGTGCAGTGTGTGGGTCTCTGTGTGGTTAGGGAGCTGCCGGTGTGCAATGCTGTGGGTCTCTGTGTGGTTAGGGAGCTGCAAGTGTGCAGTGCTGTGGGTCTCTGTGTGGTTAGGGAGCTGCCGGTGTGCAATGCTGTTGGTCTCTGTGTGGTTAGGGAGCTGGCAGTGTGCAGTGTGTGGGTATCTGTGTGGTTAGGGAGCTGCCGGTGTGCAATGCTGTGGGTCTCTGTGTGGTTAGGGAGCTGCCGCTGTGCAATGCTGTGGGTCTCTGTGTGGTTAGGGAGCTGCCAGTGTGCAGTGCTGTGGGTCTCTGAGTGGTTAGGAAGCTGCCGCTGTGCAATGCTGTGGGTCTCTGTGTGGTTAGGGGGCTGCCGCTGTGCAATGCTGTGGGTCTCTGTGTGGTTAGGGAGCTGCCAGTGTGCAGTGCTGTGGGTCTCTGTGTGGTTAGGGAGCTACCGGTGTGCAGTGCTGTGGGTCTCTGTGTGGTTAGGGAGCTGCTGGTGTGCAGTGTGTGGGTATCTGTGTGGTTAGGGAGCTGCCGGTGTGCAGTGCTGTGGGTCTCTGTGTGGTTAGGGAGCTGCCACTGTGCAATGCTGTGGGTCTCTTTGTAGTTAGGGAGCTGCCAGTGTGCAGTGCTGTGGGTCTCTGTGTGGTTAGGAAGCTGCTGGTGTGTAGTACTGTGGGTCCCTGCATGGTTAGGGAGCTTCTGGTGTGCAGTGTGTGGGTCTCTGCATGGTTAGGGAGCTGCTGGTGTGCAGTGTGTGGGTCTCTGTGTGGTTAGGAAGCTGCTGGTGTGCAGTGCTGTGGGTCTCTGCATGGTTGGGGAGCTGCCGGTGTGCAGTGTGTGGGTCTCTGTGTGGTTAGGGAGCTGCCGGTGTGCAATGCTGTGGGTCTCTGTGTGGTTAGGGAGCTGCAAGTGTGCAGTGCTGTGGGTCTCTGTGTGGTTAGGGAGCTGCCGGTGTGCAATGCTGTTGGTCTCTGTGTGGTTAGGGAGCTGGCAGTGTGCAGTGTGTGGGTATCTGTGTGGTTAGGGAGCTGCCGGTGTGCAATGCTGTGGGTCTCTGTGTGGTTAGGGAGCTGCCGCTGTGCAATGCTGTGGGTCTCTGTGTGGTTAGGGAGCTGCCAGTGTGCAGTGCTGTGGGTCTCTGAGTGGTTAGGAAGCTGCCGCTGTGCAATGCTGTGGGTCTCTGTGTGGTTAGGGGGCTGCCGCTGTGCAATGCTGTGGGTCTCTGTGTGGTTAGGGAGCTGCCAGTGTGCAGTGCTGTGGGTCTCTGTGTGGTTAGGGAGCTACCGGTGTGCAGTGCTGTGGGTCTCTGTGTGGTTAGGGAGCTGCTGGTGTGCAGTGTGTGGGTATCTGTGTGGTTAGGGAGCTGCCGGTGTGCAGTGCTGTGGGTCTCTGTGTGGTTAGGGAGCTGCCACTGTGCAATGCTGTGGGTCTCTTTGTAGTTAGGGAGCTGCCAGTGTGCAGTGCTGTGGGTCTCTGTGTGGTTAGGAAGCTGCCGCTGTGCAATGCTGTGGGTCTCTGTGTGGTTAGGGAGCTGCCGCTGTGCAATGCTGTGGGTCTCTGTGTGGTTAGGGAGCTGCCAGTGTGCAGTGCTATGGGTCTCTGTGTGGTTAGGGAGCTGCCGGTGTGCAGTGCTGTGGGTCTCTGTGTGGTTAGGGAGCTGCTGGTGTGCAGTGTGTGGGTATCTGTGTGGTTAGGGAGCTGCCGGTGTGCAGTGCTGTGGGTCTCTGTGTGGTTAGGGAGCTGCCGCTGTGCAATGCTGTGGGTCTCTGTGTGGTTAGGGAGCTGCCAGTGTGCAGTGCTGTGGGTCTTTGTGTGGTTAGGGAGCTGCCGGTGTGCAGTGTGTGGGTCTCTGCATGGTTAGGGAGCTTCCGGTGTGCAGTGCTGTGGGTCTCTGTGTGGTTAGGGAGCTGCTGTGGCTCTCTGAGCACATGAAGCTTTAGGGTTTACTGCTGGAATTTTCTTGATGATGTAAGAACATCTAGATGCCTTGGGAGGTGCACCACTAAAGGTCTTGCACATGGTGGACTGTCCAGATGCAGGCCCCGTGATGGAGGGATGGTGAGGATTTCAGTAAAGCTAACCAGGCAGGGGACACGCCTGTGAGAGTGGTTCCTCCAGGGGGATAACGGAGTTCACTGGGTAAGGCTGGTAGACAAAAGCAAAGCTGCACACTGTCTGGTGGCGCAGCACACTGCTGCGGTACTCTGAAGTTAAAACTATGTATAACGCGCATCCTACACCGACAAGTGCATCATAGAGCTGGGCGGGCAGGACAAGTGAGCCCAGGCAGCAAAGCAACAACTAAAACACACATGTTTTAAGAGCACAGCAAAAAAAGATAAGGGCCCCTGAACAGCGCAAAGAGAACAGGGAAGTGAATTCCACAACTGGGCATTGCCACAGAAAAAGAGCAGCCCCCGATATGAGGACACTAAAAGCGAGGGACAGCCATGAGCACAACTGCCGCAGAGCGGAGAGGACGAAGAGGAACACACGCAAGTACTCGGCACCAGACCCATGGAAGGCCCGGTGAAAAATGCAAAGAACCTTCAAGTTCCCCCACTTAGGTACAGAAAGACAACGGAGAGCAGGCAGAGTCGAAGAGATAGAAACATGGCATGGGACACCGTGGCACCCGGGCCACGGAATTCTGCAGAATTTGCAGACAATCTAACACATACATTGGTTGAGCAGGATAGAGTGAAGGGCAATAATGCAGAGAATCCGAGATCATGGATAACAGGACCAGAGGGCGGGACTCCAAGGGAATGTAAAGCAGGACTTTAGGAGACTTCTCCGTTTCAAGTGAACTCTCTGGCAAACAAAGCTCACTTGAGCCTCCATGGGAAGTGTGCCAGATTCTGTACCACTGACACTGGCACTGGTAACGGCCAAGATAAGAAGGTGAGAGGTCAGATGACCAGAGGGCAGCGTCATGGGACGAGCCAACTACTAAAACCTCTATTTAGGCGCCATTAAGGTGAAGCACGCAGTTACTCATCCAAATATGCACTCTGAGCAAACAAGAGCGAGACCGCAAGGCAGTCACGGAAGGTCTGCATGGAAATAACACCTGACACCAACCGAGTACACACGTTTAACTTAAGACTGTAAGACTGTATATTATAGACATTAAAAAGAAGAGGAGAGAGAGCAGAACCCCGGGGAACACCACAAATCATCGAAACAGGTGAAAAGAATGAAACCAGTCAATGTCCGAACCAGTGGTGCCCCCTGAGGACCACCTCTGAATCAGAATGGCGTGGTCAACTCTTTATGGTTGGTGACAGTGCCATGACCAGGTCAATAATTCAAGTCGAGCCAGACCCACTGCAGTGGCTTCATGTGGTTCTGATCTTTAGCCTGGTTTCTCCTGCAGCTCTTTCTACTGGTTTGCTGTGCGAGAGGCATTGAACCTACACCTAAAATATGGTGCCGGCTGCGCGTTCCCATCAGTCGCAATGTTCATCTATAGTATGGTATATGTTATGGCTATAGTAGTATATATGTGTGTATGCTTTTCTATATTGTCATGGCAGGCAACCCGCTCTCCCTCCTTCACCATGAAAGAGGTTGCTCTATATACACACCGCTCCCTGCCAACTCCTGCCAGGCAACCCTCTCTCCCTCCTTCACCATGAAAGAGGTTGCTCTATACACACACCGCTCCCTGCCAACTCCTGCCAGGCAACCCTCTCTCCCTCCTTCACCATGAAAGAGGTTGCTCTATACACACACCGCTCCCTGCCAACTCCTGCCAGGCAACCCTCTCTCCCTCCTTCACCATGAAAGAGGTTGCTCTATACACACACCGCTCCCTGCCAACTCCTGCCAGGCAACCCTCTCTCCCTCCTTCACCATGAAAGAGGTTGCTCTATACACACACCGCTCCCTGCCAACTCCTGCCAGGCAACCCTCTCTCCCTCCTTCACCATGAAAGAGGTTGCTCTATACACACACCGCTCCCTGCCAACTCCTGCCAGGCAACCCTCTCTCCCTCCTTCACCATGAAAGAGGTTGCTCTATAAACACACCGCTCCCTGCCAACTCCTGCCAGGCAACCCTCTCTCCCTCCTTCACCATGAAAGAGGTTGCTCTATACACACACCGCTTCCTGCCAACTCCTGCCATGAAAGAGGTTGCTCTATATACACACCGCTCCCTGCCAACTCCTGCCAGGCAACCCTCTCTCCCTCCTTCACCATGAAAGAGGTTGCTCTATACACACACCGCTCCCTGCCAACTCCTGCCAGGCAACCCTCTCTCCCTCCTTCACCATGAAAGAGGTTGCTCTATACACACACCGCTCCCTGCCAACTCCTGCCAGGCAACCCTCTCTCCCTCCTTCACCATGAAAGAGGTTGCTCTATACACACACCGCTCCCTGCCAACTCCTGACAGGCAACCCTCTCTCCCTCCTTCACCATGAAAGAGGTTGCTCTATACACACACCGCTTCCTGCCAACTCCTGCCATGAAAGAGGTTGCTCTATACACACACCGCTCCCTGCCAACTCCTGCCAGGCAACCCTCTCTCTCTCCTTCACCATGAAAGAGGTTGCTCTATACACACACCGCTTCCTGCCAACTCCTGCCATGAAAGAGGTTGCTCTATACACACACCACTACCTGCCAACTCCTGCCATGCAACCCTCTCTCCCTCCTTCACCATGAAAGAGGTTGCTCTGTACACACACCGCTCCCTGCCAACTCCTGCCAGGCAACCCTCTCTCCCTCCTTCACCATGAAAGAGGTTGCTCTATACACACACCGCTCCCTGCCAACTCCTGCCAGGCAACCCTCTCTCCCTCCTTCACCATGACAGAGGTTGCTTTATACACACACCGCTCCCTGCCAACTCCTGCCAGGCAACCCTCTCTCCCTCCTTCACCATGAAAGAGGTTGCTCTATACACACATCGCTTCCTGCCAACTCCTGCCATGAAAGAGGTTGCTCTATACACACACCGCATCCTGCCAACTCCTGCCATGAAAGAGGTTGCTCTATACACACACCACTCCCTGCCAACTCCTGCCAGGCAACCCTCTCTCCCTCCTTCACCATGAAAGAGGTTGCTCTATACACACACCGCTCCCTGCCAACTCCTGCCAGGCAACCCTCTCTCCCTCCTTCACCATGACAGAGGTTGCTTTATACACACACCGCTCCCTGCCAACTCCTGCCAGGCAACCCTCTCTCCCTCCTTCACCATGAAAGAGGTTGCTCTATACACACATCGCTTCCTGCCAACTCCTGCCATGAAAGAGGTTGCTCTATACACACACCACTCCCTGCCAACTCCTGCCAGGCAAACCTCTCTCCCTCCTTCACCATGAAAGAGGTTGCTCTATACACACACCGATCCCTGCCAACTCCTGCCAGGCAACCCTCTCTCCCTCCTTCACCATGACAGAGGTTGCCCTATACAGACACCGCTCCCTGCCAACTCCTGCCAGGCAACCCTCTCTCCCTCCTTCACCATGAAAGAGGTTGCTCTATATACACACCGCTCCCTGCCAACTCCTGCCAGGCAACCCTCTCTCCCTCCTTCACCATGACAGAGGTTGCTCTATACACACACCGCTCCCTGCCAACTCCTGCCAGGCAACCCTCTCTCCCTCCTTCACCATGACAGAGGTTGCTCTATACACACACCGCTCCCTGCCAACTTCTGCCAGGCAACCCTCTCTCCCTCCTTCACCATGAAAGAGGTTGCTCTATACACACACCGCTTCCTGCCAACTCCTGCCATGAAAGAGGTTGCTCTATACACACACCGCTCCCTGCCAACTCCGGCCAGGCAACCCTCTCTCCCTCCTTCACCATGAAAGAAGTTGCTCTATACACACACCACTCCCTGCCAACTCCTGCCAGGCAACCCTCTCTCCCTCCTTCACCATGACAGAGGTTGCTCTATACAGACACCGCTCCCTGCCAACTCCTGCCAGGCAACCCTCTCTCCCTCCTTCACCATGACAGAGGTTGCTCTATACACACACCGCTCCCTGCCAACTTCTGCCAGGCAACCATCTCTCCCTCCTTCACCATGAAAGAGGTTGCTCTATACACACACCGCTTCCTGCCAACTCCTGCCATGAAAGAGGTTGCTCTATACACACACCGCTCTCTGCCAACTCCTGCCAGGCAACCCTCTCTCCCTCCTTCACCATGAAAGAGGTTGCTCTATACAAACACCGCTCCCTGCCAACTCCTGCCAGGCAACCCTCTCTCCCTCCTTAACCATGAAAGAGGTTGCTCTATACACACACTGCTCCCTGCCAACTCCTGCCAGGCAACCCTCTCTCCCTCCTTCACCATGAAAGAGGTTGCTCTATACACACACCGCTCCCTGTCAACTCCTGCCAGGCAACCCTCTCTCCCTCCTTCACCATGACAGAGGTTGCTTTATACACACACCGCTCCCTGCCAACTCCTGCCAGGCAACCCTCTCTCCCTCCTTCACCATGAAAGAGGTTGCTCTATACACACATCGCTTCCTGCCAACTCCTGCCATGAAAGAGGTTGCTCTATACACACACCACTCCCTGCCAACTCCTGCCAGGCAAACCTCTCTCCCTCCTTCACCATGAAAGAGGTTGCTCTATACACACACCGCTCCCTGCCAACTCCTGCCAGGCAACACTCTCTCCCTCCTTCACCATGACAGAGGTTGCCCTATACAGACACCGCTCCCTGCCAACTCCTGCCAGGCAACCCTCTCTCCCTCCTTCACCATGAAAGAGGTTGCTCTATATACACACCGCTCCCTGCCAACTCCTGCCAGGTAACCCTCTCTCCCTCCTTCACCATGACAGAGGTTGCTCTATACACACACCGCTCCCTGCCAACTCCTGCCATGCTACCCACTCTCCCTCCTTCACCATGAAAGAGGTTGCTCTATACACACACCGATTCCTGCCAACTCCTGCCATGAAAGAGGTTGCTCTATACACACACCACTCCCTGCCAACTCCTGCCAGGCAACCCTCTCTCCCTCCCTCACCATGACAGAGGTTGCTCTATACACACACCGCTCCCTGCCAACTCCTGCCAGGCAACCCTCTCTCCCTCCTTCACCATGAAAGAGGTTGCTCTATACACACACCGATTCCTGCCAACTCCTGCCATGAAAGAAGTTGCCCTATACACACACCACTCCCTGCCAACTCCTGCCAGGCAACCCTCTCTCCCTCCTTCACCATGAAAGAGGTTGCTCTATACACACACCGCTCCCTGCCAACTCCTGCCAGGCAACCCTCTCTCCCTCCTTCACCATGACAGAGGTTGCTCTATACACACACCGCTCCCTGCCAACTCCTGCCAGGCAACCCTCTCTCCCTCCTTCACCATGAAAGAGGTTGCTCTATACACACACCGCTTCCTGCCAACTCCTGCCATGAAAGAGGTTGCTCTATACACACACCGCTCCCTGCCAACTCCTGCCAGGCAACCCTCTCTCCCTCCTTCACCATGAAAGAGGTTGCTCTATACACACACCGCTCCCTGCCAACTCCTGTCAGGCAACCCTCCCTCCCTCCTTCACCATGACAGAGGTTGCTCTATACACACACCGCTCCCTGCCAACTCCTGCCAGGCAACCCTCTCTCCCTCCTTCACCATGAAAGAGGTTGCTCTATACACACACCGCTTCCTGCCAACTCCTGCCATGAAAGAGGTTGCTCTATACACACACCACTCCCTGCCAACTCCTGCCAGGCAACCCTCTCTCCCTCCTTCACCATGAAAGAGGCTGCTCTATACACACACCGCTCCCTGCCAACTCCTGACAGGCAACCCTCTCTCCCTCCATCACCATGACAGAGGTTGCTCTATACACACACCGCTCCCTGCCAACTCCTGCCAGGCAACCCTCTCTCCCTCCTTCACCATGAAAGAGGTTGCTCTATACACACACTGCTTCCTGCCAACTACTGCCATGAAAGAGGTTGCTCTATACACACACCACTCCCTGCCAACTCCTGCCAGGCAACCCTCTCTCCCTCCTTCACCATGAAATAGGTTGCTCTATACGCACACCGCTCCCTGCCAACTCCTGCCAGGCAACCCTCTCTCCCTCCTTCACCATGACAGAGGTTGCTCTATACACACACCGCTCCCTGCCAACTCCTGCCAGGCAACCCTCTCTCCCTCCTTCACCATGAAAGAGGTTGCTCTATACACACACCGCATCCTGCCAACTCCTGCCATGAAAGAGGTTGCTCTATACACACACCGCTCCCTGCCAACTCCTGCCAGGCAACCCTCTCTCTCTCCTTCACCATGAAAGAGGTTGCTCTATACACACACCGCTCCCTGCCAACTCCTGCAGGCAACCCTCTCTCCCTCCTTCACTATGAAAGAGATTACTCTATACACACACCGCTCCCTGCCAACTCCCGCCAGGCAACCCTCTCTCCCTCCTTCACCATGACAAAGGTTGCTCTATACACACACCGCTCCCTGCCAACTCCTGCCAGGCAACCCTCTCTCCCTCCGTCACCATGAAAGAGGTTGCTCTACACACACACCGCTTCCTGCCAACTCCTGCCATGAAAGAGGTTGCTCTATACACACACCGCTCCCTGCCAACTCCTGCCAGGCAACCCTCTCTCCCTCCTTCACCATGAAAGAGATTGCTCTATACACACACCGCTCCCTGCCAACTCCTGCCAGGCAACCCTCTCTACCTCCTTAACCATGAAAGAGGTTGCTCTATAAACACACCGCTCCCTGCCAACTCCTGCCAGGCAACCCTTTCTCCCTCCTTCACCATGAAAGAGGTTGCTCTATACACACACCACTCCCTGCCAACTCCTGCCAGGCAACCCTCTCTCCCTCCTTCACCGTGACAGAGGTTGCTCTATACACACACCGCTCCCTGCCAACTCCTGCCAGGCAACCCTCTCTCCCTCCTTCACCATGAAAGAGGTTGCTCTATACACACACCACTTCCTGCCAACTCCTGCCATGAAAGAGGTTGCTCTATACACACACCACTCCCTGCCAACTCCTGCCAGGCAACCCTCTCTCCCTCCTTCACCATGAAAGAGGTTGCTCTATACACACACCGCTCCCTGCCAACTCCTGCCAGGCAACCCTCTCTCCCTCCTTCACCATGAAAGAAGTTGCTCTATACACACACCGCTCCCTGCCAACTCCTGCCAGGCAACCCTCTCTCCCTGCTTGACCTTAAAGGAGATGATTCTGTACACACACCGCTCCCTGCCAACTCCTGCCAGGCAACCCTCTCTGCCTGCTTGACCTTAAAAGAGATGATTCTGTACACACACCGCTCCCTGCCAACTCCTGCCAGGCAACCCTTTCTCCCTGCTTGACCTTAAAAGAGATGATTCTGTACACACACCACTCCCTGCCAACTCCCTGCAGGCAACCCTTTCTCCCTGCTTGACCTTAAAAGAGGTTACTCTATACATACACCGCTCCCTGCCAACTCCTGCCAGGCAACCCTTTCTCCCTCCTTCACCATGAAAGAGGTTGCTCTATACACACACTGCTCCCTGCCAACTCCTGCCAGGCAACCCTTTCTCCCTGCTAAACCCTAAAAAAGAGATGATTCTGTACACACACCGCTCCCTGCCAACTCCTGCCAGGCAACCCTTTCTCCCTGCTTGACCTTAAAAGAGATGATTCTGTACACCCACCACTCCCTGCCAACTCCCTGCAGTCAACCCTTTCTCCCTGCTTGACCTTAAAAGAGGTTGCTCTATACATACACCGCTCCTTGCCAACTCCTGCCAGGCAACCCTCTCTCCCTCCTTCACCATGAAAGAGGTTGCTCTACACACACCGCTTCCTGCCAACTCCTGCCATGAAAGAGGTTACTCTATACACACACTGCTCCCTGCCAACTCCTGCCAGGCAACCCTCTCTCCCTCCTTCACCATGAAAGAGATTGCTATATACACACACCGCTCCCTGCCAACTCCTGCCAGGCAACCCTCTCTACCTCCTTAACCATGAAAGAGGTTGCTCTATAAACACACCGCTCCCTGCCAACTCCTGCCAGGCAACCCTTTCTCCCTCCTTCACCATGAAAGACGTTGCTCTATACACACACCACTCCCTGCCAACTCCTGCCAGGCAACCCTCTCTCCCTCCTTCACCGTGACAGAGGTTGCTCTATACACACACCGCTCCCTGCCAACTCCTGCCAGGCAACCCTCTCTCCCTCCTTCACCATGAAAGAGGTTGCTCTATACACACACCACTTCCTGCCAACTCCTGCCATGAAAGAGGTTGCTCTATACACACACCACTCCCTGCCAACTCCTGCCAGGCAACCCTCTCTCCCTCCTTCACCATGAAAGAGGTTGCTCTATACACACACCGCTCCCTGCCAACTCCTGCCAGGCAACCCTCTCTCCCTCCTTCACCTTGAAAGAGGTTGCTCTATACACACACCGCTCCCTGCCAACTCCTGCCAGGCAACCCTCTCTCCGTGCTTGACCTTAAAGGAGATGATTCTGTACACACACCGCTCCCTGCCAACTCCTGCCAGGCAACCCTTTCTCCCTGCTTGACCTTAAAAGAGATGATTCTGTACACACACCACTCCCTGCCAACTCCCTGCAGGCAACCCTTTCTCCCTGCTTGAACTTAAAAGAGGTTACTCTATACATACACCGCTCCCTGCCAACTCCTGCCAGGCAACCCTTTCTCCCTCCTTCACCATGAAAGAGGTTGCTCTATACACACACTGCTCCCTGCCAACTCCTGCCAGGCAACCCTTTCTCCCTGCTAAACCCTAAAAAAGAAATGATTCTGTACACACACCGCTCCCTGCCAACTCCTGCCAGGCAACCCTTTCTCCCTGCTTGACCTTAAAAGAGATGATTCTGTACACCCACCACTCCCTGCCAACTCCCTGCAGTCAACCCTTTCTCCCTGCTTGACCTTAAAAGAGGTTGCTCTATACATACACCACTCCCTGACAACTCCTGCCAGGCAACCCTCTCTCCCTCCTTCACCAAGAAAGAGGTTGCTCTATACACACACCACTCCCTGCCAACTCCTGCCAGGCAACCCTCTCTCCCTCCTTCATCATGAAAGAGGTTACTCCATATATATATACTACTACCTGCCAACTTCAGCCAAGTGACTCCCCCCTCAGAAATTCCCCTCTAATCTTCCCATCACCATCAACGAGAATGCACATTGATGCGTTTCATTGTCCAGGACATACTGGGTGCCATGGGCAATACACAAGGGAGGCAGAGGTAAGGCACTGGTATGTGAGCGCCAAGAGATCACACGACAGGAGATGGTACAAGACTGGGCACCAGCCCCTTCAACATAACATAACATAAATGTATGTACTCTTACCCGGTACCAGACCCATCAAGATAACATAACACGCATGTATGCACTCTTACCCGGTACCAGACCCATCAAGATAACATAACACGCATGTATGCACTCTTACCCGGTACCAGACCCTTCAACATAACATAACACACATGTATGTACTCTTACCCGGTACCAGACCCTTCAACATAACATAACATACATGTATGTACTCTTACCTGGTACCACACCCTTCAACGTAACATAACATGCATGTATGTACTCTTACCCGGTACCAGACCCATCAACGTAACATAACATACATGTATGTACTCTTACCCGGTACCAGACCCATCAACGTAACATAACATGCATGTATGTACTCTTACCCGGTACCACACCCATCCAGATAACATAACACGCATGTATGTACTCTTACCCGGTACCAGAGCCATCAAGATAACATAACACGCATGTATGTACTCTTACCCGGTACCAGACCCTTCAAGATAACATTACCTTTCACAGGAGGGCGGCACAGGTCTTTCCTGAAAGGTGATCTCTCTGAACTGCACCCCGGAGTAAACAGACATGATGCCCCCCAGGACAAGCTGTCCTGGTTTGGAGAGCACTTCAAGCTCCTCTGAAGGCAGACTGCAGGCACATTTCACTGCGTGCGTCCAGGCAAGAACGGCAAGTGTGATGGACGCATACATGTAACGCCACATTTAAGGAGGAATGTACTAGAAATGCACAAACTCCCGCCGGATGTAACTTATCACCAACTCGCAGTCCGACCTGTGACACACCAGGATATTAGAATGCCTGAGACACACCAGGAGTCCGACTGCAGCTGATCAGAGCAGGCTGTGATGTGATATCACACACATCCATAGTCGGGACGCCCATAAAAGGCCAGACTTTCACACACACCCTGCCCTGGCATTGGCATGTCCCTGGAAGACTGTTCTGAGCCTGACCCTGGCATCCTTATGAACAGAGAAATAATGACGCTTATTCTTAACCAGATGCTGCCCCTATTTCCCTGAACACCGTGGACTGTAATTAAGGGGGTGCAACTAAGACCCACAGGAAAAGAGGTAAAGCCTACCATCTCATCCTAAAATCAGGGGTCTGACCGAAGGGCTCTGGGAGCTCCTCCTCTGGGGAAAGATGAGAACAAGCAAGGCTTCAGAAATGATACTATTCTAAAGCTCCAAGGAGCATGCGCCGTGGAGAAGAGACTTAGCCAATGGACAAGTATTATGCCGAGAGTCACCAAGTGACGTCACATAACTGAAGCACCTTCCGCAAGCCATCGGGGGAGCAGACTTTATCAGCTAAACGTATAGTGAGAAATGCGGTGACCCAGAGCTGATATTCAGGAAGTGTATCACCCTGGAAACTAGCCATGGCTGCCAATCGCTCTCCCATTCCCCTACTGGACCCTTTATCCATACTTACCCTCCCTGCCAGACACTAATAACCTCTCCCCAAGTCTAACCCCAATGTTTTCATCCCTCCCTTGTGAAATTCCCCTCTTGCAATCCTCCTTCCTTGCCCTCAGCACTTATCCCATCATATATACCATCTACAGGAAGTGCCATAGCCCACAAGCATCAGGGCACAATCCACAGGGAACACTTACAAGAAATAGAACGGCACAGACGAAACAGTTATTTAAACAACAGGGTTTTTAACTTCCTTCTAAACGGGGCGAGATTTTCTTCCTCACAGGAAATTTCGGGAGAGCGTTCCAAGCCATGGCTGCTTTCAGAGAGAAGGAACTGCCTGTTCCGGACTGCGCGCAGGTTCGCCATACTGGAGCTCAATGCTCTGCTCGGAGCGTGTCTAATTAGCATTTGTGTAGGTATTGTGTAAGATCCTTGCCTTAACTGGACACATGTTCTTTCCTGGGGATGTTACAGACTACTCTTAGCACGTTATTTAGTAGAATCTGGAGTCTGTGTATACTCTCTTTACTTGCTCCCCGAAGGAGGGCATTACAGTAGTCCAGCCGAGACATAATGATTGCGTGAACCAGGGTTTTGCCGTTTTTGCTGGAGACCAGTAGGTTTATTTGTTGTAGTATTTTTAGATGGTATTGGACATTTTTAACGATGTTGTTTACTTACGCATCAGCACTCATAGATGCTTCTACCACTGTACCCAGTGTTTGAACTGTTTCTACCACTGGGATATGAGTGCTACTGGTATCAACCCGGAACTCAGTGTATGCTTGACCCAGCTTATTTCTTGTAAGATTTTTGCCTAAGATCATGAGTTCCGTTTTAGACCCATACAGGCACATCCTGTTTTTTAGCATTCCTGGATGGATGAATAGATCATCTGTTCTCCTTCTTCCTGTCTGACCACTCCCACAATCCGCAAATGTCACTACTAGGAAGAGCTAAAACTTTGATTACCCTCCTGAAATGGCCACTCTGGCTGTTCTGCACTCTGACACTTCCACGTTTACACACGCCTCCAGAATTACATGGGGGGGGGGGTGCTTGAATTTATGATAAACAAGGCTTAGCCCTTCACCCCATTCACCATTTGATTTCCCATGTGCTACAGCTCATGCCCCCCCTCCTCGAACCAATTACAGTTCGTATCAAACTATCAAAGACTTTCAAATGTGCACAGGGTTTGGCTTGACTCGTCGCAGGACCACTTTGATTTTACGGTTCACAATTTTACACTTTCAGTTTAATACCTAACAGAGACCTTTGAATGGGACGTGGCCCCGGACCACCCTGTACACAGTCACTTACTTTGCCTTTCAAAGTTAATTTTCTCTGTTAATATTCAATTATATTCACGTCGCTCATCACATACCCCTTATGCTTTGTTCTTTGTGGATTTCTTCATACAATGTTGCCATTTTCAACCTTGCTTCTAACACAGACTGGTCTGCTATCAGTTTCCCCGACTCACTGGTTGGTCTGACTTTGATGGAGTGGCTTTGTTGTAGGAGCCAAGGACAGTGCCATGGCGGCAATTGCTCCTCCCTGACTTGGCTATCGATGCAGAAGAGCCCCAGGTATCTTCGACAAACACTGCACCTCTCTTCAGCTTTAATTCCCGGTCTTATATTTCATATCTTCAGGTTTTTCACACTATCCTCCTACACTTGAGAAAAGAAACCATTAATTTGTCAATACTCCAACTCCCGACGGGGGAGGTCTCACCCAGACACCCAGATGTACAAAGCTATAATTGGTGCAGGTCAGCCTTATCCTGTTTTGATTACTTTAGACTATATTAGTGAAGCTATGCGGTCAGAGCCAGGACGTTTTAATGTTGTCCTCTATCCCCAGGTAAATATGAAAAAATCTTCTAAATCAGACTTTGCCTGACTTTCGAGATCCATGAAGAGCTGAAAACCATCCAATTTAAGGAAGCCTTTGTTAATCTACACTCCACCTACAGGAGCACCCTCCCCTTCCTTAAAATAGGGGTCAGGCCCTGCCTACTTTGCTCAATCTAGTCCGCGTCCTAGGTCAAGATGGGTGGGTCAAAAAGATCCATCTTCAGTTCTAGACTTCGATGACCTGAGATTCCAGCTCTACTGCGTGACCTCGTGTTGACCTTTGGTGTGGTACAAACCATTATGAAAAGAAATATATACAATAAAATAAATAAATAAATACATACATACATTAAATAATAAAGACCTGACTAATAAACAGAAGAAGAGTGAGTCAAATGGCAAAAGTAATCTCTTTATTTTGAAGTGCATAGATTGCTGTAGTTTTGCTCTCACTATGCATGCTGCTGCTGCTGACGATTCATAGACTTAGATCATATGGGCATTTTATAGTTTATGTATTATGTACCCCATTGTTCATGACGTCATCCGAAGGTACAGTCAGGATAATAAGCAAATATAGTTATGATAACTTGATGGTAAGCTATTACTTGAGGTCTAATGTCTTTTGATCCGTTTTCATGTCGGTTTTTATTTTTACTGTTTATATCATTAGCTGATTATGTGACTGGTCTACTTTTCTGTGCTTTGATGGATGCTTAACTAAAGTGTTTTAATTTGAACTGAAATTCCACTCTACAATGATCAAAGGCACAAGATAAATGGCACATGATCAATGGAACAAGATCAATGGCACATTGTCAACGGCACATGATCAATGGCATATGATCAATGGCACAAGATCAATGGCACATGATCAACGGCACATGATCAATGGCACATGCCAATGGCATGTCTTCAGCGGGTCTAAGTCCTGTCTGTGGACTTAAACATTAATAAACCCGAGTGCTGGTAAGGGGCCGTACAGTGATAATGAGAAAAGTAATAATGATAGAAAAAGGAAGGGTTCTTAAGAAGAGACAGCCCAAGCAATCTGGAATCATTTAATTTTTAATTGTAAAGCTGGCCTCTGCATTAAGCGTTGCCTGGTGTTCATGTCAGGCCTCCACAGGATAATATAACACTTGGGAATGAAGATACAGCCCAGAAGTCCAGAACCTGAAGACAAGATGGCAAAGATCTCCACGGCCACCATGTACTTTCCCTGTGTGCTCAGGTAAGCGGGGATGAAGGAGACCCAGACGGCCAGGAACACAAGCATACTGAAGGTCAGGAACTTGGCCTCGTTAAAACTCTGGGGCAAATTACGAGCATGAAAAGCAACAACAAAGCTGACACTGGCCAACAATCCCAGATACCCCAACATCAGGTAGAAGAAGAGAACAGAGCCCTCGTTGCACTGGAGGATAGTGGTGTCCCCCATCTGTATCTTCACTGGGAAGGGGGGTTTGAGAAGTAGCCAACTTGTGCATATGAGTATAGGAACCAATGAACATACAAGGACCACCCCGTAGGTCACTCTGGTACCGTACCACCTAGAAGAGCGGTTGCCAGGATCACGGGCATTAAATGCTACAGTCACAGTGATGGTCTTAGCCAGGACAGTGGAGATGCTGATGGCAAAACTGACACCAAAAGAGTTTTGCCGGAGCATGCAGGTCCCCCGCTGGGGATGGCCAATGAAGGTGAAGGAGGAGAAGAAGCACAGCATGAGGGCGATGAGGAGCAGGTAGCTCAGTCCTCGATTGTTCGCTTTAACGATGGGTGTGTCGTGATACCTCCAGAAGACCCCAAGAAAAAAAAGGGCCATTAGGAAGAGGAGGCTGGTCAAGCACGATAGAGCTGTTCCCAAAGGCTCGTTAAATGAGAGGAACTGGAGAGTTGTCGGGTCACATTGTGTATGTCGTGCATTTGGCCAGTGGTCTTCAGGACAATTCCAGCAGTTGATTGAATCTAGAAGGAAAGATACATTTTCATTAATGTTGAGAAAATGCAATGACAGTTCTTACAGAATGCAGACATTTGATTTCTTGTGCTCATTTTAATATATTTTGGTTGCTTGAACAAAACTGTACATCTTTCTGTGAAACCTTCAATGCCATAACTTCCAGATAACTCCCTCCCCTCCCTTGAAGTTATCCACAAAACATGAAGTTGTTCACGAGTGGCTGTAAACCCATTCATTTGCCCCTCCTCGCCACCTCATCAGGACCACAGTGCCAACCGACCGAAGGTCCTGACCAAAGGCCCCTGTCTGGACCTCTCTTTCTTCTTCACTCTGACCCCATCGGCCACTTAGATCTGCAGGCGCTTATCTTCCCTAATGGATTCCACAAGGCGGCACGACTGAAATGGGCTGAGCAGAACTGCCAGGAAAGCCCATCAGGGCTATACTTACTCATTAAGTAATTATTTTGTTGCACTCCTTCGTGGAACGCATCGGAAGATTATTTAGTTTGAATTTGCATCCTGCACACAGTTGTGTGCTTCCACTCTGCAGCCTCAGGGCCCATGTGGCCCAGCAGTGGGGATGTATACTGCTGTGACCTCTCTATTTTTCATCATGGCCACCGCCTTTGCAGTATCTCTAGGCGCCATCCTCCATTTTGTTCTGTACTCAGTGCTTTTTGAAAAAGTCACATCTAGGTGTGTTTTTTAAATTAACTGTAACCTCCATTTTGTGGTACTTAGTGCCATTGGACAAAGTCAAACCTAGATGTGCTTTTTAAAATCATTGCAGCCTTCATTTTGTGCTGTTCTTCGTGCTTTTGGCAAAGTCGAATCTAGGTGTGCTCTTATCCAGTGCACTGATTTGGCCTCATTACAAGCATGCCTGTCTGGAAATAACGGTGCTGGGAATGTTACCAGCACCGTTGTTTCTAGACTGGCACACTACGGGTTTGCCTGCCGCAGCCGCTGTGCCCGACAGGGCTGACCCTGCCAGGCACAGTGGCCATGGTAGGCAAGCCGTCACGGAATCACCAGCACTGTTAACAACGGTGCCAGTGCTTCTGTGGTCCCCATTCCTATAGAGTCCATCTATGGGAATGGAGACTTACAAATTGCCGACGCCTGACTTCCCATACTGTCGGGGTTGTAATCCCCTGGTGTTACCGGGAAGTCAGGCACCAGTAATTCATTCTGAGTCCGGTGGCAACCTGCCGGTAGCATGGACAGGGTTACCGATGACTAAGAATGAGGCCCATTGTCTTCCTTTTTACACCACCACCTCCTCTGTGCCTGCCGGATGCCAGGCACCCTTGGTGAATTCCTGTGCACTGTGCAGCTCCCTTACTCATCTCTCTCATGACACTCTCCCTCTTACCTTTCTATTCTAACTGCTATTCTATCAATTATGCTACCTCTCTTACAAAATCAGAAATAAAAAAGCTGAATAAATCTTTCCTGGACTCTAATCCTGGCCTACCTATCGAAGACAGAACAATATATGCCATTCTGGATCATGACCCAACTATTGTAATTAAACAAAATCTTAAAACCTTATTGGATAAAGCTCTCGAGCTGGAATGGATCAGTGAACACACACAGAAGTTTTTGTTTAATAACCATCCCAGGATCCCAAACTTCTACACATTACCAAAGATCCATAAAGACACCACTAAACCACCAGGAAGACCGATAGTTGCAGGCATGGAAAGCATTAACCAACCGCTATGTATCTATATTGATTTTTTCCTGCAGGCTCTTATTCAGAAAACCCCTACCTACACCCGCGACACCACTCATTTCTTGCAAAAATTAAATTCTATAACTCTTCAACAGGACAACCTAATGTTTACCCTCGATGTCAGAAGTCTGTATACGTCAATATCACATGACCTTGGGATAGAATCAGTCGAATGGCTATTATTACAAACATCTGAAATCTGTGCACAGAAAGAATTCATACTGGCCCTTTTACAGTTTATTGCAGAAAACTCTTACTTTCAATATCGTAACCAGTTTTACTTACAGACATCAGGGACATCAATGGGGGCCACCATGGCACCCCCATATGCCAACTGTTTTATGTACAAGTTTGAGATGGACAATGTACTTAATAAACCTGAATGGAACATAGACATTTATTTATGGACGTGTTACATTGATGACATTTTTGGCGTATGGAGAGGTACCAGGGAAGATTTTGATGCTTTCTTTGAATACCTGAATAGCATCGACCAACGTATTCAATTCACAAGAAAAATTTCATATGACATGATCACATTTCTGGACGTTTCCATCAAAAAACAAGAGACTGGCTACAACACCTCACTGTTCCGCAAGCCAACTGACCGCAATAACCTTTTACATCGCCTAAGCTTCCACCAGCCCAGTCTGCTCAGAAATCTCCCGTGTAGCCAATTGCTATGGGTCAAAAAAATTGTGAGTGATCCTGGAGACTGTTTAGCTCAACAACTCGCGATGAAAGAAAAATTCCTAGCACGTGGTTATAAACAAGAAGAACTTGAGATGGCGTCAGCTAGGGTCAGCACCCTGGCACGCGAGACCTTACTGTCTACTCAAAATCCTAGAAACAAGAGGGAACTTAAAACACCTGTGTATGTATCCAAGTTTTCGACTCAGAACAATAAGATTAAGAAAACTATTAAAAAACACTGGGGAATCTTCAAAAAATATATCAGAGTACAAAGTTTATTCAGCAAGTTACCAGTGTTCGCATACCAGCGCAGTAGGAATCTGAGAGATGAATTGGTACACACTAGACCACCCCTTAAAAAGAGCCCATAACTCAACGAACCGGAACATTCCCTTGTCTACACTGCACCAATTGTAATTCAGTAATCAAGGGTAACATCATCAATCACCCCAGAACAGGGAAAAAGATTTTTCTTCAAACCTCTGGGACCTGTGACAGTATCTATTTATGGCATCAAATGCCCGTGTGGAAAATTCTATGTGGGCCAATCCACAAGAGCGGCTAAAACAAGGTGGAATGAACACCGTTCTTGCATCCGGAACGCAAATATGAACTAGGCGGTAGCACGCCACTGGGTTGCAAATGGACATAATTTGACACAGATGAGATTTGTAATTTTGGAAGTACTCACAAAACATAATCCACCTGAAGATTTGAGCCAACGACTAAACCGCAGAGAGGCCTTTTGGATTGATAAACTCGGGAGTCTTACTCCCAATGGAATCAATGAAGAAATTAATTACCATTGTTATTTATGATCCTGTATTTCTACTGCTTTGTTTGTTATGCTCCTTGTTAGCATTGTCAACACACTATAGGATGACTTACTGTAAGATTATGTGCCTAATGGATAACCCTGCTGTATTTCCTGGAAAATAGTCTGGGACCCAAGGTGCCGTCACTTGACGACACCATACATAGTAGGGTTGCATTTTTTTCAGGGATTCTCTAAACTACTGCTGCACATCCTGGACCTCAGATCTAGGATCTATGATGTCGCCCAATGACATTATCATTGGCAACATAGCAACAACATGCATTCTATAGTACCATGATTTATCTTTAGGCATACTATGCATTTGTACCTAATGGTTTTTTAACATACCTTGTTGTTTAATTCACTTTCACCCTCAATAGCACATATGAATTCATTTTAATTCACAATAAACGCAGAGGCCTGATTAGGTTTTTGGTTCCGACCGCGAGCCCATCTTTGGGTTACTCGCTACACCACTTACTGTTGTGTGATATATTCCGTTACAGTATTTCTTCTATTTCGATGTTTACTTTATTGTGATTTTTACTTTTTATGTCATCACAATTCCTCATTTACATATGTGAGGCCAGATAAATATCTTAAACCATCCATATCAAGCCCACAGGCCTGATTGCACACACTGATTTTCACCGCGCACCCATTCCGGGCTGCAATGCGGTCACATGTTATTGAAAGGAAGCATTGCCCTAGCAACGCCTCGATGCGATAGCCGCAGACGCGTTCGCGCCAGCAACAGGAGAACATCTCCTCTCCTGTGTTGCGAATGGTAAGTCTGCACTTTTGAACTTGAATATGCCTTCTAAACTTTTTTCTTATTACGGACTTTTACTGATTCCAGCCCATTTGTTACAGGCTGGGGCTCTGTGCTGATTCTTGTCAGACAGCTTTTTTGAGTACTACACAGCTTTCTTGAACATATTGTGCCACACATTGCATACAACTAATTTTCAGGTAATTAGTTCTCCTTATTAGCTTTAAATTGGCTATTTACGACAAATAGAGACTTATAATTTTTATCTTTCGTTTTTTCCCATATTCTCATCTCAATCTCCCACTTTTGAAACCACAACTGAAATGTTTTTTTTTGACTATATTGCAATTATGTATGATATGTGTGTGTCAATTTACCTATTTGAATTGGTTTCTTTGAACATGTGTCTTACCTTTAGACTGGCCCTGATGAAGGAAATCAATCTATTTCCGAAATGCATTGGCAATTTGGTCTGATTCATAAACTAATTGTGGCAAATTCTTCCTCACTAAGAAAATATTAGTGACTTCTCACTCAGGAGATTATTATTTTTGATAAAATTGTTTTGAAGAACAACTTAAGCATTATGTTTTCATCATTTTTCAACTAAAGTCAACTTTTTTCACCTCAGAGTTTAACTTTTAAACTTGACTAAGCATATACCCGGATTGGGATTTATGGAGAGCGGCTATGTGACCTGGTAGTACACTTGGTCTCCTGCTTCACATGTATTTTGAGTTTGGGTGTCTCCAAATTCATCATAGCCAGCTCCTGTTTGAATATTTTGATACAAACAGTTTGAACTAATCATCTTATTGTTTACAATTGTTGAGAAATATGGACTAATTATCAGTGGTGCCCACTCACTTTCCTTCTTGCTCTACCTATCGCTGACACCTATGTCAATGCCACTTCCAGATAGACCTTTACAGACATCCTCTTCACTGTCCCCTCTCCTGGCCTCTGGCCCTCCCATCTGGTCTCCACTCTTTCCCCTTTCTCCTTCTCACCCATTAATGGTGGCACTAGGTGGGAAGTGCTCCTGGCATCCTTCTCTCCCTCTAGAGGCATCATTATTATCTATCACAATGGCACTATCATGGACCTGCTCTTCTCCTTCTCGATCAGTGCATGCCTTCTCTCATAAATGTCCTCCCTTCTCCTGCCACCACTTCTTCCTATCCCCTCACTTGTCCACCACCTCTAATGGGAGTACCATGCACCTGCACCCCCCCTCAGAAAATATTCCAAGGTGGTAACCAGCTTCAGTTAGCGACTCTGAATGCTCACTCTGCAGTCAAAATCTCTTCTGACATCTGTCTCCTTCTCGAAGACCTTGATTTGGACGTCCTCACTCTTACCGAGACGTGGTTCAATTCCAGCTCTGTCACTGCTGTTGACACTCTTCTTCCTGAGGGCTACACAATCCTCTCCAACCCAGACCCAACAGCCCTGGAGGTGCAATGTCCCTGATCTTCCCTGAGTGGGTCCCTGCCTCCATCATACCTACTCAATCCTACTCCTCTTTTCAATGCCTCGTCTGTAGACTTGGGGTCTCCCCCACTCTCTCCCTCACCCTCACCACTATCTAAAGACCCCCTGGCCCTTTCTCTTTCTTACTCTCTGAATGGCCTGACCTTGCTTTATCCCTTTCAACCACCTCTTCCAAACTCCTCTTCCTTGGTAACTTTAACATCCACCTTGAATCTCTTGAATCACCCGCCACTCAGTTTTGGGTCCTCTGTGACTCCCTCTCTCTCACTATTCTTCCTTCCGGCCCGACTCACTCCTCTGCCCACACTCTTAATGCTCTGGTGACATCCATTTCTCTAATCTGATCACCACCCCTTCTCCTGGTCTGACCACTCTCTCGTTTCCTCCCACCTGGGGCCCTTTTGCCCTTGTGAGAAACGTGGCGGTATTCTCCCACCTACTTCCCCATGATCTTCCATTTAGGAGGACAGGGAATGGTGATCACTTTGGGATCAGGATAGAATACCCAAGGGAGAGACATGGTATTCCCCATTTCCCAATTATACACCAAGCCACTCTCCCTCAGCCTTAATGGGTTATTTCCAATCACACCCCATCTCCCGCGCCGCATTTCCAAGAAGTACTTGGACGAAGAGGAGGCGATAGGGAGCAATGAGGATTACTGATAGAAACAGCATAGGAATACCAAGTGATGCCTACCATGTAACACCTTTGAATTGTCCCACTAATAGAGCCAGGCAAGGCCAGGCACTTTATTCTGACTATTCACACCTGACTCCACTTGACTCTTTACACCAGTATTAAAGGTGTGGTCCTGCCAAAGAGTATGAGTGAGCTGGAGTCTCTGACGGGCCCAGGAGAGCCAAGAAGCAGGGAGCTGCAGTAAGAGAAGCCTGGAGAGTCCAGAGGAGAGCGGCATGCTGAGATGCTGGGCTGGTGTATTTAAGGGTTGCAGCGTGGCTAGGCAGCCGTGTCTCCAGAGAGCCTGAGTGAGGCAAACTGCGACCTGCTGGCGGAGTCCAGACAGATGCTTGTTCCTTTGCGATGTGTGCCGGTCCCAAGGGGCAGGGGGTGATACCCTGACCTCACACCCCTTAACCCCAGGAGCTGCTCGCCCAGCGCCGCACTGCCTGGGTGTGTTTCTATGGGAATAAGAGGAATCTAGCGGCGTGAGGATGGCTGGAGCAGGAGCGAGAGCTTGAAGGAGAAAGCAGAAAGTAGAGAGGTAAGCAGATAGAATGAGAAAGCAAGGAATAGGAGCATGCTCAACGGGCGTGAAGCGAAAGACTATAAACTGAGGGTGCAAGAAACCCGAAGCAGGAAAGGGGGTGCATGTGACTCGACAGATTGAAAAGCAAACTGAATAAAAGTCAAGAGAGGGTGCAAGGTCTCCAGAAACAGGAGAGAGGGAGTTAGTGACCCAAAACAGTAAAGTAGGGTGCAAGTGACCCGGCAGATTGGAAAAGTTAAAGATAAAGTGAAACAAAGTAAAGAAAGGGTGAGAGAGACCCGAAAGCTAGAATGGAGGGTACGGAAGACCAGCAGGTTGACAAGAGAACGTGCAAGAGGCACGAAATAAGAAAAGGAAGCTGCAAGGGTGCACAAACAAAGGAGAGAGAGTGCCCGGGGCACGATAAAGTCAAGAAGAATGTGCAAGAGGCACACTGTAGAAGAGAGGAAGGTGCAGGTGTGCACCATAGAAGGAAATAAAGGTGAAAGAGAAATAAAGCCACACTGGAAAGAGCACAAGAGGGAAAGGTGCAAGAAGGAGGAGACAAAGAACAGAGAGAGGGGTCAGAAGGCAGAGGGGTCGCACAGGGGAGGAGCCAAAGGCAGGCATTTTTTAAAGTCTCTGACACGACTCTGTGGGAAAATACTGTGTGTTAAAATAGTGCATCTTGACAAGGTGAATATTTGTGCAGGACCAGAGGGGCCGAACCTTGAGGAAGGGAACTCTGAGAGGCCTAACAAGAAGTGTGTTTTTTTGTTTGGAACTGAAAGGATTGAAGCTTGGGAAAGTGATCCCCAAGAAACCTAGAGACATTTTGAACTTTATTGTCTTGGCGCAAATGCCCTACGTGGAGGGTTCCCAGGGCTACCTTTTTTTTGGAGTTGAACTATTTTTGAACCTGACAAAAGTAAACCTGATGGTAAGGCTACCTGAAACCAATATTGGTTTACATTTCTTTTTGGGCCACTTATTTTTTCTTTAAGAAGACCATTTTGTCTAAGAGTGAGGGCAAGCATAGGTTTAGACACAGATGGAATTTGGTTTTGGACTTACAGACATCGACGGCCCTTAGAAACAACAGTTGAGGAAACAATTGCTTTAGAGTTAGGGCCAATAAGGCACTACACCAACCCAACAAAGTTTATAAATACAGGTTTTCTAAATGTTGCTTTTGAGTATATGTATCTGTTCATACCAAGCCTGTATCACACCCTCTATTCGAGCCACCCCCTGCATTTCCAGCCTCCTTTGCTGTCATTCGACCGATGAAGCGAGTTCAGTTGTTGCTTTTGCCTCCACCTTCATCCCCCCTCCCACACCTGCTCCTGACTTTCCCTCTGACTCTGTCCTTGCTAATCTGCATCTTGCCATCTCTAACACATTTGACATTCTTGCCCCTGCCATAAGTATACGCCTAAAACCTGCCGCCAAGAACAAAAGCTGGTATAGCTCCAATCTAGCATCTCTGAACGCAAGTGCAGGGTTGCTGAATGGAAGTGGCAGACCTTGGACTCATCGTCTTACAAACTGGACTGCCACCTGATCCAAAGGCAATATTGCTTCTCTATCTGATCCAAGAAGCGGGCCCATATCCAAGCAGGCATCTTCAGAGCCACTAACAACACAGCCAAGCTTTTCAAAATCTGCAAAGAACTCGCAAATACACTTGCAGTCTCAACCTCTCCCTCTCCCTCCCAGGCTCTCTCCACAGCCTTGGCCTCCCACTTCACATCCAAAACCCTGTCCTGTCCTGTCCTCACTCTCCTCCACCCCATCTCCTCTCCCACGCCTGTTCCCCTACCTTCCTTGGCCACCCTACACCCCCTCACTCTCCTCTTTCCTGCCCATATCACCAGATGAGGACTCTAAAGAGGTCTGCTCAATGAAGGCCTCCTCCAAACATGTGCTCCACTGCTCCCCCAGAACCCTTAAGGATAACATCTCCTCTCTTGCCCTGGCCCTTGCAGACTTCTGTAACCACTACATCGCTCTGGATCTTTCCCTCTAACCCTCAAGCACTCCCTTGTGCAGCCTCTCTTAAAAAAGCTGTCTACCGACTCCTCCTGCCTGGCTAACTATAGCACTATCTCTATTACTAACATCCTGGGTAAACTCTTGGAAAAGTTGGTCCTCCCCCAACTGACCCTCCACACTGATCTTGTTGGTTTCCTTCATGAACATCATCGATCTGGATTCCGGGCATCCACAGGCATGGAAACTGCTCTCCTGAACACCTGTGAAACCATTCTTGCAAATCTTAACTCCAACTCTCTTGCTGTTCTCATTCTCCTCAATCTCTCCTCTGCCTTTGACATGGTCAACCATTCCATTCTCATAAAACAACTCTGTGACACCCTCGGAATCACTGACCGGGCACTGGATTTGCCGACCCCATTCCTCACTAACTGGCTTTCCCAGCTGTAACTGAGCCCTTTCTCCTCCGCCACCATCCTCTCTACCTGTGGCATCCCCCAGGGCTCTATCCTATCGCCATGGCTCTTCAATATCTATCTCGCCCCTCTTGCTCATCTGATCTCCTCCTTCTCTCCTCATTTCCAGTGCTATGCTGACGACACACAGATTTCCTTCAAACTTCCCTCTACCATCCCCTGTTCCTCCTCTCTCATCCCCGACTGTCTGTCCCCCATTCAGGCATGTGTGCAGTGAATGATCTCTGTCTCAATGCAAGTAAGATGGAGATCCTCCTCATTGGGACACATGTGTCCTCTTCTCCTCCTACCCTCTGTCCAGCCTCTTTAGGCCCTCTTCTCCCACCATCTTGTGAAGCCAAAAACCTCTGGGTCGTCTTAGACTCATCTCTCTCCTTCACCCCTCACATCTTGGACCTTACCAAAATATCTCACTTCCAGCTCGACTTCCTCACAGGCATTTTTTTATTTTTCTATTTTATTGAGTTCATAGTTTGTAAAGCCAAACCTTTACCTTTTACACATAGAATCGCCAAAAAGAGAACAACGAATAAACACAGAACAAAAAAACAAAATATTGTGGTTTTCAGGTCTCCAGACACACCACAAGCCCTGCTAAAATTTGAATCAGATACATAAATTGGGTTAAACAATTATATCTTAAAATGTTAATAATATTATTAACTGTGTATCCCTTAAAGTCTCAGGTGACTCAACGGCTCGGCCCATGATTCACTAAATCGTTACTAAATCCTGACTTTAAACATTAACACTCTCCACATTTTGCTAACATTTCAAAAATAACGTTCAAGAAAGCCCAGAGTCAAAGATACTTTTTCCCCTAAAGTCAATATTGTCCACCAATCTTCTAGATCAAGTGTGCGTTGCTCTAACACAAATGTTCCCACAAATTGTCTATGTTGATCATTTAGTGTGGAGCAAAGTAGGACCAAAGGTTGAAGTGTTTCCCTGCAGCAATCGCATAATCTGCATGAAAAGTTCCTCTCCGCCCTTGTTTTTTTTGCCTCTGTGATTTCTTTTGTGGGATGCACATTTAATTGAAATCACATAAACTGGCGGCAGAGCAGGTTATCCGGAAATTTAATCAGGTAGGTAGGAAGGGAGCCACTTGTTTTGATTTCTAGAATAGGCCTACCATATAGTTTGCATTTGTCTTTAGCCTCCACCGAGTTAATCCAGACTAAATCCATCAGTTATTTCTTAACTGATATTGGATTTTTATAGAGGTCATCTAGTGTGGAATTGCCGTTTGCCAGGTGAGAAGTACAAATCATACTCCAAAGGTCTAAGAGAGGCTCTGCCTTTGCCTCCAGTACCTTTTTAGTTACTGACAAACCTCCTTCTCCTTGAGCGGTCAAACACTTGCTAGGGAATGCCAAGGACTTCCAAACGACCACTATGTACAGTGAGTTTAATCTATAATGGCCTGTATTGGTGTTGCATTCGGGAGGGCGAGAACCATGCTCCAAAAAAGGCCCTCGAGTATTTGTCATAAGTTGTAGAATAAAGCCAACTTTGCCTCAGAACCATACGTCAGGATCGGAGTCACATTTTTGATGTAAAAATCGATTACTGGTATTAGTGTGAACTTGACTGTGCTGCTAAGGGCTTTACCCTGTTGCGCATTGTGTTTTCATACTGGATATCCGTCTCACTATATCCAATGTCCACTCCAAAATATTTCGGTGAGACAACCTCTAGGATTGTTTCGCCTTTAAACTTCCAGGTATACCGGGAATTTTTCCCACCTTTCCTTCCAGCCAAGGTCAGAACCCTAGACTTATTAACATTTATCTTTCAGATGTTGGCCTGAATGTAACGTTCCAGAGCATTTAGTTGACATTGCAACTCTATCTGCGTCTGGTCCATCAATATGAGGTCATCTGCGTATAAAAGTCGATTGATAGGATCACCCATCAGCATTGCAGGGAAATATCTTATGTCTTAGAATGTCGTTTCAATATCAGAGATAAATAGATTGAATATTGCAGGTGCTAACCTGCATCCCTGCTTTAGCCCATTCTCAGTGTCAATTGGTTGTGTCAGATTTCCCCAACCATCCAATCTAACAGAGACAGTTTCCCCGTATGTAATGCATTCATGGGTTCAAGTATGTAATTTGGGCATTTCTATCTGACCATCTTAGTCCAAAGTTTACCTCTGTCAACTAGATCAAATGCTTGGGCGAGGTCAATCGAAGACAAATAAATGTGGCTTTTCTCCTTTGACTTTGACCTCATTTTTTGCAGATTTATCAAAAATAAGCTAAGGGCCATGTCTATACCCTTAACAAAACCTGCTTGCCAGATGTCACGATATTTAGAGGTCTTACTCCAGTCCGTCAGTTCTTTCAAGACAATCGCTGCAAATCACTTTCCCATTATGTCCAACAGGGCGATGGTTCTGTAGTTATTTGGATCAGGCCTATTGACCTTTTTAAAAATAGGCACTATAATGGAGTGGGCCCATGACTTAGGAATCTTCTTTGTTGCTTTTATATGTAAAAATAGCTCCTCAACAAATGAAGTCCACTTGTCTGGTTTTTTTGGATAATTTGATTGGTTACACCATCTGGCCCAGCAGCCCTCGAATTACCAGTGAGATGGTTCAATGATAAGATTTCATCTTTGTCTGTGTTAAGAGTCCAATATTCTGGGGAATTTAGTATTAAAGGAGTGTCAATTTGGACAGAGTTTTTAAATAGCCCTTTAAAGTGAGTATTCCAGACATCCGCTGCCACTTCATTAGAGTGTTGAATCCAGTGGGCAGTTCAAAAAGTTAAATGTCCTCCATGTCTCAGCTGTGCCCTTGGCGGCAATCATCTTTAGCATTTTCTCAGAGTCTTTTTGTAACATTAAGTATTTGTGTGACTTAACCCAATTTTTAAATTTCTGTTTAAGTTTTTTTATTTCAAACCTTGCATTGGGTGTGTTCATTTTTATTAATTTCCTCACTTCCTTTTGAAGCAGTTTTTTCCTGATAGAAATGTCAGCGTCGTAGCTATGTCGCTTAACACATGTTATTTTCGAGCCCTCTGGTCTTTTTTCTGCAAAGCCAAAAGAACAAAGGTGTTTTTATTGCGCGTGCTAAGTTAGGGTTCCTGTTCCGCTGCCAGTTTTTCCTTTAATGCTTGAGTCATGTTACTTAAACTCTCTGAAGCTCTTAACCTGGTGCGTCCTGAGTTTGTTTCAATGTTCTGGTGCATTTAAGTAAAAGTAAGCATTGACCAGTGGTCAAGGGTAACTTTGAGGATGTTGTGGTGTCTGTCGATAGTGTTCATGACCTCCATAGTTTTTAAGCTATCGTGTACACGGCCGGAGGCAAAGAAGTAATCTAGTTTTCCTCCTGGCCCCTCTTCCATGTTGGGGCAGGTGGAATAGCCCTGTGTGGTTGGCCATTTACTAGCTTCATGTTTCGTGCAGCCGGTTCCACTCTCCACTGCAAACCTTTGATTACAGCTGGAGGAGCGTTCAGTGGGAGGGCGGTTATTAGTTCCCCCGAGGCTTCAAAGCATTGGAGATAGAGGTCACCACAGCAGACAATACATTCGAGAGGATCCCAGAGATCCAGTGCATCATCAATTAATGGTAGCACTTGTTGTTCAAACTGTTGGGCCATGATTGATGTCGGGTTCCAGTACAGATTCAGGGTCATGATGGTTCACGCAGGTATTCTTGTAAACCATTCAGTTATAGTTTCAAGGCCTGGATTAATGGAGTAGGATGTATGATTTTCAAGAGTTTCAGACCTTGAATGTGCTAAATTGCCGTGAGTATACCAGCCATTGGCCTACCCTTAGGACTCTTAATGGCTGGATTAAGATACAGTGAAAAACCCTCCAAAACGTGCGCTTCCCTCATCCACGTTTCCTGTAAAAACAACATATCACACTGTGCAAAGTCAACGTCCCCCTTCCTCAATAGGTGCCGAAACCCTCTAATATCCCAGCTTCCGCAACGTCCTTGATCTTTAGGCGTCATTGCATATATGATTGTGTTGCCAAAGCCCCTGCAAGCCATCTCCAATCTTCTCCCTCAACTCTCTTTTTCTCAGTAACCGCAGGTTTCTTTCAGTTGAGTCTCTTTATCGTGATACTCAAATCTGTCTGATGGCAATCTCTCGGCACTAGTATAGCACTTTTTGATGCTTTCCAAGGTTTCTTTACATAGTTTGAGGAAGCTATTTGCCTTTTGGACTGCACCAATAGCTTCCTTGATGTTCCCTGGTGTGGTTATTTGATTTATGGCTAGAAATCGAGAAGCCCATTTGTAAGAACCTAGGAGCTTCCTTTAGAAGAAGGTTTTTAACTTTTCTGATGAAAGATTAATATAACCTTATCCAAACATTTTTTATCAGGAAACTCAATCAAGAATAATTCAACAGAATTTATTGATTTTAAGGAGGTAATAGATTTGAATAATCTCAGGACGTTAGCCCTATTCAAAACCAAGTCATCTTTAATAAGTAGCACTCTCTGTACCAGAAATTGATGGACACTCAAAATTTTCTCAGACGGGTTTTGATTTGTCTTAAGGCTTAGTTGTCATTTGCTGATGAACCGATTATCAGCCGACATTCTATTATCTTTCTCTCCTTCCTGTTGTTTAATCACAAGAACTTTCAATCTTTGTTCTAAGGTCTTGAAAGGAGATTGGTAATTCCTGGGAGCAATTAAATCAAGTTTACTTCTCCTGGGACACCGCAGGGACTCATTGCTGGCTTGGTTGTCGGCTCTCACTCTTATGAGACTTTTTGAGGTTGGATTCTACTTCTTACCTTCTCTTTGGGTGTCGCCTCACTCTCTTTTGAGTATTCATCTTCCACCTCACTACAGGAAGTTTTAACTTCGATTTAACTATCCTGTACATTTTTGTCATGGTGTTGGTTCACGAGAGCTGATTCAGTTAAGCAATCACATTCACAGACCAGTCACTTCCCAACTCCAAGTGTTTTCCTGTGATTCTACTTCCGAAAGCGAGTAAGTGGAAAGGTTCATTAGATCCTCACAATCCGAGTCATCCAGGTCAATTGTCGGGTATTCTACATTTTGAGTCATAAGCTGAACTGAGTTAGGCAATGTAGATTCCGTCTCCTGGATTTTCTTTCTGTGCTGTGTTTCCGCTTGCAATCCAACGCCAAGGTAGACACAGAGAGATTCTTTAACAGAGATTTCTTTTTCCGGATTGCCAGAGGTGGACGAACTGGTGTTCTAGAAGGTTGGTCAGGGCGTGCCTTTTTACCCCCTAATGAGATGTTCTCATTATTCTTCAATGTGTTGAGTTTTAACTCCTTGGTTTGTAATGAGATTTTTAGTAATACGACGAGGGGCTACGTCACCAGTGGCCCCTTTTCTTAATTTCATGAAAAATATTAAACTGCTTTTTCCTTAATGCCCTATTCACCAACAGCTCAGTTGGGTAATGAGCTCAACATCCTGCCTCTTTCCTTCAATCATGTCATTTGAAGCCTCCCTAGTGAGTACTCTGAGTAGATATGTTTGGGTAGTCTGAGGCTGGTCACCAGTTGCTTCCATTAAGACCATATGAGTGACCTTGCTTGCTCCTATGCTCTTCTTCATATATTTGAGGCCTTTTGTGGACTTCGGAAATAATACCCAGTTCCCTGAAGTTCGGTTGTGAGTTGTACCTCTTCTGTGTAGATTATGTCCTGTGTGCTATTCACTCGTTCCTTTCGGCATTTTGTTTGTTCCGTGATGAGAGTGTCTATTATCAAGTGCAATATGTCTGTTATATCCAAATTCGATTGCATGGGCGTTACAAAACCTTCCACAGAGATCATCTTTGTGTGAAGCATTGCTAAGCCTGTTTCCTGGTCCTTCAAAGTGTGATTCAAAGATTCATAAAGCTTTACGAAGGGTGACAGTGAAATTGTCAGAGCGGCAACAGTACTTGCATCTATGCCTGAGTTTACCGGTGGATTGTTTCTTATCAGGGCCGCAGGAGAGTTTGCACTTAAGTTTATAAGTGAATTATTAGCAGGCAGGGCCTCTACGTGTGCAGCCACCATATCCAGCAATAAGCCCTCGTCCGATATAGTGTCCCCCTTTGTAGGCTGGTTGTCATCAGGTTTCTTATGACTCTTATTGGCCATCTCCCCTTCAGTTGCAGGCTCTACACTAGTCTCCGTGGTGTATTCTCTTTTTTTTTGCTCTCCTTGAGTAAGTGTTTCCAGATTTACAGATCGAAGTCTCTTTCTTGAGGGCTCCAAGTCTTTCACCCAAGCTTTTAAAACTGGAGAGAGGGGGGGTTCTTTTGCCAGTCCCTCTTGGGCAGCCTGTTCATCCATGGAAGAGCCAAAAACTACCAAGGACTTCACCCTCGAAGGAAAACATCTTTCCAGATTGCGTTTGTTCTCCTTCAACAACAGCGGACCCCTGAAGGCTGTATCCGGCTGTTCCTGCTCCAGATTTTGAGTAGAGCCCGTAGTGGCTGGTATTTTAAATGCGGTCAATTTGTCAGCTGCTGAAATTTCGGTTGTATTAATAGTTGTGGTTTTAATACCATCGGCATCTCCCTGAGGGTCCGTTCTTTTTATAAAATAACTTTTGTTTAGAAAGTGGAGCCGTTAGTAACCCACTAGGCTGCCACACATTCTTCAAAGACGGTTGCCACAGTTTATTTTTATGAGGTGGAAGGGCAATTCCTTGAGGGCCAAATGTGAATACTTGCGAGGGATGTGAGGGCCCAATCCCCAGTGTCTTAACTTGATCCTTCATCACGCCTGAGTCGCTGTTTGAATGAGCGGTTCCCTGTGGCGATGAAATGTCAGCCTCCGTTACCGGAGACCTACCCTTAGGTTCAATGAATTCACTATTCCGCACACTCGCTTCTGGCAAAGCTTCACCCAAGTCAGAACCCATGAACTGTCCCCGGCCCTGCTGGTGCTCTATGACCAGATCCCTCAGGATATGCGCTGCCAGAACCCAAGACTTGTCCCCCGACCCTGCTGGTGCTCTTTTCCGGATCCCTCAGGATATGTGCTGGCAGAACCCATGACCTGTCCCCATGACCTGCTGGTGCTCTATGACCAGATCCCTCAGGATATGCGCTGCCAGAACCCATGACCTGTCCCCTGGCCCTGGTGGTGCTCTATCACCTGATCCCTCAGGATATGTGCTGGCAGAACCCAAGACCTATCTCCCTGTCCTGCTGGTGCTCTATCACCGGATCCCTCAGGATATGTGCTGGCAGAACCCATGACCTGTCCCCCTGTCCTGCTGGTGCTCTATCACCTGATCCCTCAGGATAGGTGCTGGCAGAACCCATGACCTGTCCCCCGGCCATGCTGGTGCTCTATCACTGGATCCCTCAGGATATGTGCTGGCAGAACCCATGACCTGTCCCCATGACCTGCTGGTGCTCTTTCACCGGATCCCTCAGGATATGTGCTGGCTGAACCAATGACCTGTCCCCCGGCCCTGCTGGTGCTCTATCACCGGATCCCTCAGGATATGTGCTGGCAGAACCCAAGACTTGTCCCCCGACCCTGCTGGTGCTCTTTTCCGGATCCCTCAGGATATGTGCTGGCAGAACCCATGACCTGTCCCCTGGCCCTGCTGGTGCTCTATCACTGGATCCCTCAGGATATGCGCTGCCAGAACCCATGACCTGTCCCCTGGCCCTCCTGGTGCTCTATCACTGGATCCCTCAGGATATGTGCTGGCAGAACCCATGACCTGTCCCCATGACCTGCTGGTGCTCTATCACCGGATCCCTCAGGATATGTGCTGGCAGAACCCATGACCTGTCCCCCGACCCTGGTGGTGCTCTATCACCGGATCACTCAGGATATGTGCTGGCAGAACCCATGACCTGTCCCCTGACCCTGGTGGTGCTCTGTCACCGGATCCCTCAGGATATGTGCTGGCAGAACTCATGAACTGTCCCCCGGCCCTGCTGGTGCTCTATCACCGGATCCCTCAGGATATGTGCTGGCAGAACCCATGACCTGTCCCCCGACCCTGGTGGTGCTCTATCACCGGATCCCTCAGGATATGTGCTGGCAGAACCCATGACCTGTCCCCTGGCCCTGCTGGTACTCTATAACCGGATCCCTCAGGATATGTGCTGGCAGAACCCATAACCTGTCCCCCGGCCCTGCTGGTGCTCTATCACCGGATCCCTCAGGATATGTGCTGGCAGAACCCAGGACCTGTCCCCCGACCCTGGTGGTGTTCTATCACCGGATCCCTCAGGATATGTGCTGGCAGAACCTATGAACTGTCCCCCGGCCCTGCTGGTGCTCTATCACCGGATCCCTCAGGATATGCGCTGGCAGAACCTATGACCTGTCCCCTGGCCCTGCTGGTGCTCTATCACTGGATCCCTCAGGATACGTGCTGGCAGAACCTATGACCTGTTCACCCATGGAAGAGCCAAAAACTACCAAGGACTTCACACTCAAATTAAAACATCTTTCCAGATTGCGTTCATTCTCCTTCAACAACAGGGGACCCCTGAAGGCTGTATCCGGTTGTTCCTGCTCCAGATTTTGAGTGGAGCCCGAAGTGGCTGGTATTTTAAATGCGGTCAATTTGTCAGCTGCTGAAATTTCAGTTGTATTAATAGTTGTCGTTTTAATACCATCGGCATCTCCCTGAGGGTCCGTTCTTTTTATAAAATAACTTTTGTTTAGAAAGTGGAGCCGTTAGTAACCCACTAGGCTGCCACACATTCTTCAAAGACGGTTGCCACAGTTTATTTTTATGAGGTGGAAGGGCAATTCCTTGATGGCCAAATGTGAATACTTGCGAGGGATGTGAGGGCCCAATCCCCAGTGTCGTAACGTGATCCTTCATCACGCCTGAGTCGCTGTTTGAATGAGCGGTTCCCTGTGGCGATGAAATGCCAGTGTCCGTTACCGGAGACCTACTCTTAGATTCAATGAATGCACTATTCCGCACACTCACTTCTGGCAAAGCTTCACCCAAGTCAGAACCCATGAACTGTCCCCGGCCCTGCTGGTGCTCTATGACCAGATCCCTCAGGATATGCGCTGCCAGAACCCATGACCTGTCCCCCGACCCTGGTGGTGCTCTATCACCGGATCCCTTAGGATATGTGCTGGCAGAACCCATGACCTGTCCCCCAGCCCTGCTGGTGCTCTATCACCGGATCCCTCAGGATATGTGCTGGCAGAACCCATGACCTGTCCCCCGACCCTGGTGGTGCTCTATCACCGGATCCCTTAGGATATGTGCTGCCAGAACCCATGACCTGTCCCCCGACCCTGGTGGTGCTCTATCACCGGATCCCTTAGGATATGTGCTGGCAGAACCCATGACCTGTCCCCCAGCCCTGCTGGTGCTCTATCACCGGATCCCTCAGGATATGTGCTGGCAGAACCCATGACCTGTCCCCCGACCCTGGTGGTGCTCTATCACCGGATCCCTTAGGATATGTGCTGGCAGAACCCATGACCTGTCCCTCAGCCCTGCTGGTGCTCTATCACTGGATCCCTCAGTATATGTGCTGGCAGAACCCATGACCTGTCCCCCGACCCTGCTGGTGCTCTATCACCAGATCCCCCAGGATATGTGCTGACAGAACCCATGACCTGTCCCCCGGCCCTGCTGGTGCTCTATCATCAGATCCCTCAGGATATGTGCTGGCAGAACCCAAGACCTGTCCCCCGGCCCTGCTGGTGCTCTAGCACTGGATCCCTCAGGATATGCGCTGGCAGAACCCATGACCTGTCCCCTGGCCTTGCTGGTGCTCTATCACCGGATCCCTCAGGATATGCGCTGGCAGAACCCATGACCTGTCCCCTGGCCCTGCTGGTGCTCTATCACCAGATCCCTCAGGATATGTGCTGGCAGAACCCATGACCTGTCCCCCGACCCTGGTGGTGCTCTATCACCAGATCCCCCAGGATATGTGCTGGCAGAATCAATAACCTGTCCCCCGTCCCTACTGGTGCTCTATCACTGGATCCCTCAGGATATGTGCTGGCAGAACCCATAACCTGTCCCCCGGCCCTGCTGGTGCTCTATCACCGGATCCCTCAGGATATGTGCTGGCAAAACCCATGACCTGTCCCCCGACCTTGGTGATGCTCTATCACCGGATCACTCAGGATATGTGCTGGCAGAACCCATGACCTGTCCCCTGACCCTGGTGGTGCTCTGTCACCGGATCACTCAGGATATGTGCTGGCAGAACCCATGAACTGTCCCCCGGCCCTGCTGGTGCTCTATCACCGGGTCCCTCAGAATATGTGCTGGCAGAACCCATGACCTGTCCCCAGACCCTGGTGGTGCTCTATCACCAGATCCCTCAGGATATGTGCTGGCAGAACCCATGACCTGTCCCCCGGCCATGCTGGTTCTCTATCACCGGATCCCTCAGGATATGTGCTGGCAGAACCCATAACCTGTCCCCCGGCCATGCTGGTTCTCTATCACCGGATCCCTCAGGATATGTGCTGGCAGAACCCATGACCTGTCCCCCGACCCTGGTGGTGTTCTATCACTGGATCCCTCAGGATATGTGCTGGCAGAACCCATGAACTGTCCCCCGGCCCTGCTGGTGCTCTATCACCGGATCCCTCAGGATGTGTGCTGGCAGAACCCAAGACCTGTCCCCCAGCCCTGCTGGTGCTCTATCACTGGATCCCTCAGGATATGTGCTGGCAGAACCCATAACCTGTCCCCCGGCCCTGCTGGTGCTCTATCACCGGATCCCTCAGGATATGCACTGGCAGAACCCATGACCTGTCCCCTGGCCCTGCTGGTGCTGTATCACTGGATCCCTCAGGATACGTGCTTGCAGAACCAATGACCTGTCCCCCGGCCATGCTGGTGCTCTATCACCTGATCCCTCAGGATATGTGCTGGCAGAACCCATGACCTGTCCCCCTGTCCTGCTGGTGCTCTATCACCGGATCCCTCAGGATATGTGCTGGCAGAACCCATGACCTGTCCCCCGACCCTTGTGGTGCTCTATCACCAGATCCCCCAGGATATGTGCTGGCAGAACCCATGACCTGTCCCCCTGTCCTGCTGGTGCTCTATCACCGGATCCCTCAGGATATGTGCTGGCAGAACCCATGAACTGCCCCCCAGCCCTGCTGGTGCTCCATCACCGGATCCCTCAGGATATGTGCTGGCAGAACCCATGACCTGTCCCCCGACCCTGGTGGTGCTCTATCACCGGATTCCTCAGGATATGTGCTGGCAGAACCCATGACCTGTCCCCCGACCCTGGTGGTGCTCTATCACCGGATCCCTCAGGATGTGTGCTGGCAGAACCCATGACCTGTCCCCCGGCCCTGCTGGTGCTCTATCACCCGATCCCTCAAGATAGGTGCTGGCAGAACCAATGACCTGTCCCCCGGCCCTGCTGGTGCTCTATCACCAGATCCATCAGGATATGTCCTGGCAGAACCCATGACCTGTCCCCCTGTCCTGCTGGTGCTCTATCACCGGATCCCTCCAGATATGTGCTGGCAGAACCCATGACCTGTCCCCTGGCCCTGCTGGTGCTCTATCACTGGATCCCACAGTATGTGTGCTGGCAGAACCCATGACCCGTCCCCCTGTCCTGCTGGTGCTCTATCACCGGATCCCTCCAGATATGTGCTGGCAGAACCCATGACCTGTCCCCCTGTCCTGCTGGTGCTCTATCACCGGATCCCTCCTGATATGTGCTGGCAGAACCCATGACCTGTCCCCTGTCCTGCTGGTGCTCTATCACTGGATCCCTCAAGATTTGTGCTGGAAGAACCCATGACCTGTCCCCCAGCCCTGCTGGTGCTCTATCACCGGATCCATCAGGATGTGTGCTGGCAGAACCCATGACCTGTCCCCAGGCCCTGCTGGTGCTCTATCACCTGATCCGTCAAGATAGGTGCTGGCAGAACCAATGACCTGTCCCCCTGCCCTGCTGATGCTCTATCACTGGATCCCTCAGGATATGTGCTGGCAGAACCCACGACCTGTCCCCCGATCCTGCTGGTGCTCTATCACCGGATCCCTCAGGATACGCACTGGCAGAACCCATGACCTGTCCCCCGGCCCTGCTGGTGCTCTATCACCGGATCCCTCAGGATATGTGCTGGCAGAACCCATGACCTGTCCCCCGACCCGGGTGGTGCTCTATCACCGGATCCCTCAGGATATGTGCTGGCAGAACCCTTGACCTGTCCCCCAGCCATGCTGGTGCTCTATCAACGGATACCTCAGAATTTGTGCTGGAAGAACCCATGACCTGTCCCCCAGCCCTGCTGGTGCTCTGTCACCGGATCCCTCAGGATGTTTGCTGGCAGAACCCATGACCTGTCCCCCGGCCCTGCTGCTGCTCTATCACCTGATCCCTCAAGATTTGTGCTGGCAGAACCAATGACCTGTCCCCCGGCCCTGCTGGTGCTCTATCCCCGTATCCCTCAGGATAGGTGCTGGCAGAACCCATGACCTGTCCCCCTGTCCTGCTGGTGCTCTATCACCTGATCCCTCAGGATAGGTGCTGGCAGAACCCATGACCTGTCCCCCGGCCCTGCTGGTGCTCTATCACCGGATCCCTCAGGATATGTGCTGGCAGAACCCATGACCTGTCCCCCAGCCCTGCTGGTGCTCTATCACCGGATCCCTCAGGATATGTGCTGGCAGAACCCATAACCTGTCCCCCGGCCCTGCTGGTGCTCTATCACCGGATCCCTCCGGATATGTGCTGGCAGACCCATGACCTGTCCCCCGGCCCTGGTGGTGCTCTATTACCTGATCCCTCAGGATATGTGCTGGCAGAACCCATGACCTGTCCCCCGACCCTGGTGGTGCTCTATTACCGGATCCCTTAGGATATGTGCTGGCAGAACCCATGACCTGTCCCCCGGCCCTGCTGGTGCTCTATCACCGGATCCCTCATAATATGTGCTGGCAGAACCCATGACCTGTCCCCTGGCCCTGCTGGTGCTCTATCACCGGATCCCTCAGGATATGTGCTGGCAGAACCCATGACCTGTCCCCCGACCCTGGTGGTGCTCTATCACCGGATCCCTTAGGATATGTGCTGGCAGAACCCATGACCTGTCCCCCGGCCCTGCTGGTGCTCTATCACCGGATCCCTCAGGATATGTGCTGGCAGAACCCATGACCTGTCCCCCGACCCTGCTGGTGCTCTATCACCAGATCCCCCAGGATACGTGCTGGCAGAACCCATGACCTGTCCCCCTGACCTGCTGGTGCTCTATCACCGGATCCCTCAGGATACGTGCTGGCAGAACCCGTAACCTGTCCCCCGGCCCTGCTGGTGCTCTATCACTGGATCCCTCAGGATATGTGCTGGCAGAACCCGTGACCTGTCCCCCTGACCTGCTGGTGCTCTATCACCGGATCCCTCAGGATACGTGCTGGCAGAACCCATGACCTGTCCCCCGACCCTGGTGGTGCTCTATCACCGGATCCCTCAGGATATGTGCTGGCAGAACCCATGACCTGTCCCCCGACCCTGGTGGTGCTCTATCACCGGATCCCTTAGGATATGTGCTGGCAGAACCCATGACCTGTCCCCCAGCCCTGCTGGTGCTCTATCACCGGATCCCTCAGGATATGTGCTGGCAGAACCCATGACCTGTCCCCCGACCCTGCTGGTGCTCTATCACTGGATCCCTCAGGATACGTGCTGGCAGAACCCGTGACCTGTCCCCCTGACCTGCTGGTGCTCTATCACCAGATCCCCCAGGATACGTGCTGGCAGAACCCATGACCTGTCCCCCAAACCTGCTGGTGCTCTATCACCGGATCCCTCAGGATACGTGCTGGCAGAACCCATAACCTGTCCCCCGGCCCTGCTGGTGCTCTATCACTGGATCCCTCAGGATACGTGCTGGCAGAACCCGTGACCACCTGCTGGTGCTCTATCACCGGATCCCTCAGGATACGTGCTGGCAGAACCCATGACCTGTCCCCCGACCCTGGTGGTGCTCTATCACTGGATCCCTCAGGATACGTGCTGGCAGAACCCGTGACCTGTCCCCCTGACCTGCTGGTGCTCTATCACCGGATCCCTCAGGATACGTGCTGGCAGAACCCATGACCTGTCCCCCGACCCTGGTGGTGCTCTATCACCGGATCCCCCAGATTATGTGCTGGCAGAACCCATAACCTGTCTCCCGTCCCTGCTGGTGCTCTATCACTGGATCCCTCAGGATATGTGCTGGCACAACCCATACCCTGTCTCCCGGCCCTGCTGGTGCTCTATCACCGGATCCCTCAGGATATGTGCTGGCAGAACCCATGACCTGTCCCCCGACCCTGGTGATGCTCTATCACCGGATCACTCAGGATATGTGCTGGCAGAACCCATGACCTGTCCCGTGACCCTGGTGGTGCTCTGTCACCGGATCCCTCAGGATATGTGCTGGCAGAACCCATGAACTGTCCCCCGGCCCTGCTGGTGCTCTATCACCGGATCCCTCAGGATATGTGCTGGCAGAACCCATGACCTGTCCCCCGACCCTGGTGGTGCTCTATCACCGGATCTCTCAGGATATGTGCTAGCAGAACCCATGACCTGTCCCCCGGCCCTGCTGGTGCTCTATCACCGGATCCCTCAGGATATGCGCTGGCAGAACCTATGACCTGTCCCCTGGCCCTGCTGGTGCTCTATCACTGGATCCCTCAGGATACGTGCAGGCAGAACCCATGACCTGTCCCCCGGCCCTGCTGGTGCTCTATCACTGGATCCCTCAGGATATGTGTTGGCAGAACCCATAACCTGTCCCCCGGCCCTGCTGGTGCTCTATCACCGGATCCCTCAGGATATGTGCTGGCAGAACCCATGACCTGTCCCCCGACCCTGGTGATGCTCTATCACCGGATCACTCAGGATATGTGCTGGCAGAACCCATGACCTGTCCCCTGACCCTGGTGGTGCTCTCTCACTGGATCCCTCAGGATATGTGCTGGCAGAACCCATGAACTGTCCCCCGGTCCTGCTGGTGCTCTATCACCGGATCCCTCAGGATATGTGCTGGCAGAACCCATGACCTGTCCCCAGACCCTGGTGGTGCTCTATCACCGGATCCCTCAGGATATGTGCTGGCAGAACCCATAACCTGTCCCCCGGTCCTGCTGGTGCTCTATCACCGGATCCCTCAGGATATGCACTGGCAGAACCCATGACCTGTCCCCTGGCCCTGCCGGTGCTGTATCACTGGATCCCTCAGGATACGTGCTTGCAGAACCCATGACCTGTCCCCCAGCCCTGCTGGTGCTCTATCACCTGATCCCTCAGGATATGTGCTGGCAGAACCCATGACCTGTCCCCCTGTCCTGCTGGTGCTCTATCACCGGATCCCTCAGGATATGTGCTGGCAGAACCCATGACCTGTCCCCCGACCCTTGTGGTGCTCTATCACCAGATCCCCCAGGATATGTGCTGGCAGAACCCATGACCTGTCCCCCTGTCCTGCTGGTGCTCTATCACCGGATCCCTCAGGATATGTGCTGGCAGAACCCATGACCTGTCTCCCAACCCTGGTTGTGCTCTATCACCGGATCCCTCAGGATATGTGCTGGCAGAACCCATGACCTGTCCCCCTGTCCTGCTGGTGCTCTATTACCAGATCCCTCAGGATATGTGCTGGCAGAACCCATGACCTGTCCCCCGACCATGGTGGTGCTCTATCACCGGATCCCTCAGGATATGTGCTGGCAGAACCCATGACCTGTCCCCCGGCCCTGCTGGTGCTCTATCACCGGATCCCTCCAGATATGTGCTGGCAGAACCCATGAACTGTCCCCCGGCCCTGCTGGTGCTCTATCACCGGATCCCTCAGGATATGTGCTGGCAGAACCCATGACCTGTCCCCCGACCCTGGTGGTGCTCTATCACCGGATCTCTCAGGATATGTGCTAGCAGAACCCATGACCTGTCCCCCGGCCCTGCTGGTGCTCTATCACCGGATCCCTCAGGATATGCGCTGGCAGAACCTATGACCTGTCCCCTGGCCCTGCTGGTGCTCTATCACTGGATCCCTCAGGATACGTGCTGGCAGAACCCATGACCTGTCCCCCGGCCCTGCTGGTGCTCTATCACCTGATCCCCCAGGATATGTGCTGGCAGAACCCATAACCTGTCCCCCGTCCCTACTGGTGCTCTATCACTGGATCCCTCAGGATATGTGTTGGCAGAACCCATAACCTGTCCCCCGGCCCTGCTGGTGCTCTATCACCGGATCCCTCAGGATATGTGCTGGCAGAACCCATGACCTGTCCCCCGACCCTGGTGATGCTCTATCACCGGATCACTCAGGATATGTGCTGGCAGAACCCATGACCTGTCCCCTGACCCTGGTGGTGCTCTCTCACTGGATCCCTCAGGATATGTGCTGGCAGAACCCATGAACTGTCCCCCGGCCCTGCTGGTGCTCTATCACCGGATCCCTCAGGATATGTGCTGGCAGAACCCATGACCTGTCCCCAGACCCTGGTGGTGGTCTATCACCGGATCCCTCAGGATATGTGCTGGCAGAACCCATAACCTGTCCCCCGGCCCTGCTGGTGCTCTATCACCGGATCCCTCAGGATATGCACTGGCAGAACCCATGACCTGTCCCCTGGCCCTGCCGGTGCTGTATCACTGGATCCCTCAGGATACGTGCTTGCAGAACCCATGACCTGTCCCCCGGCCCTGCTGGTGCTCTATCACCTGATCCCTCAGGATATGTGCTGGCAGAACCCATGACCTGTCCCCCTGTCCTGCTGGTGCTCTATCACCGGATCCCTCAGGATATGTGCTGGCAGAACCCATGATCTGTCCCCCGACCCTTGTGGTGCTCTATCACCAGATCCCCCAGGATATGTGCTGGCAGAACCCATGACCTGTCCCCCTGTCCTGCTGGTGCTCTATCACCGGATCCCTCAGGATATGTGCTGGCAGAACCCATGACCTGTCTCCCAACCCTGGTTGTGCTCTATCACCGGATCCCTCAGGATATGTGCTGGCAGAACCCATGACCTGTCCCCTGGCACTGCTGGTGCTCTATCATTGGATCCCTCAGGATATGTGCTGGCAGAACCCATGACCTGTCCCCCAACCCTGGTGGTGCTCTATCACCGGATCCCTCAGGATATGTGCTGGCAGAACCCATAAACTGCCCCCCAGCCCTGCTGGTGCTCTATCACCGGATCCCTCAGGATATGTGCTGGCAGAACCCATGACCTGTCCCCCTGTCCTGCTGGTGCTCTATCACCGGATCCCTCAGGATATGTGCTGGCAGAACCCATGACCTGCCCCCCGACCCTGGTGGTGCTCTATCACTGGATCCCTCAGGATGTGTGCTGGCAGAACCCATGACCTGTCCCCCAGCCCTGCTGGTGCTCTATCACCCGATCCCTCAAGATATGTGCTGGCAGAACCCATGACCTGTCCCCCTGTCCTGCTGGTGCTCTATCACCGGATCCCTCCAGATATGTGCTGGCAGAACCCATGACCTGTCCCCTGGCCCTGCTGGTGCTCTATCACTGGATACCTCAGGATGTGTGCTGGCAGAACCCTTGACCTGTCCCCCAGTCCTGCTGGTGCTCTATCACCGGATCCCTCAGGATGTGTGCAGGCAGAACCCATGACCTGTCCCCCTGTCCTGCTGGTGCTCTATCACCGAATCCCTCAGGATGTGTGCTGGCAGAACCCATGACCTGTCCCCCTGTCCTGCTGGTGCTCTATCACCGGATCCCTCCAGATATGTGCTGGCAGAACCCATGACCTGTCCCCTGTCCTGCTGGTGTTCTATCACCGGATCCCTCAAGATTTGTGCTGGAAGAACCCATGACCTGTCCCCCAGCCCTGTTGGTGCTCTATCACCGGATCCATCAGGATGTGTGCTGGCAGAACCCATGACCTGTCCCCAGGCCCTGCTGGTGCTCTATCACCTGATCCGTCAAGATAGGTGCTGGCAGAACCAATGACCTGTCCCCCGGCCCTGCTGGTGCTCTATCACTGGATCCCTCAGGATATGTGCTGGCAGAACCCATGACCTGTCCCCCTGTCCTGCTGGTGCTCTATCACCGGATCCCTCAGGATATGCGCTGGCAGAACCCATGACCTGTCCCCCGGCCCTGCTGGTGCTCTATCACTGGTTCCCTCAGGATATGTGCTGGCAGAACCCATGACCTGTCCCCCTGTCCTGCTGGTGCTCTATCACCGGATCCCTCCAGATATGTGCTGGCAGAACCCATGACCTGTCCCCTGTCCTGCTGGTGCTCTATCACTGGATCCCTCAAGATTTGTGCTGGAAGAACCCATGACCTGTCCCCCAGCCCTGCTGGTGCTCTATCACCGGATCCATCAGGATGTGTGCTGGCAGAACCCATGACCTGTCCCCAGGCCCTGCTGGTGCTCTATCACCTGATCCGTCAAGATAGATGCTGGCAGAACGAATGACCTGTCCCCCAGCCCTGCTGGTGCTCTATCACTGGATCCCTCAGGATATGTGCTGGCAGAACCCATGACCTGTCCCCCTGTCCTGCTGGTGCTCTATCACCGGATCCCTCAGGATATGCGCTGGCAGAACCCATGACCTGTCCCCCGGCCCTCCTGGTGCTCTATCACTGGATCCCTCAGGATATGTGCTGGCAGAACCCATGACCTGTCCCCATGACCCGCTGGTGCTCTATCACCGGATCCCTCAGGATATGTGCTGGCAGAACCCATGACCTGTCCCCCGACCCTGGTGGTGCTCTATCACCGGATCACTCAGGATATGTGCTGGCAGAACCCATGACCTGTCCCCTGACCCTGGTGGTGCTCTGTCACCGGATCCCTCAGGATATGTGCTGGCAGAACTCATGAACTGTCCCCCGGCCCTGCTGGTGCTCTATCACCGGATCCCTCAGGATATGTGCTGGCAGAACCCATGACCTGTCCCCCGACCCTGGTGGTGCTCTATCACCGGATCCCTCAGGATATGTGCTGGCAGAACCCATGACCTGTCCCCTGGCCCTGCTGGTGCTCTATCACCGGATCCCTCAGGATATGTGCTGGCAGAACCCAGGACCTGTCCCCCGACCCTGGTGGTGTTCTATCACCGGATCCCTCAGGATATGTGCTGGCAGAACCTATGAACTGTCCCCCGGCCCTGCTGGTGCTCTATCACCGGATCCCTCAGGATATGCGCTGGCAGAACCTATGACCTGTCCCCTGGCCCTGCTGGTGCTCTATCACTGGAATCCCTCAGGATACGTGCTGGCAGAACCTATGACCTGTTCACCCATGGAAGAGCCAAAAACTACCAAGGACTTCACACTCGAATTAAAACATCTTTCCAGATTGCGTTCATTCTCCTTCAACAACAGGGGACCCCTGAAGGCTGTATCCGGTTGTTCCTGCTCCAGATTTTGAGTGGAGCCCGAAGTGGCTGGTATTTTAAATGCGGTCAATTTGTCAGCTGCTGAAATTTCAGTTGTATTAATAGTTGTCGTTTTAATACCATCGGCATCTCCCTGAGGGTCCGTTCTTTTTATAAAATATTTTTTTTTAGAAAGTGGAGCCGTTAGTAACCCACTAGGCTGCCACACATTCTTCAAAGACGGTTGCCACAGTTTATTTTTATGAGGTGGAAGGGCAATTCCTTGATGGCCAAATGTGAATACTTGCGAGGGATGTGAGGGCCCAATCCCCAGTGTCGTAACGTGATCCTTCATCACGCCTGAGTCGCTGTTTGAATGAGCGGTTCCCTGTGGCGATGAAATGCCAGTGTCCGTTACCGGAGACCTACTCTTAGATTCAATGAATGCACTATTTCGCACACTCACTTCTGGCAAAGCTTCACCCAAGTCAGAACCCATGAACTGTCCCCGGCCCTGCTGGTGCTCTATGACCAGATCCCTCAGGATATGCGCTGCCAGAACCCATGACCTGTCCCCCGACCCTGGTGGTGCTCTATCACCGGATCCCTTAGGATATGTGCTGGCAGAACCCATGACGTGTCCCCCAGCCCTGCTGGTGCTCTATCACCGGATCCCTCAGGATATGTGCTGGCAGAACCCATGACCTGTCCCCCGACCCTGGTGGTGCTCTATCACCGGATCCCTTAGGATATGTGCTGCCAGAACCCATGACCTGTCCCCCGACCCTGGTGGTGCTCTATCACTGGATCCCTTAGGATATGTGCTGGCAGAACCCATGACCTGTCCCCCAGCCCTGCTGGTGCTCTATCACCGGATCCCTCAGGATATGTGCTGGCAGAACCCATGACCTGTCCCCTGACCCTGGTGGTGCTCTATCACCGGATCCCTTAGGATATGTGCTGGCAGAACCCATGACCTGTCCCTCAGCCCTGCTGGTGCTCTATCACTGGATCCCTCAGGATATGTGTTGGCAGAACCCATGACCTGTCCCCCGACCCTGCTGGTGCTCTATCACCAGATCCCCCAGCATATGTGCTGACAGAACCCATGACCTGTCCCCCGGCCCTGCTGGTGCTCTATCATCAGATCCCTCAGGATATGTGCTGGCAGAACCCAAGACCTGTCCCCCGGCCCTGCTGGTGCTCTAGCACTGGATCCCTCAGGATATGCGCTGGCAGAACCCATGACCTGTCCCCTGGCCCTGCTGGTGCTCTATCACCGGATCCCTCAGGATATGCGCTGGCAGAACCCATGACCTGTCCCCTGGCCCTGCTGATGCTCTATCACCGGATCCCTCAGGATATGTGCTGGCAGAACCCATGACCTGTCCCCCGACCCTGGTGGTGCTCTATCACCAGATCCCCCAGGATATGTGCTGGCAGAATCAATAACCTGTCCCCCGTCCCTACTGGTGCTCTATCACTGGATCCCTCAGGATATGTGCTGGCAGAACCCATAACCTGTCCCCCGGCCCTGCTGGTGCTCTATCACCGGATCCCTCAGGATATGTGCTGGCAAAACCCATGACCTGTCCCCCGACCTTGGTGATGCTCTATCACCGGATCACTCAGGATATGTGCTGGCAGAACCCATGACCTGTCCCCTGACCCTGGTGGTGCTCTGTCACCGGATCCCTCAGGATATGTGCTGGCAGAACCCATGAACTGTCCCCCGGCCCTGCTGGTGCTCTATCACCGGGTCCCTCAGAATATGTGCTGGCAGAACCCATGACCTGTCCCCAGACCCTGGTGGTGCTCTATCACCAGATCCCTCAGGATATGTGCTGGCAGAACCCATGACCTGTCCCCCGGCCATGCTGGTTCTCTATCACCGGATCCCTCAGGATATGTGCTGGCAGAACCCATAACCTGTCCCCCGGCCATGCTGGTTCTCTATCACCGGATCCCTCAGGATATGTGCTGGCAGAACCCATGACCTGTCCCCCGACCCTGGTGGTGTTCTATCACTGGATCCCTCAGGATATGTGCTGGCAGAACCCATGAACTGTCCCCCGGCCCTGCTGGTGCTCTATCACCGGATCCCTCAGGATGTGTGCTGGCAGAACCCAAGACCTGTCCCCCAGCCCTGCTGGTGCTCTATCACTGGATCCCTCAGGATATGTGCTGGCAGAACCCATAACCTGTCCCCCAGCCCTGCTGGTGCTCTATCACCGGATCCCTCAGGATATGCACTGGCAGAACCCATGACCTGTCCCCTGGCCCTGCTGGTGCTGTATCACTGGATCCCTCAGGATAGGTGCTTGCAGAACCCATGGCCTGTCCCCCGGCCATGCTGGTGCTCTATCACCTGATCCCTCAGGATATGTGCTGGCAGAACCCATGACCTGTCCCCCTGTCCTGCTGGTGCTCTATCACCGGATCCCTCAGGATATGTGCTGGCAGAACCCATGACCTGTCCCCCGACCCTTGTGGTGCTCTATCACCAGATCCCCCAGGATATGTGCTGGCAGAACCCATGACCTGTCCCCCTGTCCTGCTGGTGCTCTATCACCGGATCCCTCAGGATATGTGCTGGCAGAACCCATGACCTGTCTCCCAACCCTGGTGGTGCTCTATCACCGGATCCCTCCAGATATGTGCTGGCAGAACCCATGACCTGTCCCCCAACCCTGGTGGTGCTCTATCACCGGATCCCTCAGGATATGTGCTGGCAGAACCCATGAACTGCCCCCCAGCCCTGCTGGTGCTCCATCACCGGATCCCTCAGGATATGTGCTGGCAGAACCCATGACCTGTCCCCCGACCCTGGTGGTGCTCTATCACCGGATTCCTCAGGATATGTGCTGGCAGAACCCATGACCTGTCCCCCGACCCTGGTGGTGCTCTATCACCGGATCCCTCAGGATGTGTGCTGGCAGAACCCATGACCTGTCCCCCGGCCCTGCTGGTGCTCTATCACCCGATCCCTCAAGATAGGTGCTGGCAGAACCAATGACCTGTCCCCCGGCCCTGCTGGTGCTCTATCACCAGATCCATCAGGATATGTCCTGGCAGAACCCATGACCTGTCCCCCTGTCCTGCTGGTGCTCTATCACCAGATCCATCAGGATATGTCCTGGCAGAACCCATGACCTGTCCCCCTGTCCTGCTGGTGCTCTATCACCGGATTCCTCAGGATGTGTGCTGGCAGAACCCATGACCCGTCCCCCTGTCCTGCTGGTGCTCTATCACCGGATCCCTCCAGATATGTGCTGGCAGAACCCATGACCTGTCCCCCTGTCCTGCTGGTGCTCTATCACCGGATCCCTCCTGATATGTGCTGGCAGAACCCATGACCTGTCCCCTGTCCTGCTGGTGCTCTATCACTGGATCCCTCAAGATTTGTGCTGGAAGAACCCATGACCTGTCCCCCAGCCCTGCTGGTGCTCTATCACCGGATCCATCAGGATGTGTGCTGGCAGAACCCATGACCTGTCCCCAGGCCCTGCTGGTGCTAAATCACCTGATCCGTCAAGATAGGTGCTGGCAGAACCAATGACCTGTCCCCCGGCCCTGCTGATGCTCTATCACTGGATCCCTCAGGATATGTGCTGGCAGAACCCACGACCTGTCCCCCGGTCCTGCTGGTGCTCTATCACCGGATCCCTCAGGATATGCACTGGCAGAACCCATGACCTGTCCCCCGGCCCTGCTGGTGCTCTATCACCGGATCCCTCAGGATATGTGCTGGCAGAACCCATGACCTGTCCCCCGACCCGGGTGGTGCTCTATCACCGGATTCCTCAGGATATGTGCTGGCAGAACCCATGACCTGTCCCCCGACCCTGGTGGTGCTCTATCACCGGATCCCTCAGGATGTGTGCTGGCAGAACCCATGACCTGTCCCCCGGCCCTGCTGGTGCTCTATCACCCGATCCCTCAAGATAGGTGCTGGCAGAACCAATGACCTGTCCCCCGGCCCTGCTGGTGCTCTATCACCAGATCCATCAGGATATGTCCTGGCAGAACCCATGACCTGTCCCCCTGTCCTGCTGGTGCTCTATCACCAGATCCATCAGGATATGTCCTGGCAGAACCCATGACCTGTCCCCCTGTCCTGCTGGTGCTCTATCACCGGATCCCTCAGGATATGTGCTGGCAGAACCCATGACCTGTCCCCCGACCCTGGTGGTGCTCTATCACCGGATTCCTCAGGATATGTGCTGGCAGAACCCATGACCTGTCCCCCGACCCTGGTGGTGCTCTATCACCGGATCCCTCAGGATGTGTGCTGGCAGAACCCATGACCTGTCCCCCGGCCCTGCTGGTGCTCTATCACCCGATCCCTCAAGATAGGTGCTGGCAGAACCAATGACCTGTCCCCCGGCCCTGCTGGTGCTCTATCACCAGATCCATCAGGATATGTCCTGGCAGAACCCATGACCTGTCCCCCTGTCCTGCTGGTGCTCTATCACCAGATCCATCAGGATATGTCCTGGCAGAACCCATGACCTGTCCCCCTGTCCTGCTGGTGCTCTATCACCGGATTCCTCAGGATGTGTGCTGGCAGAACCCATGACCCGTCCCCCTGTCCTGCTGGTGCTCTATCACCGGATCCCTCCAGATATGTGCTGGCAGAACCCATGACCTGTCCCCCTGTCCTGCTGGTGCTCTATCACCGGATCCCTCCTGATATGTGCTGGCAGAACCCATGACCTGTCCCCTGTCCTGCTGGTGCTCTATCACTGGATCCCTCAAGATTTGTGCTGGAAGAACCCATGACCTGTCCCCCAGCCCTGCTGGTGCTCTATCACCGGATCCATCAGGATGTGTGCTGGCAGAACCCATGACCTGTCCCCAGGCCCTGCTGGTGCTAAATCACCTGATCCGTCAAGATAGGTGCTGGCAGAACCAATGACCTGTCCCCCGGCCCTGCTGATGCTCTATCACTGGATCCCTCAGGATATGTGCTGGCAGAACCCACGACCTGTCCCCCGGTCCTGCTGGTGCTCTATCACCGGATCCCTCAGGATATGCACTGGCAGAACCCATGACCTGTCCCCCGGCCCTGCTGGTGCTCTATCACCGGATCCCTCAGGATATGTGCTGGCAGAACCCATGACCTGTCCCCCGACCCGGGTGGTGCTCTATCACCGGATCCCTCAGGATATGTGCTGGCAGAACCCTTGACCTGTCCCCCAGCCATGCTGGTGCTCTATCAACGGATACCTCAGAATTTGTGCTGGAAGAACCCATGACCTGTCCCCCAGCCCTGCTGGTGCTCTGTCACCGGATCCCTCAGGATGTTTTCTGGCAGAACCCATGACCTGTCCCCCGGCCCTGCTGCTGCTCTATCACCTGATCCCTCAAGATTTGTGCTGGCAGAACCAATGACCTGTCCCCCGGCCCTGCTGGTGCTCTATCCCCGTATCCCTCAGGATAGGTGCTGGCAGAACCCATGACCTGTCCCCCTGTCCTGCTGGTGCTCTATCACCTGATCCCTCAGGATAGGTGCTGGCAGAACCTATGACCTGTCCCCCGGCCCTGCTGGTGCTCTATCACCGGATCCCTCAGGATATGTGCTGGCAGAACCCATGACCTGTCCCCCAGCCCTGCTGGTGCTCTATCACCGGATCCCTCAGGATATGTGCTGGCAGAACCCATAACCTGTCCCCCGGCCCTGCTGGTGCTCTATCACCGGATCCCTCCGGATATGTGCTGGCAGACCCATGACCTGTCCCCCGGCCCTGGTGGTGCTCTATCACCTGATCCCTCAGGATATGTGCTGGCAGAACCCATGACCTGTCCCCCGACCCTGGTGGTGCTCTATTACCGGATCCCTTAGGATATGTGCTGGCAGAACCCATGACCTGTCCCCCGGCCCTGCTGGTGCTCTATCACCGGATCCCTCATAATATGTGCTGGCAGAACCCATGACCTGTCCCCTGGCCCTGCTGGTGCTCTATCACCGGATCCCTCAGGATATGTGCTGGCAGAACCCATGACCTGTCCCCCGACCCTGGTGGTGCTCTATCACCGGATCCCTTAGGATATGTGCTGGCAGAACCCATGACCTGTCCCCCAGCCCTGCTGGTGCTCTATCACCGGATCCCTCAGGATATGTGCTGGCAGAACCCATGACCTGTCCCCCGACCCTGCTGGTGCTCTATCACCAGATCCCCCAGGATACGTGCTGGCAGAACCCATGACCTGTCCCCCTGACCTGCTGGTGCTCTATCACCGGATCCCTCAGGATACGTGCTGGCAGAACCCATAACCTGTCCCCCGGCCCTGCTGGTGCTCTATCACTGGATCCCTCAGGATATGTGCTGGCAGAACCCGTGACCTGTCCCCCTGACCTGCTGGTGCTCTATCACCGGATCCCTCAGGATACGTGCTGGCAGAACCCATGACCTGTCCCCCGACCCTGGTGGTGCTCTATCACCGGATCCCTCAGGATATGTGCTGGCAGAACCCATGACCTGTCCCCCGACCCTGGTGGTGCTCTATCACCGGATCCCTTAGGATATGTGCTGGCAGAACCCATGACCTGTCCCCCGACCCTGGTGGTGCTCTATCACCGGATCCCTTAGGATATGTGCTGGCAGAACCCATGACCTGTCCCCCAGCCCTGCTGGTGCTCTATCACCGGATCCCTCAGGATATGTGCTGGCAGAACCCATGACCTGTCCCCCGACCCTGCTGGTGCTCTATCACCAGATCCCCCAGGATACGTGCTGGCAGAACCCATGACCTGTCCCCCTGACCTGCTGGTGCTCTATCACCGGATCCCTCAGGATACGTGCTGGCAGAACCCATAACCTGTCCCCCGGCCCTGCCGGTGCTCTATCACTGGATCCCTCAGGATACGTGCTGGCAGAACCCGTGACCTGTCCCCCTGACCTGCTGGTGCTCTATCACCAGATCCCCCAGGATACGTGCTGGCAGAACCCATGATCTGTCCCCCAAACCTGCTGGTGCTCTATCACCGGATCCCTCAGGATACGTGCTGGCAGAACCCATAACCTGTCCCCCGGCCCTGCTGGTGCTCTATCACTGGATCCCTCAGGATACGTGCTGGCAGAACCCGTGACCTGTCCCCCTGACCTGCTGGTGCTCTATCACCGGATCCCTCAGGATACGTGCTGGCAGAACCCATGACCTGTCCCCCGACCCTGGTGGTGCTCTATCACTGGATCCCTCAGGATACGTGCTGGCAGAACCCGTGACCTGTCCCCCTGACCTGCTGGTGCTCTATCACCGGATCCCTCAGGATACGTGCTGGCAGAACCCATGACCTGTCCCCCGACCCTGGTGGTGCTCTATCACCGGATCCCCCAGATTATGTGCTGGCAGAACCCATAACCTGTCTCCCGTCCCTGCTGGTGCTCTATCACCGGATCCCTCAGGATATGTGCTGGCAGAACCCATGACCTGTCCCCCGACCCTGGTGATGCTCTATCACCGGATCACTCAGGATATGTGCTGGCAGAACCCATGACCTGTCCCGTGACCCTGGTGGTGCTCTGTCACCGGATCCCTCAGGATATGTGCTGGCAGAACCCATGAACTGTCCCCCGACCCTGGTGGTGCTCTATCACCGGATCCCTCAGGATATGTGCTGGCAGAACCCATGACCTGTCCCCCGACCCTGGTGGTGCTCTATCACCGGATCCCTCAGGATATGCGCTGGCAGAACCTATGACCTGTCCCCTGGCCCTGCTGGTGCTCTATCACTGGATCCCTCAGGATACGTGCTGGCAGAACCCATGACCTGCCCCCCGGCCCTGCTGGTGCTCTATCACCTGATCCCCCAGGATATGTGCTGGCAGAACCCATAACCTGTCCCCCGTCCCTACTGGTGCTCTATCACTGGATCCCTCAGGATATGTGTTGGCAGAACCCATAACCTGTCCCCCGGCCCTGCTGGTGCTCTATCACCGGATCCCTCAGGATATGTGCTGGCAGAACCCATGACCTGTCCCCCGACCCTGGTGATGCTCTATCACCGGATCACTCAGGATATGTGCTGGCAGAACCCATGACCTGTCCCCTGACCCTGGTGGTGCTCTCTCACTGGATCCCTCAGGATATGTGCTGGCAGAACCCATGAACTGTCCCCCGGTCCTGCTGGTGCTCTATCAGCGGATCACTCAGGATATGTGCTGGCAGAACCCATGACCTGTCCCCAGACCCTGGTGGTGCTCTATCACCGGATCCCTCAGGATATGTGCTGGCAGAACCCATAACCTGTCCCCCGGCCCTGCTGGTGCTCTATCACCGGATCCCTCAGGATATGCACTGGCAGAACCCATGACCTGTCCCCTGGCCCTGCCGGTGCTGTATCACTGGATCCCTCAGGATACGTGCGTGCAGAACCCATGACCTATCCCCCGGCCCTGCTGGTGCTCTATCACCTGATCCCTCAGGATATGTGCTGGCAGAACCCATGACCTGTCCCCCTGTCCTGCTGGTGCTCTATCACCGGATCCCTCAGGATATGTGCTGGCAGAACCCATGACCTGTCCCCCGACCCTTGTGGTGCTCTATCACCAGATCCCCCAGGATATGTGCTGGCAGAACCCATGACCTGTCCCCCTGTCCTGCTGGTGCTCTATCACCGGATCCCTCAGGATATGTGCTGGCAGAACCCATGACCTGTCTCCCAACCCTGGTTGTGCTCTATCACCGGATCCCTCAGGATATGTGCTGGCAGAACCCATGACCTGTCCCCCTGTCCTGCTGGTGCTCTATTACCAGATCCCTCAGGATATGTGCTGGCAGAACCCATGACCTGTCCCCCGACCATGGTGGTGCTCTATCACCGGATCCCTCAGGATATGTGCTGGCAGAACCCATGACCTGTCCCCCGACCCTGGTGGTGCTCTATCACTGGATCCCTCAGGATGTGTGCTGGCAGAACCCATGACCTGTCCCCCGGCCCTGCTGGTGCTCTATCACCGGATCCCTCCAGATATGTGCTGGCAGAACCCATGAACTGTCCCCCGGCCCTGCTGGTGCTCTATCACTGGATCCCTCAGGATATGTGCTGGCAGAACCCATGACCTGTCCCCCGACCCTGGTGGTGCTCTATCACCGGATCTCTCAGGATATGTGCTAGCAGAACCCATGACCTGTCCCCCGGCCCTGCTGGTGCTCTATCACCGGATCCCTCAGGATATGCGCTGGCAGAACCTATGACCTGTCCCCTGGCCCTGCTGGTGCTCTATCACTGGATCCCTCAGGATACGTGCTGGCAGAACCCATGACCTGTCCCCCGGCCCTGCTGGTGCTCTATCACCTGATCCCCTAGGATATGTGCTGGCAGAACCCATAACCTGTCCCCCGTCCCTACTGGTGCTCTATCACTGGATCCCTCAGGATATGTGTTGGCAGAACCCATAACCTGTCCCCCGGCCCTGCTGGTGCTCTATCACCGGATCCCTCAGGATATGTGCTGGCAGAACCCATGACCTGTCCCCCGACCCTGGTGATGCTCTATCACCGGATCACTCAGGATATGTGCTGGCAGAACCCATGACCTGTCCCCGTACCCTGGTGGTGCTCTCTCACTGGATCCCTCAGGATATGTGCTGGCAGAACCCATGAACTGTCCCCCGGCCCTGCTGGTGCTCTATCACCGGATCCCTCAGGATATGTGCTGGCAGAACCCATGACCTGTCCCCAGACCCTGGTGGTGCTCTATCACCGGATCCCTCAGGATATGTGCTGGCAGAACCCATAACCTGTCCCCCGGCCCTGCTGGTGCTCTATCACCGGATCCCTCGGGATATGCACTGGCAGAACCCATGACCTGTCCCCTGGCCCTGCCGGTGCTGTATCACTGGATCCCTCAGGATACGTGCTTGCAGAACCCATGACCTGTCCCCCTGCCCTGCTGGTGCTCTATCACCTGATCCCTCAGGATATGTGCTGGCAGAACCCATGACCTGTCCCCCTGTCCTGCTGGTGCTCTATCACCGGATCCCTCAGGATATGTGCTGGCAGAACCCATGACCTGTCCCCCGACCCTTGTGGTGCTCTATCACCAGATCCCCCAGGATATGTGCTGGCAGAACCCATGACCTGTCCCCCTGTCCTGCTGGTGCTCTATCACCGGATCCCTCAGGATATGTGCTGGCAGAACCCATGACCTGTCTCCCAACCCTGGTTGTGCTCTATCACCGGATCCCTCAGGATATGTGCTGGCAGAACCCATGACCTGTCCCCTGGCACTGCTGGTGCTCTATCATTGGATCCCTCAGGATATGTGCTGGCAGAACCCATGACCTGTCCCCCAACCCTGGTGGTGCTCTATCACCGGATCCCTCAGGATATGTGCTGGCAGAACCCATAAACTGTCCCCCAGCCCTGCTGGTGCTCTATCACCGGATCCCTTAGGATATGTGCTGGCAGAACCCATGACCTGTCCCCCAGCCCTGCTTGTGCTCTATCACCGGATCCCTCATAATATTAATATTGAAGACATGAACGACACCCTCTCTTCCATAAATTGCACTACCTGCGCCGAAAACATCGTACCTCCCAAACTGATTCTTGATAATACTGAAATCTTCTCCCCTTTTCTTTGCCGTATGACAAATGCTTCCTTCAGGGACCGGAAGGTACCGACAGAAATCAAAACAGTCACAGTCACCCCCCTAGTCAAGAAACCAGGATTAGATCAACAAGACCCTGCCAACCTTAGACCCATTACTAATTGCAACTTTCTTCTGAAGGTCCTTGACAAAATAGCGACCAGGCAACTACAAGATTATGTAGATCATCACAGCTTGCTACACCCCCAACAATCGGGCTTTAGAAGTGCCCACAGCACTGAGTCAGCATTGCTGGACTTACAGACAGAAATGTTGAGCATCCTGGACAGAGGTAAAACAGGGCTGTTAATCCTCTTGGACCTCTCGGCGGCATTCGATTTGTTAGATCACGGAAAGCTCCGAGAGGCCCTAGGCGCAGCTGGTAACTGCTCCCATGATGCAATAGATTGGGTGTCTTCATTTTTAGAAGACAGGAACTCAAAAATCAATTGGGCAGGTCATTCCACCTCACCCAAACCTGTAGATTGCGGCGTCCCCCAGGGAGCCAGTTTCTCACCCTTGCTCTTCAACTTATATATCCGCTGCCTTTGTACTCTTTTATCTCAGCTCGGAATTTTTTTCACCAACTTCGCTGACGATACACAGCTCATTCTAGAGCTGAGCGGAGACCATCACGCAGATAACGAGAAGCTATCGGCTATTTACGACATCATCGAAAACTGGATGATTGCACACTGGATGTGTCTTAATAGCTCCAAAACGGAACTCATGACCTTCGGAAGCGCTAAAGCCTTAAACAATCTTGGTTCGGATTATTCCACATTCACCATAAAAGATTCTACCATTAAGGTATCTAATAAGGTTAAAACACTAGGTATTTACTTACAATCCTCCTTAGGTGCAGAAGCCCAAACCGCTTATTTAAAGCGAAACTGTCAATACTACCAAAGGCTTCTATGTCAGATAAGACCTTTTCTTAATACCAAGAACAGCACCACGATAGGGAGAGCCACCATACTATCCCGCTTAGATTATGGGAACGCGCTAATGCTCGGCGCCAGCAACAACTGCCTGAAACAATGTCAGATTATCCAGAATAATGCTGTTAGGTCCATCACTAATAAATCCAAACGTGAACACATCACCAAGGACAGAAAAGATCTTCATTGGTTGGCTGTAAAGGAACGGATCAAGTTTAAATCACTGATCCTAACCCACCGATGCCTATATGGCACGGCACCTGCATACCTTAAGAATAAATTCAGCTGGTACGAGCCGAGCCGTAGCTTGAGATCTGCAAAACAAGGATTGATCAATCCCAGCCCTCCAGGTAAAGCCACTGGTCTCGGCCGAGCCTTTCCGAACCTGGCGACTTTCCACTGGAACAAACTGCCTTGCAGCCTCAGATTGGAAAACAACCTCCAACGCTTTAGGAAACAATTGAAGACCTTTCTCTTCATATAATTAGACAACCTCCACACCGCTTCTAGTTGCCATCGTTCTGCTTCCTCCCTCTCTATGCTCTCTATGTGTTGTCCCGTTCTTCTTCGTCCTTGTGTCCTTGTCGCGCCCTGATGCTTGCGAGCTTCGGCGCGTTACAAATAAATAAATAAATAAATAAATAAATATGTGCTGGCAGAACCCATGACCTGTCCCCTAGCCCTGCTGGTGCTCTATCACCGGATCCCTCAGGATATGTGCTGGCAGAACCCATGACCTGTCCCCCGACCCTGGTGGTGCTCTATCACCGGATCCCTTAGGATATGTGCTGGCAGAACCCATGACCTATCCCCCAGCCCTGCTGGTGCTCTATCACCGGATCCCTCAGGATATGTGCTGGCAGAACCCATGACCTGTCCCCCGACCCTGCTGGTGCTCTATCACCAGATCCCCCAGGATACGTGCTGGCAGAACCCATGACCTGTCCCCCTGACCTGCTGGTGCTCTATCACCGGATCCCCCAGATTATGTGTTGGCAGAACCCATAACCTGTCTCCCGTCCCTGCTGGTGCTCTATCACTGGATCCCTCAGGATATGTGCTGGCAGTACCCATACCCTGTCTCCCGGCCCTGCTGGTGCTCTATCACCGGATCCCTCAGGATATGTGCTGGCAGAACCCATGACCTGTCCCCCGACCCTGGTGATGCTCTATCACCGGATCACTCAGGATATGTGCTGGCAGAACCCATGACCTGTCCCCCGACCCTGGTGGTGCTCTGTCACCGGATCCCTCAGGATATGTGCTGGCAGAACCCATGAACTGTCCCCCGGCTCTATCACCGGATCCCTCAGGATATGTGCTGGCAGAACCCATGACCTGTCCCCCGACCCTGGTGGTGCTCTATCACCGGATCCCTCAGGATATGTGCTGGCAGAACCCATGACCTGTCCCCAGACCCTGGTGGTGCTCTATCACCGGATCCCTCAGGATATGTGCTGGCAGAACCCATAACCTGTCCCCCGGCCCTGCTGGTGCTCTATCACCGGATCCCTCAGGATATGCACGGGCAGAACCCATGACCTGTCCCCTGGCCCTGCTGGTGCTGTATCACTGGATCCCTCAGGATACGTGCTTGCAGAACCCATGACCTGTCCCCCGGCCCTGCTGGTGCTCTATCACCTGATCCCTCAGGATATGTGCTGGCAGAACCCATGACCTGTCCCCCTGTCCTGCTGGTGCTCTATCACCGGATCCCTCAGGATATGTGCTGGCAGAACCCATGACCTGTCTCCCAACCCTGGTTGTGCTCTATCACCGGATCCCTCAGGATATGTGCTGGCAGAACCCATGACCTGTTCCCTGGCACTGCTGGTGCTCTATCATCGGATCCCTCAGGATATGTGCTGGCAGAACCCATGACCTGTCCCCCTGTCCTGATGGTGCTCTATCACCGGAACCCTCAGGATATGCGCTGGCAGAACCCATGACCTGTCCCCCGGCCCTGCTGGTGCTCAATCACTGGATCCCTCAGGATATGTGTTGGCAGAACCCATAACCTGTCTCCCAGCCCTGCTGGTGCTCTATCACCAGATCCCTCAGGATATGTGCTGGCAGAACCCATGACCTGTCCCCCGGCCCTGGTGGTGCTCTATCACCTGATCCCTCAGGATATGTGCTGGCAGAACCCATGACCCGTCCCCCGGCCCTGCTGGTGGTCTCTCACAGATCCCTCAGGATATGTGCTGGCAGAACCAATGACCTGCCCCCCGGCCCTGCTGGTGCTCTATCACCGGATCCCTCAGGATATGTGCTGGCAGACCGCATGACCGCCCCCCCGCCCCTGCTGGTGCTGTATCACTGTATCCCTCAGGATACGTGCTGGCAGAAAACATGACCTGTCCCCCGCCCCTGCTGGTGCTGTATCACTGTATCCCTCAGGATACGTGCTGGCAGAACCTAATAACTGTCCCCCAGCCCTGCTGGTGCTCCATCACCGGATCCCTCAGGATATGTTCTGGCAGATCCCATAACCTGTCTCCCAGTCCTGCTGGTGCTCTATCACCTGATCCCTCAGGATATGTGCTGGCAGAACCCATGACCTGTCCCCCTGTCCTGCTGGTGCTCTATCACCGGATCCCTCAGGATATGTGCTGGCAGAACCCATGACCTGTCTCCCAACCCTGGTTGTGCTCTATCACCGGATCCCTCAGGATATGTGCTGGCAGAACCCATGACCTGTCCCCTGGCACTGCTGGTGCTCTATCATCGGATCCCTCAGGATATGTGCTGGCAGAACCCATGACCTGTCCCCCTGTCCTGATGGTGCTCTATCACCGGATCCCTCCAGATATGTGCTGGCAGAACCCATGACCTGTCCCCTGGCCCTGCTGGTGCTCTATCACTGGATACCTCAGGATGTGTGCTGGCAGAACCCATGACCTGTCCCCCAGCCCTGCTGGTGCTCTATCACCGGATCCCTCAGGATGTGTGCTGGCAGAACCCATGACCTGTCCCCCTGTCCTGCTGGTGCTCTATCACCGAATCCCTCAGGATGTGTGCTGGCAGAACCCATGACCTGTCCCCCTGTCCTGCTGGTGCTCTATCACCGGATCCCTCCAGATATGTGCTGGCAGAACCCATGACCTGTCCCCTGTCCTGCTAGTGCTCTATCACTGGATCCCTCAAGGTTTGTGCTGGAAGAACCCATGACCTGTCCCCCAGCCCTGCTGGTGCTCTATCACCGGATCCATCAGGATGTGTGCTGGCAGAACCCATGACCTGTCCCCAGGCCCTGCTGGTGCTCTATCACCTGATCCGTCAAGATAGGTGCTGGCAGAACCAATGACCTGTCCCCCGGCCCTGCTGGTGCTCTATCACTGGATCCCTCAGGATATGTGCTGGCAGAACCCATGACCTGTCCCCCTGTCCTGCTGGTGCTCTATCACCGGATCCTTCAGGATATGCGCTGGCAGAACCCATGACCTGTCCCCCAGCCCTGCTGGTGCTCTATCACTGGATCCCTCAGGATATGTGCTGGCAGAACCCATGACCTGTCCCCCGACCCGGGTGGTGCTCTATCACCGGATCCCTCAGGATATGTGCTGGCAGAACCCTTGACCTGTCCCCCAGCCATGCTGGTGCTCTATCAATGGATACCTCAAGATTTGTGCTGGAAGAACCCATGACCTGTCCCCCAGCCCTGCTGGTGCTCTGTCACCGGATCCCTCAGGATGTTTGCTGGCAGAACCCATGACCTGTCCCCCGGCCCTGCTGGTGCTCTATCACCTGATCCCTCAAGATACATGCTGGCAGAACCAATGACCTGTCCCCCGGCACTGCTGGTGCTCTATCCCCGTATCCCTCAGGATAGGTGCTGGCAGAACCCATGACCTGTCCCCCTGTCCTGCTGGTGCTCTATCACCTGATCCCTCAGGATAGGTGCTGGCAGAACCCATGACCTGTCCCCCGGCCCTGCTGGTGCTCTATCACTGGATCCCTCAGGATATGTGTTGGCAGAACCCATGACCTGTCCCCCGACCCGGGTGGTGCTCTATCACTGGATCCCTCAGGATATGTGCTGGCAGAACCCATAACCTGTCCCCCGGCCCTGCTGGTGCTCTTTCACCGGATCCCTCAGGATATGTGCTGGCTGAACCAATGACCTGTCCCCCGGCCCTGCTGGTGCTCTATCACCGGAACCCTCAGGATATGCGCTGGCAGAACCCATGACCTGTCCCCCGGCCCTGCTGGTGCTCAATCACTGGATCCCTCAGGATATGTGTTGGCAGAACCCATAACCTGTCTCCCAGCCCTGCTGGTGCTCTATCACCAGATCCCTCAGGATATGTGCTGGCAGAACCCATGACCTGTCCCCCGGCCCTGGTGGTGCTCTATCACCTGATCCCTCAGGATATGTGCTGGCAGAACCCATGACCCGTCCCCCGGCCCTGCTGGTGGTCTCTCACAGATCCCTCAGGATATGTGCTGGCAGAACCAATGACCTGCCCCCCGGCCCTGCTGGTGCTCTATCACCGGATCCCTCAGGATATGTGCTGGCAGACCGCATGACCGCCCCCCCGCCCCTGCTGGTGCTGTATCACTGTATCCCTCAGGATACGTGCTGGCAGAAAACATGACCTGTCCCCCGCCCCTGCTGGTGCTGTATCACTGTATCCCTCAGGATACGTGCTGGCAGAACCTAATAACTGTCCCCCAGCCCTGCTGGTGCTCCATCACCGGATCCCTCAGGATATGTTCTGGCAGATCCCATAACCTGTCTCCCAGTCCTGCTGGTGCTCTATCACCGGATCCCTCGGGATATGTGCTGGCAGAACCCATGACCTGTCCCCCAGCCTTGCTGATGCTCTATCAAAAGATCCCTCAGGGTGTGTGCTAGCACATCCCATGACCTGTCCCCCGGCCCTGCTGGTACTCTATCACCCGATACCTCAGGATATGTGCTGGCAGACCCCATGACCTGTCCCTGGCAATGCTAGTGCTCTATCACCGGATCCCTCAGGATATGTGCTGGGAGAAACCATGACCTGTCCCCCGGCCCTGCTTGTGCTCTATCATCGGATCCCTCAGGATATGTGCTGGCTGATCCCAGGACCTGTCCCCCTGTCCTGCTGGTGCTCTATCACTGGATCCCTCAGGATATGTGCTGGCAGAACCCATGACCCGTCCCCCGTCCCTGCTGTTGCTCTCTCACCGGATCCTCAGTATATGTGCTGGCTGAACCCATGACCTGTCCCCTGGCCCTGCTGGTGCTCCATCACCGGATCCCTCAGGATATGTTCTGACAGAACCCATGACCTGTCTCCCGTTCCTGGTGGTGCTCTATCACCGGATCCATCTGGATATGTGCTGGCAGAACCCATGACCTGTCCCCTGGACCTGCTGGTGCTCTATCACCTGATCCCTCAAGAAAGGTGCTGGCAGAACCCATGACCTGTCCTCCGGCCCTGCTGGTGCTCTATCACCTGATCCCTCAGGATAGGTGCTGGCAGAACCCATGACCTGTCCCCCGGCCCTGCTGGTGCTCTATCACCGGATCCCTCAGGATATGTGCTGGCAGAACCCATGACCTGTCCCCCGGCCCTGCTGGTGCTCTATCACCTGATCCTTCAGGATAGGTGCTAGCAGAACCCATGACCTGTCCCCCGACCCTGGTGGTGCTCTATCACTGGATCCCTCAGGATACGTGCTGGCAGAACCCATGACCTGTCCCCTGGCCCTGCTGGTGCTCTATCACCGGATCCCTCAGGATATGTGCAGGCAGAACCCATGAGCTGTCCCCCGGCCCTGCTGGTGCTCTATCACCTGATCCCTCAAGATAGGTGCTGGCAGAACCCATGACCTGTCCCCCAACCCTGGTGGTGTTCTATCACCGGATCCCTCAGGATAGGTGCTGGTAGAACCCATGACCTATCCCCCGGCCCTGCTGGTGCTCTATCACCTGATCCCTCAGGATAAGTGCTGGCAGAACCCATGACCTGTCCCCTGGCCCTGCTGGTGCTCTATCACCTGATCCCTCAGGATATTAGCTGGCAGAACCCATGACCTGTCCCCCTGTCCTGCTGGTGCTCTATCAACTGATCCCTCAGGATAGTTGCTGGCAGAATCCATGACCTGTCCCCCGGCCCTGCTGGTGCTCTATCACCGAATCCCTCAGGATATGTGCTGGCAGAACCCATGACCTGTCCCCCAGCCCTGCTGGTGCTCTATCACTGGATCCCTCAGGATACGTGCTGGCAGAACCCATGACCTGTCCCCCGGCCCTGCTGGTGCTCTATCACCTGATCCCTCAGGATAGGTGCTGGCAGAACCCATGAACTGTCCCCGGCCCTGCTGGTGCTCTATCACCGGATCCCTGAGGATATGTGCTGGCAGAACCCATGACCTGTCCCCGGCCGTGCTGGTGCTCTATCACCGGATCCCTCAGGATATGTGCTGGCAGAACCCATGACCTGTCCTCCGGCCCTGCTGGTGCTATGTCTATCTCTAAGGTGATCTCCACTGTGTTGAGTTTCATGCACTGATTTGGAGATTAGAAGGTAGTCTATGTGAGTGTATGGACATGTGAGTAGAAGGAGAACTCTTTCTGGCCTTCATGTTGTTTAGACAGGAGGCAACCACTCCCATCTTTTCCATTGTCTTTGGGTGTGCTGTGGAGAAGAGTTTTGGGAAAGGCCTTCAAACCTTTCGAGTGGTCTAGCACCCTGTCCAGCAACATGTTAAAGTCCAGGAACGCCATTGCACCAAAATGCCAGGGGTAGCAGAAGTGACATTACATGGCCCTTGACCTCCAATGACACCACAAGAAGTGATGTCATTTGACCCCACCCCCAAGTGACATCACAGGAGTTGATGACACATGACCTTCATATGTGTCTAACACCCTTGTTTCCAGGCACTCTCATTTCAGCTAGGTATAAGAACCCAGGCACAGAGGGAGGTGAGACTTTTCCACAATCACAGATTTGGGGAATGTCATTTTCCAGCCTCAATGTGGGGTCTATTTGTAAAACATGCATAATGCAGTACTTGTAACAGAGTAACCAAAAATCTCAAGTGCAGGCTACAGCTAGTGTATGAAACAGGTATAGATCACTGGACACAGAAGTACTTGTTATCTGTGGTGTTGCTGTTTTAAACAGGCCAAAAAAGGACTGACCTGGGAGGTGTGCGCCGTCTGTTTACACAGGAGCAAGACGTTGCACGAGCAAGGCCTGAAAATTAAATCATTGACCAGGATTTAGTATCAACAAATTTCCCTGGTTATAAATGTATCCATGAGTCAGCTACCACTACGATAGAAGAAACGTATTGTGCGGGTGTAAGCTGAGGCCATCTGTCTCTGTGTGCATTTATCTTTACGGTATGTGACAAGCAACTACATGTTGTCCCCCACAACCCAGAGCGGAACATAACACCTTGATGTCCTAGGCTTTGATACATGACACTTTTTCAATCTCTTTTAACGGGGTGAGGTGTGGGAGGTGGGAGCTGCACTTCCCTCAAGAGTGGGGCTCAATGCATCTATGATTTTCAGAGCTCTATGTGCGAGGTATGTTATTCAATTACCCCCACCCCCAGGACCGGCCCACAAATTAAGCTATCACAAAGCCCTTTCAAAGATGGAGTTTGAGTGAGGAGGGGTGGGGTGGGTCACTCCATGGCTCTCTCACTTCTGAGACTCTGTGCCTAATGCTTATTTTCTTAAACAGTGTTGCGCCAGAGCAGGGTCCTGATCGAGTTTGCGGCCCCTCTAAACCATACACATCACACATTAATGTTGCCAAGGTCAGCACAGCCCAATCAGTGGTGTAGCACACAATTTTGGGGGCCCCCTGCGAGCCCTGCTGACCCCCCAAAACTCCTTAACAAAGCACAGGGCACGTCACACCCCGGGCCTGCCCGGACCACCACGTATGTGCAATGTCCATGATGATTATGCCGCTGCAGGGGAATGCACTACTCGAGGTGAAAGAAGTAAATATGTTGTTTAATCAAAGCTTAAATATTTCACCTAGCGTAGAAAGAAGGGGACGGTGCCTGGGCCAAAAATATACCAACCACCAGTGGTGGCTGCTGAGTTGTTTTATTGGAGGGTATAAATATTCACCACAAATATATGATTGCAAACCTCGCATGAAAAAACCTTTTGAATTATTGGTTCAAATGGTGCATTGCTAGCACACTTTCTTTGAAAATGTGGGTAGAAGGCCAGTCAGTTTGCAATCGATGTTGTTGGGTGTAGGATAATTCATGGGAAAAAAAGTACAATCGAGGAAAATCACCAAAAGTGTACCCGCACTTGTCCCATTGCGTTGTCATGCCGGCACCTTCAATATATGCCAGTATAAAAAACATTTTCATGCCGGCTGCGCCAATACATTTTCATGTTGGCTCCAACAACATATGCTAGTATTCCAATATAAGACCATACTCCTGTTCGCTTTGAGATGTTTTTTTATAGTATCATTACTGGAACTAGGCACAAAGCTGGCTCTGCCAATATATGGTAGTACTTCTATGTAAGAAAATACTCTTGTTGGTTTGGCCATTAAAAGTGACATGTCACAATAAAAAAATCCAAACTGGTTCCAATGTAAACCAGTCTAGACTGATAAGAACACTTATCATCATTGCTTCATCATAGATGCTCAGTTAATAAAAGGTCATGCTACAGTACGAAATACACAGGCCGCTACACCAAAACCTCAGTCTAGCGCGGTAACACAACTTATCATGCTTGGTTTATCAAAGATGACGAGTAATACATGTCATGCCACAGTAAGCAATGGATAGACTGTCTGTACCAAAATGCCAGTCTAGCCAAGTAATGACACACATGAACTTGGCTTTGTCTGAAAATACCATTAGAATTTGCTAAGTAAATAAAGGATGTGTCAAAATTGCTCTAGTGATCCCCAGTCTCCCAGGGCCTTACACACACACACACACACACACAAACGCAGGCATCCCCTTTCACCCACCTAAACATCTCCTTGCATATTAATTAACACAACATTCCCCACACAGGTATGCACCCACCCACCCAGAATATTCAAACACACAATCACATTTATTCACATTCACAGACCAGTTGCGTATTTCATTCTTGGTGGTACTAAGCCTCGATATCTCTTTTGTCCGTTCAGATGGGGCTCGATAGGGACCCTCAAGATTGATGTTGTATCGCTGAAAAAGAGACGCAGCTTTCGGTCTGGGATCGGAGAGTGAAGGGGCCCCTGCAAAGCAAGACATAACTCCTCAGCAGACCGCATGATTCGATCCTTGGACGTAAGCAAGCGGTTCAGGAGGACATCTTGACGAGGGTCTCCATATCAAGGCGGGCCCTTTGCCAAAATCCCTAGCCACGACGATCCTTTGTAATCCGATCTGACCCATTTGTCTTTAAAATCAGGTGAGTCGTGCCCCGATTTCTAAGAATTCTGATATTGGTTACAGATTTGTTTTCGTGAATGCAAACAACACCAGGTAACACCAGTAATCTGACATGCCTGGGAAATTGTCATCCTGTTTCAGGGTATTATTCAGCAGAGATAGACAATCTTTGGGATGAGACCAACCGGCGCCACCTGTTGGGTCGCGGGCTTGTTCATTGTACTGTAAGTACAGCCGAGGGGTTATCTTATTTAATGATATTTGGCACAGACAGCCTAGACATGTTTCCGAACTTCAGTGGCCAGTCTATGGCAGTTTGGAAATTGCCCGCCTAGAGTATTTAGAATCTATATTGTTGAAGAAAAAGGCTAGGCCTGCAACATTTGATGCAGTTAGTAAAGAAAAACATGCACGTAGACACATGACGAATGCTGAAAAAGCACTATTGCATGAACAGCAGAAACAGTCAGAATCTATTAGAAGTATGGATAGGGCTTTTTCACTTGATTTGCAAAAGCTATATCCCTCTCAGGATTTTCATACCTCAGATGAGTTGATTAATAAACTGTTGAACGAACGTAGAACTGTTTCCACTGCAGCGCCTCCTCTGGTGCCTCCTCCCGCTGTTGTGCCTCCTCCCATTGTAATTCCTCCTCTTCCCGTTGTTGTTTCTCTTCTTCCTGTTGTTGTTCCTCCTCCTGCACCTCCACTCTTACCAACAGTTGCCGTCCCCTTAATTCCGTCTGCACCTCCAGCGGTATTGCCTCTGTTACCTATGGATTCTTTATCAAGTGGTTCTGCTCCACTTGTAGTAGTTGAAGGGGTGGGAGCTGATCCAAGAATAGTGACTCGTCATACAGTATCCAAAACTAGAAAAAGAGAATTGCATATGTGGGCTAGAAAGTACATAGAAGAGGGCGATGAATCAGATGTTTTAGTTGCGATTTCTGTCCAAGGAAGTATTCCTGAACAGGCTATTTTGATAGAGGGGATGGGAATGCATTTAGCTGATATATGGAGTGATTTGACGGACATGAATGTCCCACAGGGGTTGAGGGATTTGAATGTCCTAACCCGCTCAATGGACACTGCGGAGAAAGTACATGAGCATGTTGAGAAGGTATTTGAGTTTACGAGGGAGCTAGATTGATTACAGAAAGATGAAATGGATGGTAATGGACGGGAAGCCTCATATGGGCAGAATCCATTTCTTCATCCATTGAAACCAAGGAGTAAGGAAATGCGCATTTGCACAGGAGACGCTCTTAGATGGATTTCGGATGTTTCAATTTCTCCCATTGAAGTGCATGACATGTTTAGTGAGCATGCTCGGCAATGCAAAGGAAAGATGAGTTTATGAAGAGAAAGGTTTGTTGTTCTGCAGATTTAATGGTCATTTACAAGAGAGCCTTTTCGCCCAATACTGCTTTGACTACTTTGTCACTTGTTTTAGCCTTGTTGCTTAATAGGCGTTCAGATTTGCCTACTTTACAATTGCTGATGACGGAGGTTCGCCGACATTTGTTCCAAAAATAGAAATTCCAGCTAATGCCGCAGCAGGAACGCCTGCTACTACTGTAGAAGCACATTACGTCTCTCAGTTTGTTCATGTCCCGTTTTCTAGACAGGAAGTGAATACCATTAGACAAACAATTCTAGATATTAGGAAGAATCCAACAGGATTTTATAAAGACATTGAATCTGTCTTTCATTCATCAGTTTTTATGCGGGGTGATATAGATTTGTTGTTCCCCCTGATCCTTCCTGCTGATTTATGGAAGCATTTAGAACTGTAGACTATCAGGCAGGGATGGGTGATACATGGGATAACTTAGTACGATTAGATGGAGAAATGAATGCTGGTGAGAAACCGCCACAAGTGATACTGAAATTGCCAGGCAGAATAGTAGCTAAATTGAAAAATTTGGATCCTCAGAAAAGAATCATATGGGATAAATTTATGGCTTGCATACAATTGAAGTCAGAGGGTTCAACAGAGTATTTTAACAGATTTGAGCAAGTATTTTCATATTTTAGTGGTCAAGACTTGAGTACAGAGTCAGGGAAAAGGCTGTTTGTAGACAGGTGTGTGCACGGATTATTGCCTGAAATCCAGTCACAGATTATGACTTCTGAGAGTGCTTGGCAAGCGAAATCACAATCTGAAGTATTGCATACGGCTCAGTACTATGAAAATAGGATCAATACAGAGAAGGATAAGGCAGAAAAGATGAACGGAGACTTGAAAACTAGAGTATCATTACAGCAAATAGCTTGAGGTGCCAGAGGTGGGAATACACAGTTTAGAGGCCAATTTACGCCACATGGTAATGCACAACTGGGTCCTGTACACATGAACCAATGTGCATACTGTAGACAGGAAGGTCATTGGCGAGCACAATGCCCAATCCTTCAGCAGAGATCGAATAGCACATATGGTGCCATGGGTGGACGATCCAGAGGCCGTCCTGACATAGCAGGTCCTGGTAGAAGTCAGTTTTTTGTCAGGATCAACAGACACCTTCACAAGATAATCAGCAACAAATTTGATTAATAGTGGGATCATTTATGATAATCCTTCGACTGTCTATTTTTCTGAGGATCTTGCCTTTGATGATATACTGTTCCGTTAGGACAGCCCGAAGCAGAGTCTGGGATCGGTACCTATTCCCGTCGATCAGAAAGGGCCCACGTTGAAATGAAGATGGGTAATAGGGAGTATATATTCTTGATAGAAACAGGAGCACAGAAGTGTTCTATTGATCATTCACGTGTTCCAGATATTCCACTGTCAGGGCAGAACAACATTTCTGTAGGGTTCTCTGGTACACCAGTGGTAAGTCCGGTCTCTCGGCAGGTACCGATTTCACTGGGACCATTTACTGATTCATGTCCATTTCTTCTGACAACAAATTGTGGTGAAAATTTGTTGGGATTAATGTTATTAAAAAAATTGAATGCTGTAATTTACTTGTCTCCGGATGGAGTGCAGTGCATGATTTCGCCTCAACAAACTTCTGTTCCACAATTTTTGTCTAGACCTTTACCAACTGAATTGAATAAGGTTCCGACTTGTCTATGGGCAGTTAATGATAATGACGTCAGCATTTTACAAATTGAACCAGTTAAAATTGTGTTGAAACAGGGTGTTAAGTTGCATATTCCGCAGTATTAGATTTCGGTTGAAGGTGAACAGGCTTTGAAAAGTATTGTTTCTGATTTTGTACACATTGGTGTTATTGAGGAAATTGCAGGGAGTGTGTGTAATAGTCTGATCCTACCAGTCTATAAGAAATGGGATAATGCGATTCCTTTCTTTTTCATTATTGACTTGCGTGCCATTAATAAGGTTGTTGCTCCACAGTTTCCGATTGTACCTGATGTTACTACAATATTGACCATGATTCCAGCTACGGCTACACATTTTAGTGTTGTGGATTTGAAGAACGCTTTTTTCAGTATCCCTGTACATGTTGAAAGTAGATATTTGTTCGCGTTCACCCTGGGGGGACGCTCGTTTGCATTCACTCGTGTGCCACAAGGGTACAATGAGAGTCCAAGCATCTATAGTAGAGCATTGAAAGAACAGCCGGATACACTTGAGTTACCTTCTACTTGCACAGTGTTGCAATATGTGAACGATTTACTTTTAGCTGCTGATTCTGAAGTTGCTTGCAAGGAGTGCACCGTGTTGCTGCTCATTCATTTCGCGGAACATGGGCATAAGGCTTCATTGAAGAAGATTCAATATTATCAACAGGAGGTCACCTATTTAGGCTACCTCCTGTCGAAGGAGGGAAGAAGACTCACACCTGAACGGTACAAAGCATCTCTAACATGTCTGTCCGAAAGGCACAGAAAGAGGTCAGAGCTTTAATAGGCATGGCTTCATACTGTAGACAGTGGATCCCAAATTTTTCATTAATGATAAAACCTATGTTGGCTTTGACAAAGAAGGGCATTTCTTTGCCTTTACCGTGGAACATGGATTTACAGAATGCTTTTGATCTGCTCAAGGCTTCGTTGTGTTCAGCACCAGTTTTGGTCACACCAAATTATGAAAATATCTTTGTGTTGTATGTGCATGAATTTGTAGATGCGCTTTGGCTGTCTTGACACAGGAACATGGGGACAAGAATAGACTGTGCGGTTATTTTTCCACCACGTTAGACCCTGTTGCATGTCCTTTGCCGAGATGTTTGAGAGCTGTAGCTGCTGCCGCTGCATCCATAAAACAATGTGATGGTATGGTTTTAGGCCATTCATTAACTGTGATGGTACCCCACTCTGTAGATGTTCTATTAAATAGAACGCAGACACAACATCTCACATCAGCACGACTAACAAGGCACAAGCTGATTCTATTTGCTCCGCATATTGTTATTGTTATTGTTATTTTGCATTTATATAGCGCCTTATATACCATTGGTATGGTCTGAAGGTGCTGGTAGGTTGAACGCCCTTGGGAACCGAAGTTCGAGTCAGTAGAGAGAGAGCAGAGAGAGTCCAATGGTGCGTGTGCGTACCAGGTATGTGTGCAGCTGGTGCGGAGTTCGTGTGGTAGCTGCTTCTTAGCGGTAGGTGTGGTGGTGGAGAGATCAGGAGTATGTGTTCGCTCTGACGGGATTTATCCCGACCGAGAGTGGTTGCGTTAGGCCTGAGGAGAAACGCCTAGCTGGGGGTGTGGAGCCAGCAGTGTTTACTTAGAGTGATGGGGGGAGAGCGGGAGATGTTGGTATGAGAACAGTTATACCGAATGGTGTCATAGTATCCCTGTGTTCTATTTGAGTGGTGGTGTAAAGAAGAGAGTGAGCGTGGGGTGTGGTATGATATATGCTCGTTCAAATGTTCCATGCATTGACATACTTACTCTCAAGTGCGCCTTGCGTGAACTGGTCTATCTCTCATTCTCCAGTGTGCCGCTGCGCGTGCTCTCATGGATTCCACATGCGTGCGCTATGCATTCTTGTCCTCCCCGCGCGGGCACTGCAGTCTACCACGCGCATGTACTCCCGTCTGCCTACGCACTCATCCGCACTGTATACTCGTCCGATCTGTATACTCCTCAGTTCTGTACGCTCCTCCGCTCTGTACCTTCATCCGGTCTACACACTCATCTGGTATACATATTCATCCTATCCACACACTCATCCGCCCAACATACTCGTCCGCTCTGATGTTGCTCATCAAATCCGGCCAAACTATTGCCTCTTCCGCAAGAAACTGATTGTAGTGACAAAATGTCACATTACTGCCTTTATACCACAGAACAAGAAACTAAGGGCAGAATTGATCTAAGTGATACATCTCTAAAAAATCCGCAAGGTGGGCTGTTTTGTGATGGCTCCTGCTTTAAACTCCCGGATGGCACATCCACTGCTGCTTACGCAATCACCACAATAAGCACTATTGTGTAAACCAAACAAATTCCGCATAACTCTGCACAAGCCTAAGAGATTATTGCGTTGACTAGAGCCTGTGAAATATCTGAAGGGCTTAGTATAAATGTATTCACAGACAGCCAATATGCTTTCGGAGTAGTGCACAACTTTGGTCTACTATGGGCTGCGAGAGAGGTTTCTTGACCTCGCATGGATCGAAGATTCAGCACGGTACTTTAATAGTTTGGTTACTTTGAGCACTTGCATTTCCTACACAGTTAGCAATAATGAAATGTGCCGCTCATCAGAAGATGACGGATGATGTAGGAAAAGGAAACGTTTTTGCTGACAGACTAGCCAAACAGACTGCCACTGATTTACACTACAAAATGTACGTGTTAGACCCAACAAAAGCGGTCTCTGATATGATAGATGAAGGAATTGGTTGTATAAAAGAAATTCAGGCTGACGCCACTCCAGATGAAATCAAACAGCCGGCTGAGAGTTCAGCGGGTTTAGATGATGAGGGTTGTTGGGTAGATAGTGAAAAGCAAAGATGGATGCTACCCAATGCCTATGTTACCGCTATGGTGACAATGGCTCATGGTCCAACACACATATCTGCCAAAAAGATTTTCAAACTATTAGATCCTGTCTGGTACAATACTGGTACAATACTAATATTCAGAAAAATGCTGATCGATTTGTCCAAAGTTGCATGATATGTTTACAGCATAATATTGGGCAAGGAACACCGACCCCTCCATGCCTTTTGAAGTTATTCACTTTGATTTTATTGAAATGGAGCATTGTCAGAACTATAAGTATGTTTTAGTTCTCATCTGTGCCTTCAGTAAATGAGTTGAAACTTTTCCACTAAAAGATGCCACAGCAATGTCAACAGCGAAAAACATGCTGAAAGAATATTTTCCTAGGTTTGGTTTGCCGAGAGTCATTTGATCTGATAATGGTCCACATTTTATTGCGGCTGTTCTCCTGCAAGTTTGTGCAGGGTTACAGATAGACAAATGGTTCCACTCGGCCAGACACGCTCAGAGTGCCGGTCTTGTGGAACACCATAACGGAATTTTGAAGAACAAAATAGCAAAGGTGTGTGCGCATAGCAATTTGAATTGGCCTGATGCTTTACCAATAGACTTATTATCAATGCGGACAACTGCTCAATCAAAGACAAGGCTCTCCCCCTATTAAATTGTCATGGGGAGACCAGCCAATATATGGAACATACAAAAACCCAAACTGTTGTAGAATGTCAAACATTCGCTTCTTTCGAACTATTGTGACCAGTTAACTCAAAACTTGTATTTGATTCATCAACAGGTGCAAGAAGCCCTTGCAGTAAAATATGAGGGTCTAGGTCATTGACTCCGACCTGGCCAGTGGGTCTTGCTCAAGATTTTTGAAAGAGCCTCCTGTTTCGCACCTCGCTGGAAGGGACATCACTTAATCCTTTTGGCCACGCAGACCGCCGTACGAGTGGCAGGCAAGAAGAACTGGATCCATGTGACGCATGTGAAGAGGACTCCTTTTCCTCTGCCCTACGACTAAGGAGAGGAGAAGGGAATTGGTAATCTTGATGCTCACAACGAGCCTGCTCTAATCAATACCGAGGGTGTCACGGAAATCCTTCCTGAGCCTGTGGGGCCTGGGGAGACTGCTGTTTCTCCTTCTGAAATCCTTCCTGAGCCCGTGGGGCCTGGGGAGATTGTTGCATCTTCAATTTCTTCTTCACCATTGCTCGTTCACTGCTTCTGTTTCTTCATTGACTTCAGGAAATTACAACACTTTGTTCACTGACCATTCCATATCACTGACCATTCCAAACATGGACAATCAAGGTACGATCTGCAACCTCGGAATCAGATTTAGATTTAGAGTTGCTGACATTTACGTGACAATCGGTTGTGCCCATAAGAAACCCACAAGAAACCACAGTTGAGCCAGTCCCTCATCATTCCTCTGCTGCATCAAACAAGAGGCAGGGACCGGCAAAGTTACCTTCAATCAACATAGGGCACATGGTCAGGTGACACCGATGGATGAACTGAAAAAGCCTAACAGTAAGGCTTCTTAACAGACGCTGAGAAACAATTTCCATCTTGAAAGACACTCATATTCAAAAGGATATTGGTCACTTGTTTGATGATGAATTTGCCCATCAAGGATCATGGTCCCCAAAGACCAAATGGTTACTGGTTACAATAGCAGTATTTATTATAATTGTATTGACATTTGGGGTCAGGTATTTGGAAAACACACATCCACTTGATGTTTTGTTACCAACTGCAAGTATCTCCATTGTGTCGCCACCTTATGTGCATTTGCACACTCTTCCTCCTCGAGACCTCCAACATAGAGAGGGCTATTATAACAACACTCTTTTGATAATAATGAATGCAACCCATGCCATTCTAAATAAGATGAACTGCTGGATCTGTTTACATTTGCCGCAACATGGGAAAAAGGGACTGGGGTGGTACATACATCCGCTTCCTTTGACTACTGCCTGTTATGCCTCACTCAGGGCATTATTCTTTGGCCGTTGGAATGATAGTGCCACTGGGAATTTTGACGGGACTAATCTTAACAAATTCGAGAAACGAGTCTTAACACCTTTAGGATGTTCTTTGTTTGCAAATAGGAACAAGCTGAATATTGCTTCTATTAGACCGGCTGACAGACTCTCTAGACCTTTTCAATAGTTGATTTCCTTTAAGATGGCTCCCGTAGGCAATAGGGATGCTATGCCTCCTTCCTATACCATCAATCATAGTCCAAACTCGGCTCCATTCTGCATACAAAGGGAAGGTTCTCAACCAATGGGTACATTTGAGGAATGTACAAATATTGCAGATTTAACTAGTGAGGATAGACCTTTGTGTGTAGGAGATCGTGTTTACTTTGTTTGCGGCAATGAGGCATATCCGTGGTTACCCAGGGACTGGAAAGGTACTTGTTATTTGGGTGTATTGTTATCAGGAGTATATGTTGCCACCACCACTGAAATCTATAAAACCCGTCCCAGGCGGGATGAGGATGGTGATACTCCTTCACAAGTCTTGGGTGATGTTGCCAAATCCTTCGTTCCATTTTGGGGACAGATAATGAATTCTGAAGATATTAGAAAATTGGCAAGGGTATTGGAGAAAGTCATTAATAGGACTACTGACTTTTTGTATAACATGACGTTAGAAAAGAAGGCAATTAGATTAGTGGCTCTCCAAAATAGGGTGGTGTTAGACATTATTCTACCTGAGCGTGGTGGGCTATGCAAAATGGTGGGATCTGCATGTTGTGTGTTTGTACCCGACTCCTCCCCCACCATATTTAAGGCAATTAAGAATGTAAAATTAGAAAATTCCACACGCATCCATTACTGCGCCACAAGAAATATTGTTCGAGATCAGTTTAGTTTGATTTTTTTTATATAAAGGATTGTTTTGTGTGTTTTTTTTATTTTTGGTTGTAGCCCATGTTGATGACACGTGTTTCGCGACTCATTTGCCTTTCTCAAATCTGGGCAATAACTTTCTATACAAAAATAATAATATCCACATTCATCAAGAAGAAACTATTTACATGATTATTTAAAAGGAAAATAAAAAAACAAAAATTAATAATTTTCAATGACATTATTTTGAAACCTATCATAATGCAAAGCAAAAATACCACATACCATAGTATTGTCCAGTTGCAGGGTTGATACATACGTAATAGTTTAGTATTCTGAAGGAGATGGAAGGAGAGGGAGTATGGGGGGGAGGTTAATAAAATGAAAGGAAAAAGAAATAATAAATAGCACGAGAGGAGAGAAAAACAACAAAATATAACAATGGAATTAGTGCTATTTGTCTTCTAAGGTTCCATTTGTCTATTAGGTGCAAGTGTTGTTTAAAATGGAGCTTACCAATCTTTGGTGTTCATGATCTCACTAATAACGCGTGTAGAGCCTAAGGAGTCCCGTCAAACTCATGGACGATGTACATCCTAGTCGGATAAAAGTCAAATGCATCTATCGCCTAGTTTAAAATTTCTATCTATAGGAAAAAAGCAATGTTGTGAGCGCCAAGATGAGGGAACTAATCTATTCCCAATACTATCTTTCTTTATCTGACTAGGATGTACATCGTCCATGAGTCTGACGGGACTCCTTATGCTCTACACACGTTATTAGTGAGATCATGAACACCAAAGATTGGTAAGCTCCATTTTAAACACCACTTGCACCTAATAGACAAATGGAACCTTAGAAGACAAATGGCACTAATTCCATTGTTATATTTTGTTGTTTTCTCTCCTCTCGTGCTATTTATTATTTCTTTTTCCTTTCATTTTATTACCCTTCCCCCCCACACCTCCCTGTTTCTCTCTCCTTCCATCTCCTTCGGAATACTAAACTATTACGTAAGTATCAACCCTGCAACTGGACAATACTATGGTATGTGGTATTTTTGCTTTGCATTATGATATGTTTCAAAATAATGTCTTTGAAAATTATTAATTTTTGTTTTTTTAATTTCCTTTTAAATAATCATGTAAATTGGTTTTTCTTGATGAATGTCGATATTATTATTTTTGTATAGAAAGTTATTGCCCAGATTTGAGAAAGGCAAATGAGTGCCGAAACACGTGTCATCAACATGGGCTACAACCAAAAATAAAAAAGCATACGAAACAATGCTTTATATAAAAAAATCAAACTAAACTGGTCTCGAGCAATATTTCTTGTGGCGCAGTAATGGATGCGTGTGGAATTTTCGAATTTCACTTTCAACAAACGAAGTGGGGGAACTCTGGGTCTTCGTTTTCTACACACATCATTGTGACACGTTTAAGCTGTTATTTAAGGATAATAGTCACGGAGGTTTAAGAGTGCGGCTAGAAAAGCTCCCCAAGTTTGTATACAATTAAGAATGTAGATTCCTTAAGTACTGAAGTGCATGTCCCAGAGGGAAACTGGGATATTTGCACATGGTTCTGGGACCTGTTGCGATCGTGGGGTTGGGAAATCTTTGCAGTCTTAATGGTAATCCTGGGCATTTTTCTGTTCTGCTGTTGTTGTATACAATGTCTGCCTGTCATTTGTTCTATGCCCGGGAAAACTACTAATGCCTTAGTAATGCAGGCTATTATCATCAAGGAGTTAATGGCGATTGATATCTCTGAGACCAGTGACTCAGGTTGCTCTGACAATGATACATGGTTGTTTTATAGTGAACATGTTTGAGTAATGCTCTTGGCTTAGGCCAAAAGGAGGGTTTATAAAACCATATTTTGCATAAATCCGCCTGATAATGAACATTGGCCTAAGCACATTCGCATTGCATTGAAAATCACATCCGAATGAACCTGAATCAAAGCTGATTAGGCAGCCATTTTAGAATCATTCGCCATTTTGTTTAACTCCTGTCTGCATCATGTTAAACTATGGTTTTTGGTCCAGCTGAGGAAAATTAACTTTGCACTATGTCAACATGTTGAGGCTACCAAAAATACAATGTTTGTCTCGAACTAAGAAAACTTGGAGCTGAACTGAACCTCAATTTAAACTGCACCAATAGCTTAATCCTTGTTCAAATAGTGGAACTGAATGCTGAATAGCTGAAACTGTGTGCTTTTGCAGAAATCCATTGTGGTTGTTCTTGAAACTGGACTTACTTTAAGCTTGAAAACAGATGTTACCATTGTGCTATGTATGTAGGAAAACATATCTAGTGTGTGAACAAAACATTGATTCTGTATTAGCAATATGAACTGGGTATGAACCCTAGTAAATTGTTAATCTGGAGAAGGGCTGGATGATGTAACCGGGATTGTGTATAAAAGACGCATGCATTCTAATGTCCAGCACTCTCTCCCCTCACGGTGTCTGCTGGTACACGCTGCAAGGTGTTGTGAGCCAGATAGCTATCTGTATCTACTCATTAAAAATTGTACATGTACCTCGTGACTGGCGTATTTCATTCTTTGTGCTACTAAGCCTCGAAATGTCTCACCCATATACCTTCTCTCAAATACACTGTCACCCACCCACCCAGAACACACACACACTATCACACCTCCCACTCACTCACCCACCATTCACTCACCCATAAACCTTATTTCCCGTCCACTTGCACTGCATTCTCCACACAGACACATACCCACCCAGAACACTGAAACACACTATGACATTCATATTCAATCACCCACCAGTCACTCACTCTTACACCTTCTCTTACATCCACTCTCACTGCATTCTCTACACAGGCATACACCCACTCACACACCCAGAACATTCAAACACACTCTAACAGATACATTATCATTCACCCACTACTCACTGACCCATAAAACATGCCTAAATCTAACACGCACTTCACTCCAGGCCACCCTCGGCTCCTCCGTGCTGCTCACAAACAGGAAGCTGGGAGAGCTTCCTTGTTCCTGTATATGAGGCGCAAGGAAGCCAGAGGAGAAGTGGATAAAGCTGAATGTTCCTTGTGACACGTGCCACATGTCACGGTCAGCTCCAACCTCTACTAAGCACTTCCTTCCCATGCTTCAAGCACCGTCCCAGCCTTCTCCCTGACGGGCGAAGACTGCGCCGGGGCACACCCGGACCTGGTGTGGCGGGCCCCCGCTACTAAACAACCTTCTGATTTTTTTGTATTTTCATTTTCCAGGTGTAGCAAGGGAGATTGCAGGGGTAGCAAGGAGAAGACAGCAGTCTCCCAAATGACGTCCCTGTTAAGGTCCCTCCACAGAATGAGTTCATCCTCCACGAAGTGAGATGTCATGGCAGCCACCCCAGCCAGGAATACATTTTGTTAATTGCCGCCTTTGACACTGTGGATCACTCTATTCTTCCCTTTTCACTATTTGCCCTCATTCTATCTGACTTCTCTCTTTGTTGGTTTCACTCTTATTTGTCTGGACGTTCATTTACGTTTTCTTGGAAAGGTTCTTTCTGTCAGTCATTTATGCAGTCCCCCAGGGATCTGCTCTTGGCAGCCTTCTTTTATGTTAATGCACCTCCCCCCTTGCGTCGTTGATCCTAGACTTCAGTTTCCAAGTTCATGTATACGCAGATCTTCCTCTCTTTTCCTTCGTTCACTGATGCAGTTCACTGCCGCCTTCCTTCTTGTCTTTGTGCTGTGCAATCCTGGATGGCTTCTAGCTTTCTTTGCCTCAATCCAAAAAAGACAGAAATCTTATATTTTCTGACCACTGCTTCCAATCCTTCTCCTTTGACCATTGTGTTTCCTCCTATGAAGCTTAATGTCCCTCTACAGGCTCACAACCTTGCCATTATTATTGATTCCACTTTTCCTTTACAGATTCAGATTGTTTCCATTGGTCATTAATTTCTATCTGTTTATATTAGGAAGATTAGGCCACTTGTAACTTTTACCTCTGTTAAAACCCTACTTTAATCTCTTGTGTTGTCCTGTCTTAACTACTGCTGCTCCCCCTACATTTGTTGTCCTAATTTCACTCTTTTCCTTTTGCACTCTCTTCTTTACTCCGCGACACAGATTCTGTTTTGTCCCCCTTTGTCTGCCAGCATTCCTCCCTATCTGGCACTTCTACTTTGGCTCCCAATTAAGCAATGCCTGGAGTTTCATTTTCTAGGTTTAGTTTTTAAATGTATCCATGCGTTACCTCCAGACCCCCATCTATGCTCTTTGGTTTCTATATACCATTCATTTAGAGAATTACGTCTGCTTGCCAGTTTTGTCTTTCTGTTTTTCCATCTCCTTGCGCTTCCTCTGGGATCTGCTCCTTTCAACTGCTTGCTCCGTCGCTTTGAAATTTTATTCCACTTTCAGTTTGTTCTTCTAATCTATCCCAACTTAAGCTACGTCAAAAACTGCTTCTTCCTCAAATTGTCTCTTAATGCTAGATTTAACATTGTTGCTGTATTGGTTCGCAAACCTGTTTTCATCAATTGTCTTGTTTGTGCCGTTATTCTTTCTAATGTTCAGCATTTTGGAGCAAAGCGCGATATATATTTTTGTAAAGAAATACCTTTTTGATAGCCATTGGGTCAACAATGTGTTTTCTAAACTCTGATCTAAACAGTTTTGTATTTTAGGCCTCTCTTTGTCCAATGAAACCTTCAGGAAGTCAAAAAAGGATGTTCTGACCACATGGGAGCCTCCATATTGGTTTGAATCAGTGTAGGTTCCTTTGCTCTCCCTCCTACTTCCTGTGTGATGAGGCTGATTGGAAGTCCTAGTGAACGACCAGTATGATTGGTCATCTAACACTTTGCCTCCAACCCGGTTGGGGTAGTCAAGAAAGGTACCGATGATGAAGAGTGGTTTATGTTGCACGCGCCATATTTTTGACTGGCAGTGCAGCAAAGTTAGCGCAAGGTTGCAATTTTATATATGTATCCGCTGCAGTTAAAGTTGAATGGGATATGTTACTTCAGTGTTAATTTGTGTTCAAGTTGATACATACACTGACTGAATCCAATAAAGTAAGCATGCCATTAGCGACGCTAAACTATAAAGAAGCCATACTGTCTGCTAAAAAAGAGACATATAATAAACGTATTAAACTTGCCCAATCCAATACTAAGGAGCTCTTCAAAATCCTAAAGGAATTTGAATCCCCCGCCCCTCTTCCAGACACCTGCTCCAAAGACAGCACTTGGTGCACTAACATCCAAGAGGCCCTCCTGGGTAAAATTACCATGCTCCAAACTAAAATTAATGGTAAAAAAACAGCCTGCCCTCATTTATATCACAGCTTGCTCCTCAGGCTAACCACAAATCCAATACCGTATCCTTGCAACCATTCTGCTTCTCACCTCTCTCCACATCTGAAGTTGAACGCATCATTAACAGCCTTAAGCCCTCTAATTCTCAGGAAGACTCTTGCCCTGCCACCATTATCAAGGAGGCCTCACACAACCTGTCGCCTTTCATCACCACACTCATAAACTCCTCCTTCAAGTCGGGGATCGTCCCAGATAACATCAAGGATGCCTGGGTTATTCCTCTGCTGAAAAAAGCAACCTTGGACGCTAACATTCCTACCAATTACAGGCCAATCACCACGGTGCCATTTCTCTTAAAAATTCTTGATCGAGCGACATATCTGCAGATCCAAGATTACCTTGAAACAATAACCTCCTGGGCCTAAGGCAATCGGGCTTTCGCCCTCGCCACAGCACTGAAACTGCACTGTTAGACTTAAAAATGCAAATAGAAGACCTAAAAGAAAAGGGAAAATTGGTGGTCTTTCTCTTATTAGACCTTTCTGCAGCATTCGGCCTAGTCAATCATCAAATCCTCTGCCACCACCTCAAAACTGCAGCCAACTTTGAGAAAGCCTGGATTACCTCCTTCCTAGATAACAGATCCATGAGGGACTTCTCCCCTACCGCCACTGCAAAACCTTCCCCGGTCACATGTGGAGTCCCCAAAGATCATGTGTGTCCCCGACACTTTACATTGTCTTCACAAAACCTCTATTTGACATAATGGACCGTATGGGCATCACGTACAATAATTACGCTGACGACACCCAAATACTTATTCCCATTACAGGCGATTACAAAACAGACTCCTTAGCTATCAACGCCATTTACCACTGGAATACCGCCAAACCTGTAATGGGACCCTATATGTTTACTATAACTAAAGTATATATTTTTCAGTATGTAAGTATGGTGTATTTTCTAGAGATACGTGTGTGGAATCATTGATTAAACATGTTTGCCAATCTACTAATCTTGCATACAAATCATTACACGGACAAGGAGCCAAATTCCTACAGGCCGAGATAAACCGCTACCTACAAGGATGAGACCTAAGATCAAGCAACGACCTCCAAATAGAAATGAAACAATACGAAAAAAGGACATCCGGAGGAACCGCCTTCTCAAGTCTAATTGCCAATGTATGGAAATCAATCTCGAATGCGATAACGACAGAAGCCCACCTCCCCTTCAGAAAATGACTGAAAACCTAACTATTCAACTGCCAATGACCAGCAGTAAATGACTCTGCCAGCGATACTAATGGGGACCGAAAGAAAGCCACCAACTACTAATTGCCGGTTTCCAACTCCTCTCCAGCATACCCTACACTAACCCCACATAATCCCTGGATCACTCTTATTCACACTGAAACACACAATCCACACATCCACCACGAAATTAACTGCCACAAACAAACATCCAATCAGTGGAAGCTGCCCACCCGGACACAATACCACACAATTCAAACACACCTTATCAACTGACCCGCACCAGATGCCAGTTCCTGCTAGTTCTACAAGCACCAACAGAAAATCACAGCCTCCCTAACATACCCATTCCAAACCCACTGTCTTACAGATCCACATGAGCGCCTGGAGACCATGACAATGGTAACGCTGTGTGGTACAAAACAACTTAACATAACATATCATACTACTTGTATTGCAGTGTTGAGAGGCAGAAGAATAAGTCATCCACAGCTTCTGCCCCAGTTAGATGCTGTGCAGGTAAACAACGTTACGTAGTAAGACAACCATACAGCCCTTATCCCAGGCGGGGGCAGTAGGAGATGGACACAATCTGAAGCTGAACATGGTACGAGTAACCAAACTAACGTTGCAACAATACCTGTGCATGCATTAGACGCAAAGCAAATGGGCACGCAACATGAACAACACGAACACCATGTTACACATGCATTTATACATGAATAATATGAACACAGCATCCATAACTAACATAGGTAAAGAATACTAACATAGGTAATGTATAAGGGGAATGCAACATGGATGATACGTGAATATAGCTTACTGAAATAGAAACACAACAGTAATCGGTAGCCATCTTTTCCAAAACGAGAACCCCAACATGCTTCTAAGTAAATGAAAGACCTCAAGGCTACAAAAGAACTCAAAATGCTGAAATCATAAAATACAGATCTGTGCAGAGCACAGACAGCAGCTAGAAAACTAAGCCAAGGTTACCATGGATGCAGGAGAATAGGAATGGCAGAGAGAACGCGTGAGATAATGATGCCCAAGACACAAGCCATATAGTCTCACATTAATGAAGAGTACAACCAGCTTTTGCAAGTCAGGTGCAGGAAAATTAAAACCAAAAAACTCCACGAGTGTTCCCAGTGGTAAAAGAAACTATAATCCTAATAAAAGCAGGGTGACTTAATTCCAAACATGGCCCCATCACACACGGCCCATAATTGAGAAACACAGATACAACACCTGCCTTACTCCTTGCATGTATCCCCAGACACCAGATATCACACAAGTCCAGATGCAAAGAGATCACCCTGACTTATTGCCTAGAAATAAGGGATGGTATATCCATTAATTGAAAGGAAAGCAGTCTGTGGAACCCTTTCCCCCTACTCCTGTCTGGCCCATATCTTGACAAACTGTCTATTGTCCAAGGTTAGTTAGTAAGAAGACAATCAAGCAGACTCTCTAATGTTACGCTGCCCATGCATGAAGGTGCCAGCCAATTACATATTGTAGAGATGATGTCTTTTACTGTTATCATATTTAGAGGTGGTCACAGGAGGAACCATCAGACAAGCATTATCCCATTAGAAATGTAACGCCTATAGAATGCATATGCAGTCACCATCATTAGCTAAACCCTGTGCATAGGCTTTGATCATTAGAATTAAGTAGGATCACAGTGGTGGTGAATATTGAATATATAAACCTTTGTTTTTGATAAGCATTTCGAGAGGGCCAAGTATTCTCTGCTTCGGCTGCCATTTGGTTTGAACTGGTCCCAGAACCTCTGTGTAATTTGGGACTTCCCAAGCTGTCTTGACATCAGAGAAAAGCCTATTTGCTCTGTCCACCTTACTTACCATAAGAGCTGTTTGGCTGCCCAGCCATTAAGGTCAGTAGTTGTTTAGCGCTCAACAGATGGAGAAGCATTCCGTGTTAGGAATTCATCCCGATCCTTATGGTTTAAATGGAGAAAGTATCAACCACAGTTCTCTAAACTGGCTCCAAGATGGTGCATCCTCGATGCCACACACAGAAGTTCATTACCGCAGTTTAGTCTTTCCAAGATGGCAGAGGAAATTCTACTGCTTGTTTACAATATACACCGGTAAACCGAAAGGGAAGGTGCGTCGCTACAACGCTCCGTTATGAAGGTGCTGCATTCTTCTGCAGCGCCTTGTCCTGATACTGCTTCCGCAGTTCTTATTCTTTTTGCCCTCTAGCCCAGTCCTCATCCATCCTCTTCTTCCTGCGGAACATCTCTCCGTTCAGACTCTATCTGCTCTGGTGTTTCCCGGCTTCACGCTGTGCATTCTATCTATCCTCACACTCGATTATGGTTCTCTTCCTCTTCACTCCTTTCTTTACTCTCCTCCTTCACTCCATTCAGAGATATCGCTCCCTCGTACTCTTCTCTTCCTCTTGCTATGGTTCTGACTACTCTTCTTGACCCAAACCTATGCGGATTACAGTTTTTGAGCCTGAACTGCCTTCTGCTGTTAGAAGGCTCCCCCTGTGGATTTACCTCAGATTCATTCTTGCCAACAGGAGGACTCTCTTTTATGGAACTCAACAAGATACCATCATCCTCCACCTGTGAACAAGATTATTCATCCCGCTATCTGAGAGAGGTTTTCTTCGCCTTGAGGGTTTCCCGAGGGCGCTGCCCACGGGGTAGACAGAGCCTTGGTTACACTGGTCTCTGAATAATCGGTGGGACTCCCTCACAATCATCACTGTTAGCACTGCTACATTCAACAAAAGAGTGAGTACACTTTAGTTGCTGATGTACCATGTCCATAAGTGAGAGCCACAGAGTTGGTAAATGTTGTTTCAGGGAGAAGAAGACCACTTGAAATGCATCTGGGGCACGGCCTGTGACCTCTAACAAATGAGACAATTAGATCAAATATCAAATGTGTCGAAACCACGGATATGTCCAGGAGACCCAGTAGATATGCCGACCCTGGTCAACAGAAGTAAAAGTCATATTCCAGGCCTCCACCAGGGCAGATTTGGTCCTGTTTGCAAACGATGCAGTAAATCAAAGTTATGAAAATGACCCCCCCAACAGATTTCCAACAGGAAATTAGATGATAGTTGCTTTGGACCTCAGAATCCATTGTGGCCTCTTTTGATCGCAGCCTTATCTACCCCCTTTTTTAGGGTGAGTGGGGCAATCTCCCTCTGAACTAGCTATTGGGAATGTTCACAATAAAGAGTTCCACGTGGAGAGTCAATGCACAGACATTTCCGTACAGCAAGATATTACACTTCTATCAAAAAGCTTCCGAGTAGCCCCTAATTGATTGTTTGAGAAACCCATAAAACGGGGATTGAGATGCTTGGGACAAATATTCATGGCATCTGACTTTCTCTGGGCCCGCTTCAGGAGAACATTCAAATGTGTCATGGTTACTCTCTCAGTCGGGCGTTTGTTACACAAGCACATTGATGCCCACAAAGTAGCCATGCCACACAACCCAAACGGGACCCTATTTGCACTGTATTGCCACCATCTCTTCTTGTTAGTAAAATAAAATTGAGATCAGGCCGGCCAGGCAACCTTCTCTATTCTAACACAGGTGCTTGTGAAATGTATTGTCTGATGGCCTCACGTTGGGAATGGAGTGTCCAGAGTTTGCCACCATTTATTGACTTCCAGTTCCTGAGAACCAGTGGGCAGGCGCGTTTCCACGTGGTGTTTTTCAGGACAAAAAAACACAGCATACAGTTGCAACGACTACCAAAGCAGGTGACAGCAATCCATAGTAGGGGCAAGTCTTCGAGGAGTCCATGATGAGAGTAAACAATGGCTCCCTCTGGTTAAAGGTTAAACGTTAAAGGTATTTATACAGCGCACTGTCACCAACGGAATTGATCCCCAGGCTCTCAGGCGGATCTGTACAACAAAAAGGCGGCCAGGTTTGGTTAGTCGGGTGAAGAGGGAGTAGGAAAGTGAAAGAAGTGGTGTGTTGTTGGCGGCTTAAACTCGGTTATCACTGTGCTCTGAGCTTTGGTGTGAGTATCGGACCTATGCGAGCCCTCGTGTTGCTGTTGGTGTGGTTTATGTGTTGTTTGTTTGTTGTTGTTTCAGTGTGGTGAAGTGCATGTAAGAAATGGTTGTGTGGATTTTCGTGTAAATTAGTTATGCAGAGATTTGAGCTCGCGTTAGTAGGTTATATATCCTAGTCATTGCAGATCTTTTTCTATATATCTAGCATTCCTGTACGTAAGCTTACTTGCCACTTTCCTTTTCTTGTTCATCTAATTGTTGTGATTGATGGCGTGGTGCATTCCTGGCTGTGTTGTATTTGAACTCAGTGTAATTGGATGGGGTGTGCCTAATCCCCCCCTCTGGTATTGGTGCTATAGAGTAGCAGTCCCCTACTCCCTTGCTATCTATTCCGTCGGTGGTCTGATGGTGGTTGTGTGTAATTTGGAGGCCAGGGTGCTATCGTCCATGTCCTTCTGTCCTGGTCTAGCTGTGTATTCAATCTTTAGTTTTGTCCTGTCGTAACTATCTCTCTGTTGGTGAGTTTAGTAGGTTGTTGAATGTCTTCCTTAGATTCTGTTCGTAGTAGGTTGCTTAGTAGGATCTGGAATCGGTTTCTTCACTCATCATCGTTTCCGCTATGTGTATGCTCCTGTGGGCGTTCTTCTACTTATGTAGTGAAGAGCCAGGATTTGAGGAGTTTTCTGAACAGTAGGCGTCTTGTGTTTAGTATCTTCTTTGGTAAATCCTTCTAAGTTTTTGGTGCGAGGTGAGAGAAAGAAGATCCTCCTAGTTTTCTTTTGTTGTAGGGTTTTGGTTCCAAGCGAATGTCGTTGCTTGATCTGAGTGTCCTTGTTGGGTGATGCAGTCTTAAATTTGTCTATCAGCAACTCTGCACCTTGGTTGTAGATTGCTTGGTTGTTGATTTATATTGTATATGGGGAAGCTAGCAACAGGAATACTTGGGATTTTATAAAAGCAACACTCGATGTATTGCAAGAACTACAGACCTAAACCTACATAATATTCATATTGCAAGTCGAGCGTACATTTGTGGGTATCTATCCTTCATAATAAACAGTGTCAATAGAGTAAGCTACTGCAGGCATTTATTGAACATGCATGCATAGTCACGACAGATCAGGCCTTTATTGAACATGCATACATAGTCACGACATATGCCTATTTATTTATGTATTTAATACTTCTATAGTGCCAATATAATGAAGGCCAGAGGCATCAGGCCACTGATATAAACAAGTACAAAAACATATGATACAAAAAAACACAGGTCACAGTTCAGAAATAAGATATCAGTGCACAGGACAGGCTCATGGCAGTATTTCTTGTATTCCGCACCCAATTTCCTTAGCCTGCCCGAGGTACCCAGAATCATAGGTTTTGGTGTCATTTAGGGTAAGGCCACTATCCACCATCCATTTCTGAATTAAGGAATAAACCGTATTAATATCTGTAGTACCTTTTCATATTACCCCAAAAAGCGGTAAAACACTGCGCATCCCTAGGATAGTTAGCATATGTTATACCTCTTGTATCCAATAGCAGAAATTATGGTTTGGTGAAGATATTATACAGGGAAGGTGATAGGCATGACCCTTGGGGAACTCCAAATGGAATATTGATTGCATCTCGCTGAGTCCTCGCAGCTATATACCCAAGCTGAACAATTGGCAAAGGTGACCTTTACCCAGTTAGCTATAGAAATAGAGAACTGCACGGAATGTATAACGCTCTCGACTTGAACGGCGTGATCCACTGGATTGAACGCAGCGGATAGGTCTAAGAGCATCAATAGCATGATATTGGCGCTCTTCCTCGCTTGCAGAATATTGGCCTGTAAGTCCAGTAGTGATGTCTCTGAAACCAGATTGTTGTGTAAGTGAGATGTTTTGCAGGGTGAAATGCTCCTGTATCTGGGGATGGGCTGCACGGTCAAGGATCTTAAGAAAAAAAGGAACATTAGTAATTGGCCTAAAATTGGCTGCGTTATTGGAATCGAGGATAAAGCTCTTCAATAGTAACGAGTTCCATGCCTTTTTAATATATTCTGGTAACCCTAACTCTAGACTAAGAAAGTGGGTGTCAACGTTAACGTTTATGTCTGTTAACCTATGAAGGGAATACAAAAAATAAAATAAATGGCTTGTCAGTTGGACCGAGATTTAGGAATGGTTACTTTGTATGTTTTTTATTTTCATTGTTAAAAGTTTGTAACAAACTATAATGCAAATACATATATATATATATATATATATATATATATATTTTATTTGCTAAAAGTGTGTAAAAAACTATAATGCAAATACAAAAATATATTTGTATATTAGACAGCCACGGTAGTGGCTGTGTAGTTATGGTTAAGTTGCTGTTTCCATAGGAAGAGCACTTTTTGGGGCGAATTATAACTCCGCTCCCCCTGGACGAATCCTCACCCAACTTTGCAAAAAATTATATGGGCCACTCTGAATTATTCTGACAAGTTTGGTGATGTTTGGTGCAGGGGGGAAATGTTATAGGGGGGTCCCAAAACGTCTTTTTTCCCATAGAATGAATGGGCGAAAAACTTTGCGCATGCAAACAGGTCAAACTGCTGGCCGGATTTTCACCAAATTTGCGGCAGGGGAAGGGGCTTGGCCCCAAAAGCGTCCTTTTGTGAATTTGGTGACAATCCGTCCAGTAGTTTCCTTTAAAATGACCAAAAAGTATGTCTCAAAAAATGTGTGATATCTATGTCCGCTCCGCGGTCACACTTCCCTGTTCGCTCTGCGGACAAGATACCGATTGGCTAAGGGGCTGGTGTCATGCATGCGGACACGCGACGTCTCCGCCGATTGGCTGCAGTGAGCCGTGATGTGCGTCAGATTGTTTGGATGCGCCCGACATCTTAGATCTGCCGACAGCGTGGCTGTGACCAGAGGCAAACTGCTGTTTCGGAAACTGTTTTGGTGTGTCAGAGTGCTTGGGGAGGTTCAGAGAGTAAGAGATGGGTGAAATACTGTATTTGTTTAGGCGGCAGGTGTTAATGATGTACTATCTATGTCCGCCTTGTCCGGGATGTTTGTAAGTACTGAAAATGAAGGGTCTCATAAGGATAGTACTTCAGTCCGTGCTGTGTGCAGGCAACTTGAAACTGTTCTAAGGCCACGCATGGTGTTAGCGAATATTAAAATTGAGTACATGCCGTAGTTAAAATTTTTGTTTCTATGGGTGTGCTCCTGATGTATACGCCACCATGGGTGTGATATGCTGCGGTGGTTGTGGTCAGGGCCTAGAGTCTTGGGTGCAGGGCCGTTCACCTTGCCCGGAGCATGCACACGGCCATGACCTGTAGCTGCATCACACATTGCTACAGTGCTGCCATCATTGCAAGCCCTCAAACCGCGCCTCTGTGCAGATCTTCAGAGTGCACCTCATTCATATACATGGTGGTGATCTGTGAAGAGCAAACATCGGGGGCTGGGAGGCAACACAGCTCTGTATGACGGGGACCCCACCGCAGAGTTGCAGGTACAGTGTGGGGAGTAATAGGGGTCGCAGAGATGGGGTGGGGAGAATGGTCACAGGTGGTCTAGAGAGAGAAGCAGGGTGAAGTGGAGTGATCAATAAATGGCAGGATGTTCTTTGAAGGATCAAGTCTCAGATCCTTTCTAGGGAGTAAAATGTAAGCACCAGTATTATCTGAACACCAGTATTCTCTGGGCACCAGTATTCTCTGGTCACCAGTATTATCTGGGCACCAGTATTCTCTAGGCACCATTATTATCTGGACACCAGTATTATCTGGACACCAGTATTCTCTGGGCAGCAGTATTTTCTGGGCACCAGCATTATCTGGGCACCAGTATTCTCTGGGCAGCAGTATTTTCTGGGCAGCAGTATTACCTGGGCACCAGTATTCTCTGGGCTGCAGTATTCTCTGGGCACCAGTATTATCTGGGCACCAGTATTCTCTGGGCAGCAGTATTCTCTGGGTACCAGTATTATCTGGGCACCAGTATTCTCTGGGCACCAGTATTATCTGGGCACCAGTATTCTCTGGGCAGGAGTATTATCTGGGCACCGGTATTCTCTGGGCAGCAGTAGTCTCTGGGCACCAGTATTCTCTGGGCACCAGTATTATCTGGGCACCAGTATTCTCTGGGCACCGGTATTATCTGGGCACCAGTATCCTCTGGGCACCAGTATTCTCTGGGCAGCAGTATTCTGTGGGCAGCGGTATTCTGTGGGCACCAGTATTCTCTGGGCAGCAGTATTCTTTGGGCAGAAGTATTATCTGGGCACCAGTATTCTATGGGCACCAGTATTATCTGGGCACCCGTATTCTCTGGGCAGCATTATTCTCTGGGCACCAGTATTCTCTGGGCAGCAGTATTCTCTGGGCACCGGTATTCTCTGGGCAACAGTATTATCTGCATTGGTAACTTGCCCCAGAGACACAGCTCATAGCGGGAACAGCCCTGTTCCTTGAGTTGTTTGCCTCTTTCCTTTCGCAGGTCTTTGATTGCAGTCTGGTGATGTTTGGGCTGCTTTCGGGAATTGGCCTCAGTGGACTGTGGAGTTTTTTGACAGGTGACTTTGTGATTTTGTGTGGTCGAGTTGTAGATGATGCAGGCTGTCCTGAACTTGAGGCATGCTTGAACTGGTACCCAGAGAGCGGGAGGGACTTGTTAAAGGAAGGCGTGCTTAAAGGCTTTCAGAGGGGTCAAGGTAGCTTCCGGGACTAGTCCCGCAAGTAGATGGTCACAACTGTCCCTGTACGTGATGTGAAGGCTTTGGACTAGGATGAGGGTCTGCATGTCCATAGTAGCGTGAGCCGGTCCAATGCTGCTTGGGTCTGTTATCAATCAATGGGCCTCATTACGAGTAGCGGGTCCGTGCTCGTATGAACCCGCTAATAGCGGGTGATTATGAGTGCGTGAGCACGCGTGAACCCCCATGCCGGTAATGGAAATACCGGCATGCCGCTAAAGGCCCTCCAACCCCCCGATAGCGGCATCGCGGGACCCGCCGATACCAGCACCGCCTAGGAGCAAGCCCTAAATACCGGCCCAGTAATACCACCATGCTAATACCAGGTTCGCAAAACCAGACCCGGAAATAACGTAATCGCGCAGGAACTGGAAATGGGCCGGCGGCACTTTCTTAAAAACACAATCCATTGCCATCCTGCCTAACCACCAGTCGATACTTGGAGAGCACAGTGGAAATCCATAGAGAATGTCAAAGGCTACCAGGAAGACCACCCCCCGGCTGCGGAAACAGCGTTACTCAGACGCAGAGCTGACCATGTTAGCGGACACTCTAGCTGCACATGCAGACATAATCCAATCCCACGACAAGAAGCGGGAGGTACAGCAACAAAAGAGGCAAATCTGGCAGGAGGTAGCCCACAAGGTATCAGCCGTAGGTACCACCCCACGCAGGGTGAGGGACTGCAGGAAGAGATGGGATGACCTCCGGTTGAGGGTACGCAACATCATGGCCAGCAATTGGAGGGAGGCCATGGCCACAGGCGGGGGTGCCCACCCCCTGCCAAATTGATGCTCTGGGAGGAGACGGCTAGCAGATTCATCAGTCCTGAGTCCATCGAGGGATTATGCGAGATGGAGACGGATGCGGCATCAACCGCGGAATGACGGGGAGGTGAATGACCCTGCAGATCCCTGTAGGGAAGACCATGACGTAGCACAAGTGAAGTGGTAGAGAGTCTAGGCAAGGCAATGCATGTCCCAACACCCACATGACCATATCCAAGTCCAGATGGCGGGCCAAACGCTGCCACACTGAAATGCATGCTGAGTGCCAATCCCATAACCAACACACAGCCAACACATCTGGACCTTGCCCATGTGATACATCACACAAACCCAAAATCAACGGCATGCCACCTGCCATGCAGTGAATGCTAACATGCCCCCTCTGAATACCCTGCGTGACACACCTGTACGACATGAATGCATGATCAAATGAATAATGAACAGTACCATTTTATGCCTCTGCCATGTCACACCATCACTGATGCTCGGCATCTCTTCTACCCCCCCCAGGCACCGATGAGGAAGAAGCAACCCAGGAGACCACTGCAAGGGCATCCACCTCACCCACCAAGACGAGGGCAACCACCACCACCACCACCTCCGCTGGCAAGCAGGCCACAGCCACTGCCAGTGTGTCTGTGAAAGCTGGGACACAGCCAGCAACACCTTCTGCCAGTGTGCCTGACACACTACTGAACCAGCAGGCCACACCCACACCTCTCCAAGGGGAGTCCCTGGAAGCACCCGCCTCCAGTGGGGAAGAACTTGATGCCAGTGTGGAGCCTGAGGGAGACACCAAGGTGACATGCCCGGCCACCCCGAGCCCAGTGCCCACCCCCTCACCCCAACACCTGCAGTCACCCACCTGCAGTGAAGGTGATCCCTTCCCCCGTGACTGTGACCTACACACCTCTGAGGAGTACAGTCCCAAAAATGCCGTCCACGTAACTGCACAACCCACCACTCCAGCCCCCTCCAAAACCCTGGAGACACGATTGTCGATGGTGGAGGTCCAACAGGTGGCCATGTTAGACCTACTCCGCCAGTACATAGCGGACAGGGAGGAAACCAGGCGGGGTATTGCCACAGCAATTGCGGGGACCACAGCGGCCATCGAAGTCAACAGAGCCGCTGTTAATGCATTGGCTCGGCTAATGTGGGACTGCCTGGGGGCTGTGACACAGGTGCGACTTCAATGCTGATTCATATGCAGCGGCCACGGCTTGAAGGAGGTGTGGAAGCTGCCAGCGACTCACCTCCTACCTCCACACCAGCTTCATCTGTCCCCACCAGCCCAGTGCGCCAGACACGTAGGAGGGCAAGGCACACTGAAATGCCACCTCCGGACAGGAAGAAGTCCTGGAAGTAGTGTGGGGGGACAATGGGAGTGGGACACAAGGTTAGGGGTGAAGAGGTGCATCTTGTGGAGTCTATTGGGGGTATTGGTGTTTGTTGGGGGGGTCTGGGAGTTTGTTGGGGGGGGTTAGTGATGGGGGAGTGGGCACATTTTTACTGTTGTAAATAATACACACGTTGTGATAAGAAAAATCCATGGCTGGACATTGTTATTTTCGTGTGCATCCATTTAATGTGTTACAGTGTTCAGTGCGCAACTCCCAAAATTCCCTGTGTGCATGTCCACATTGGCCCAGTGTCTGACTGACACATGTCTTTCATAGACCCTGTGGGTCAGGAGTATTTGTGATTCTGTGCTTGGCGTACAGCATGGTGATCCCATGCATCATGTACTAGCAGGGGGGCTACTTCACCTCCGTCTCCATCCTCATCATCCTCACCCGGGGCATGCATGTCAATGGCAGGTGGCAGTGGTACATTTCTCCGGATGCACATGTTGTGCAGCATGGCACAGGCCATGGTGATCTTCCCCACCTTCTCAGGCCTATATAGGAGTGCCCCACCAGACCTGCTGAGGCAGCGGAACCGCGCCTTAAACAGGCCAAAGGTCTGCTCAATCACAACACGGGTACGGGTGTGCACACAATTGTACTCCTCTTCATGGCTATTCTGCGGGTTCCACACAGGGGTAAGAAGCCACGGCCTCAAGAGATATCCTCCATCACCTGCAAGCAGATACAAATAGGTGTGTGTCACTCTGAACTGCCACCTTCAGGGAGCACAGTCATGGCGGCAGCTATTTGGTGTGGGCATGCACATGTCCCTGTATGTGTACAAAATAGTCGCATATATGCAATGTATGCTGTACAGAGGTATAGTACACTGGATGGGGTTAACTAGATGATGCAGGGTGTAATCATGCATGCTGAGGCAGATGTGCTGTGGTAGTGCGACAATGTTTAGCCTCCAATTAATGCTGTATATTCTTCACTATGCATGGCCACACTAGCCACATTGCCACAGTTGCCATCCTGTTCATTCATGCATTGCTTGCCATCACCATGGTGGCCTGGTTGTGCCTCTTACTTGTTGTCATCGATATGCATAATTTGTGAAATGTGGCCCAGTGATGTGTCATGTTCCATTTGGCCGGTTCAGGTCAGGAATGTTTAGCTCTGCATGCATTCTCCAATCACCGGCAATTGCCACCCAGGTGGAATATGCCCCCCCCCTTATGGATCCCTACATATCAGTACCCCAAAGCACTGCCATGGGACAGTTGTGCAACTCACCAAGCAGCCAGGCACGTGGTCCAGCATGTCGCTCCATGTGACGGGGTAGCGTGGAGTTGCGCAGTACCATGGCATCATGTGTTGATCCGGGAAATCGGGCGCAGCAATGTGTGATGATCTTGCTGGAGTCACATACCATTTGTATCACATACAGGGGTAGCCGCGTGACAATAGTTAGAGCATACTCTTGGTACTGTATGCCATTATTCAAAAAGGGGGTTGTGGTGTTTGCAAAGGTCACCACTAATCTAAACTTATGTCAAAGTCTAAAGGACCCCAAAGGGGTAAAAGCTACACGCACATTCATTCGTACATGTGGGCACAAAAGTTATACATGATTACAACAAGCTCATTGACCAACAACAATCAAGTTATGGCAACTTGATGCTTTCGAGAAGAATCAGGTAGCATTAGAGACATGGATCCTAAAGACCTTCTGCAGCAGAAAGTTTACAGAAGTGTAGGTTGTTCGCATGTACTTGTACTTCATCAAGAAAACACATCAGTTATAGACTGATGAGTATGAAGGCAAAAACAATAAATGCAAAAAGAACATAAAATTCATTTACAGCAATTTAGTGCAGTGAAGCATGGTGATAGACTGTATTGAGGCATAAGCATGTCTAATAGGCACTATTTTCTAGTGCAAACGCAAATGTATAGACAGGTGCGTGTCCTTCTAGAGTCAAGACAAGACCTATATGTATTAGACAGTAGTCTATTAACTATAGGTGACCAACCCTTGGTCTACGTCGGGAACAAAAAAAATTCCCAAAGGTGTAGCTGGGGCCAGCACGAGTGGAGCTGGACCCTTGGACGTTTCGGCTTCCAGGATATGGTGCCTTCTTCCGGGCCAAAGGATTGTGTCTCCCTTGAGCTTGAGTCCAGGGGGAGTGGATGGGGAACTCAGTAGTAGAATACACTGCTGAGTCCTAATTCGTGCATCAATAAAGGGATGGATGCATCATGAGTCAAGGGAACCAGGTTGCGGGCGTCTCTTCCTGGGACCAGCTATAGGTCCTGATTATATATAGGAAGCCTTGACAGAGTACAGCTGCGTGTAGCTGCCAGGAGCTAGGCATGTGATGGATGATTGCCTAAGGAGACGCCGTGTGGTGAAAAAGCACAGCTGATGCCAGGGGCCCTGGTCGTGCAGTAATAGGCGCGGTGCTCTCAAAGGCATGTCCCGCAAGTAAATCAGTGCAGACACATACCATTTGCACATCGTTGGAGTGGTATTGCTTGCAATTGCGGTACACTGCCTCTATGGCATGGGGGACTACCAATTCCACCTGGGTGCAGTCGAGGGCACCAACACAATTGGGCATACCTGCCAGTGCATGGAAGCCTACTTTGGTGTTGGCTATCTCCTGGGCAGTCTGTGGTAGGGATATGTTGGTGCTTGCGTGCTTCAGGAGGGCATCCAGCACTTGGTTCAATATGCATGAAAATAGTGGCTGTGAAATGCCATGCAGCTGCCCCACTGTGTGTTGGTAGGTGCCTGTAGCCAGGGAGTGGAGCACAGACACCACCTTTAGTAGCGGGGAGATGGCAGTGCGTATTTCAATGAGGCTGGCAATGTCGTTCTGTATCATGTCCACTATGGTGGTGATGGTGTCACGGTCCAACCGGTACAGGGTGTGGATCTGCCCAGGGGTTAGCTTAAAAGGGCTGGGTCTGGTGCGATGGATTGGTGGTTGCCTACGAGGCACTGCTGCCTGCGCTGGTGGTAATTGCTGGGCCTGTCTCACCCTCCTTCTCCTCCTGCGTCTCCTCTTTGCTGCCTTTTGTTGCTGCTGTAGTTGTTGTTGTTGCTGTTGTTGCTGTAGTTGTAGCAGTATGGGCATGTCCTCCAGCACCATGATTGCAAAAGCTAGTGGTAGCATTTTGGTGTTGGAAGGGGTGTGGTGTGTGGGTGTACTCATTTTATACTGGCCCAGCCTCCATTGACTCCACCTGTGGGGATTGTGTGCACTTGTGAAAGTTGCCTTGTATCCTGATTGCTGTTTGCTGGTGGTCCGCGATGCCTGTATGGCCAGCATTGTGCAGCCCGTGATTACCGGCTTCGCGATATGATAGTTGGATATGATAGTTTATTAATATAGCGCCTATACACAATGTGTTTCAAAGCACTTCAAGGCTAGGAAGGGAACAAGGGAAAATACAACAACATTCTTACAGGCCATGAACAGTAAGGATGTGAAATTAACTATCGTACTCGGCTTGACGACATTTCAGATAGTGCAAGAGCTAAGACAAAGATAAGGAAGGGAGGGGGAGAGTGGGAAGGAAATGGAAACAGACAGGTGACTATCGTACTAGGCCTGACGACATTTCTGGTAGAGCCGGGCGGAAAACAAAAGGTGAGGGAGATGGGTGCAGAAAGGGAGGGGAGGAACAAAACAAGTGACTATCGTACTATTCCTGACAACGTTTCAGATAGTGCTGAGGGAGGGGGGCAACAGTAAGGGGATAGGGGAGCGACAGACGAGGTTGCTTTCATAGTAGGTCCAGGGACAATTCTGATAGAGTAAGTGCATAGAAGAAAGTAAGGGGAGGAGGGGAGGAGATGGGAAAAGGGAGAGGGGGGAGAGAACAGAGAGTAAGCAGTCAAAAAGAGTGGAGAAGCAAGAGAGGAGAACGAATACAATAGCAGAAGTCAGTAGTAACACATAATGTTGCAAGCCAGGATATAAGATGAAGATGGGAACAGCATGATTCAGGGCCAACATGAGTACAAGATGCAAAGGAAGTCCAGCACGAGAGTTCAGAAAGGGTGACACACTGTGATTCAATGAAGTCCAGCATTGGCTACAAGACGGTGATGGTGAAACCAGAATGTATTAGGGCAGACTCCACAAGGGAACAACACGGGGGAACAGAGAGGGTGGCCTGTTAGGGCAGAGGGTGTAAACACATGTTGGTGCATGCTTACCTGCTCTCTTAGCAGGGGGTCGGACCGTGGATTCTCCTGGTCCGAACTGATTCAAACAGCAATAGCTCTTTTCTTTGACTGCCCTTCACTTTGGACACCCGGGCGCGAGCCGCCCTTCATCTAGGAGTTAAGAGCAGGAAGGAAGAGGCAGGGCTATGAAGGTGGGCGGTGCTTAGGCCAGGTGACCTAGATCCACTTACAGCTGCTCCCCAGCTGCAAAGAAAAAGAGGCTCCTTAAGTGGGGAAAAGAGTGGCAAGCAGGAAGGCACCAGGTGGACGGGGCTTGCTAAGTGGTCAAAAGGAGTGGCAAGCAGGAAGGCACCAGGTGGGTGGGGCTTGCTAAGTGGTCAAAAGGAGTGGCAAGCAGGAAGGCACCAGGTGGGAGGGGCTTGCTAAGTGGTGAAAAGGAGCGGCAACCAGGAAGGCACCAGGTGGGAGGGGCTTGCTAAGTGGTGAAAAGGAGCGGCAACCAGGAAGGCGCCAGGTGGGCGGGGTTTAGGCCAGGTGACCTAGATCCTCTTACACCTGCTCCCCAGCTGCAAAGGAAAAGAGGCGGGAGGGCTCCTTAAGTAGGGAAAAGAGTGGCAAGCATGAAAGCACCAGGTGGGCGGGGCTTGCTAAGTGGTGAAAAGGAGCGGCAACCAGGAAGGCACCAGGTGGGCGGGGCCTAGGCCAGGTGACCTAGATCCACTTACACCTGCTCCCCAGCTGCAAAGGAAAAGAGGCTGGAGGGCTCCTTAAGTAGGGAAAAGAGTGGCAAGCATGAAAGCACCAGGTGGGCGGGGCTTGCTAAGTGGTGAAAAGGAGCGGCAACCAGGAAGGCACCAGGTGGGCGGGGCTTAGGCCAGGTGACCTAGATCCACTTACACCTGCTCCCCAGTTGCAAAGGAAAAGAGGCTGGAGGGCTCCTTAAGTGGGGAAAAGAGCAGCAAGCAGGAAGGCACCAGGTGGGCGGGGCTTGCTAAGTGGTGAAAAGGAGTGGCAAGCAGGAAGGCACCAGGTGGGTGGGGCTTGCTAAGTGGTCAAAAGGAGTGGCAAGCAGGAAGGCACCAGGTGGGAGGGGCTTGCTAAGTGGTCAAAAGGAGTGGCAAGCAGGAAGGCACCAGGTGGGAGGGGCTTGCTAAGTGGTGAAAAGGAGCGGCAACCAGGAAGGCACCAGGTGGGCGGGGATTAGGCCAGGTGACCTTTACACCTGCTCCCCAGCTGCAAAGGAAAAGAGGCTGGAAGGCTCCTTAAGTGGGGAAAAGAGCAGCAAGCAGGAAGGCACCAGGTGGGCAGGGCTTGCTAAGTGGTGAAAAGGAGCGACAAACAGGAAGGCACCAGGTGGGCGGGGCTTAGGCCAGGTGACCTAGATCCACTTACACCTGCTCCCCAGCGATGCCGGTATTTGCATGTCCACGTGGGTTGGGATGTCCCCCTATTACCGGCATGCCGGTATTTGGTCCCCGAAGGGGCGCATCGCCGCGCCTATGCCGCTATTAGCGGCACCGTTGTTTAGGGTGCCGCTAATACCGGATTTGTGGGTCGGAATACACCGGAGCGGTAAACAATGCCGGTATTACCAGACCGGCATCGTTTTTGCCTTACCGCCAACCTTGTAATGAGGCCCAATGTCTATTGAAACGAGAGGCACAGATTCTACCCATGGGATGCCCCAATTGAGATGACTTTGGTTAGCCAATACCAGACTTGGGAATGCTTTGTGGGATTTCTTGAGATAATGGATGTACGTTTTGGAAGGTTGGCCTTCAGGTGTATGCTTGGCATTCAAGCTTCAATGAGGAACAGTCAATGTTTGAGTTGATATTCATTGTTGATGAGAGTGGGCAGTTGGTAAAGCGTTGTGTAAACCACACAATGCTGTATCAGGATGGCAGGGCTTGCAAGTAGCTCTCCGTAGATTGAAGTTAAAAGGGCAGTTAAAAGGACAGGACGAGGCCTTTTGGTTCTGATAGCAACCTGTAGGTTACTGGCTGGTTCTGGGATCTGCCCGGGCCCACCTGGATGAGTCGGAGCAGCGCCATCAATCTAATGGTTTATGTCAATACTGCACCCCCCTGGAATGAGGTTGGGAAGGAGTTGACTCGACTCGTGGATATAGTTAAAATCCAGTTTACGATATTTTCCCTGGATATCCGCTGCAGTCACACTCTCTAAATAACATTTTTAGATGACTTATAGTGTAATAGTGGACTTTATTTCAGCCTTGTACCTGGGAAGTACCAGTGCAGCACGGCTATGCAACGGGTGCTAGTTTTTGTCAAATGAAACCCATGACATCATTGTTATTTCTATGCCAGACACCTGTGATGATCAGTCCTGCAATCAACACTTTTCTTACTTTGAACTTCTACTGCCATAAATGGTTTCAACATTTTAGAGAAACAGGCTATAACCGGTTCATTACTCTGTAACCCTTGAAAATGCGTAGCCTCATTTTATACTGGCTTCCCAAATGGCACAGATCTGTGAAAGCACAGGGGCACCAGATGTCAGCAGGTTTCCACTCATCCATGCCATTTCCGTTAGGTTTTCACTGAGGAAGCTGGTCACAGAGTATTAAATACACTCTGTGCTTTTCCTCGCTCCATAGGGTCAAAACCGCCAGCGTCTCTGCTCACATCTGAGACTTGGATCTCTGTGGATTACTGCCATGTTTCTACAACGCATGTGCCTTCCTCAGGGCTCACTGGATCTATGGTTGTTAGCAGTGATGGAGGAGTGTTCTGTGGCTGGGGCGGTGAAGGACACAGAATCGCAACCGCCTGCATTCCCATGACTTTCAGAGGCCACGCCAGACAGTAAACACGCAGGTAAACTGAGCCTGTTATCCTCCACTTACCACTCCACCTACTGCAATGTTTGGCGCCTCATCGACATGAGAATAAGCGAAATCCTGAAGGTTCTGAGTTTGCTAGAATAGGTCATAGTATTACTATTGGACAGCATTGAGGTTAACAGGGTGTATTTCATCACTTGGGAGGAGAGCTAGATGGAGATTTGGGGCAGTTTGCAATGGTAGAAATAGATGGCACCGCTGCAGACCACCCTGTGCATGTGCTGTGCATTGAGCAAGGTGGTGTTATCACCAGATGTGCCTGACGACTGTCACACGTTACCCGTCAAACAGAGGGACCTGCAGACAAAGTCCATTTCTGGCCAAAATGAGCTGATGTTTGATTTATGTTCAAAATTCGAACCTATCTTACAGTCCGGGAATCAGGTGATGCTGTGTGCCTCAGTAAGACCACCACATGAAGGGGGAGTAATCGGTAGGGGGGGTCAGCATTTCTCATGGAAGCCAAGACAAGCACAACTGGAGAAAGATGGTCAGATTCAACTCAAACATCTGTCTGCCTAATTTTGTCAACCTCACATGAGCAGTTTAAATATGTTCTTTGCATGAAGTCAATGCTGAGCCCCACCTCTGTCTGTAACATTTCACTTCCTGGGAATGTCACTGCTCGGCTAAGGTTTGGATACTGCAAGAAACAAAGCAGTAGGAGGGTCACTCACCGGTCATACTGGAGATCTCCCCCACTGGACAGGGGACACAGTCGAAGCAGCAGTGGGGCTCCCCTTTCCTTGGAGACTGTCTGAACCCCGGGAGGCAGCTCTCACTGCAGAAGGACCTGGGGACCTGGTGGAGAAACATGGAAATGGGTCAAATCTCAAGTGATGCGAAGTAGCTGGATGTGGAGACCCAGGGCAACCTTTCTGGTGAAGTCTCCATTCCACGGAAAGGACTGTGCACTCTGATGCTTGCAGCCTGGGACTGACAGTGGTACATGAAAAGCACAGAAACTCTGAAGGCCATGATAAGAGCATGGGGAGCAGTGCAAGGCTGGCCCATATGACATGATCAATAGCTGGCAATGGGGGGGGGTGTTGAGTTGTCTTGTCATATACAGAGTTAACACGTGGAGCGTTCTTCTAACTGGGAGGAGGCGTACGTTTCCATTTTCCCAACATAGCCTGAGAGATCATGTACCATTGAGAAGCCATATTGAAGGAATGTCTAAACACTGTGAAAAGCGCTGCACAGGTAAGTCGTCTAGAATGAACCCTTGCAGCATTGGAGAGTTATTTAGGATCTCATCTTGGTATGGGTACAAATACATAGTGCGCATTCACAGTTAGACATTTGCAACAAAATGTTCTTAGTTATGCAGAAACGTGGCCAAAACAATTTGGAGCTCATTTTAATTAGTGGCCTGATGTGAAGGGTCAGCGTAAAAGCATTGCATGGGGGTTAAACACGTTTCATTCACACCACGCCAAATGTTCATCCATTGTTATGGTGCAGAAGAGGGGCAGAACTCAACTTCCTCTTCACCATACAAATGCCCAGCATTTACACCAGCGTGGATTTTCATGCCGGCACAAATGCTGGGCATCCCGATGCAAGCCGCCGGCCTTATGCGCCAGCCCTCTGTGCAATACGTGCCAAGGCACTCATGTTCCAGCCCTGCGCAAACTGCACGTAAGTCCCAAGAAAGTCCTCCACAGTCAGTTCCATGAATCGACGAATGCGGATTTGCGCGCAGTTTGGCAGGCAAGCCCCTATTTCCCCCGCAAATAATTCCATGAAACAGGGCCATAATATCTTTGAACCCATATATGAATATCGGAGACACCATTCCTTATTTTACACTATCATTGTCAAGGATGCAGGAGCTTCTAGGGACCACCACTTTGAATTCTTGTTTCTATTTATCACCGCTTGATGGTAATCCTGTTTCTTCAAACATGCTTCTACCCCAGGAATACTGCATGAGATTTAGGATTTAGGATTTGTCTAGATATGTGGCTGATATTATGGAATGCTTTAAATAGAGCAAGTTAGTTTGCATTCCTCATTGAGGTAGCTCAGCCACAATTAGTGTATTACCTAAAGTTGTGGGTGGTGCAGCACCAGGTAACCCGCTAAGGGACTTTGGAGAGTTACATGATTTGTCCTGTGGATACCAATCATTAGCTGCTACGCTCATACATACGATACTCATTTTCCTTTACCCTCACGTTCTACGTTTTTTGGCTATTTTCTTTAAGAGGTGTCAACATAGGGGTGCAACATCCTACACGTAAGAGAAAGTACAGACTGTGGGACGGCTATTAAAATGAGTGCCTTTGCCATTTAATTGACTTGAGTTGCATTTCCGCCTCACTCTAGAAAGTCCATGGACTGCCAAGTACGCGGCAGGGTGAGCTAGCAGCTCAAATAACGATTCTATCAAGATGGAGGCCTCTGAGCATTTAGCGATTTTATTTTTGTATTTCTGCCATTGTGGGATATTTTGACCCACTCATCTATGCTTCACTACATCACTTTGCTGCATTGGTGCAAGAAACTGTACAAAATGGCCACGCTGACTCCTGTGCGCGCCAAGATCTCGAAACTGCATTTGGTCACAACCGGAAAATGGCTGCACTACCCTACCAACCCCATTTCAGGTGGGGTAAAGCAGAGTACTCACTAAGGAATGTGTCAGTGTGCTTTGCCACATTTTACATGGAGCAAAGGAAAGAAGCAGCATTACTTTGCTGTAAACCCAAAATGCCTCTTTAAAATGTCATCTTTTCAACCTTCAAAGTGCTGTTTGGTGCTAAATTCATCAATTCCTCCTGAACCACTATGATAAAAAATGCCCTGCAGTGACCAGTATCATTCTTGAGTCTCAGAGGAACCGGACCTCATTTGAATGACAGTCCCTATCAAAAGCAAACCAGGAACTGTGTTTTCATTTTCCACAGGAAATGCGGCTATTTCTTTGCAACAAGTGTTAAGAATCAGCTATCCAGAGAAAGACTCTAAACAACTCCAGCACTCAAGGAAAGAAATAGAACTGGCCAAAGTGTGTGTTTGATGCAGATGAAAACCAAATTTAAAGAAATAAGTTAAATGTGCTTTTTCCTGAATGAAGAGCAAACTCACCTATTTAAAAAGTGCATTGTGGTGTAAAGGCATGCTCATTTAGAAATGTAAAAAACATATTTATTACTGGTAAAAGTACTCCTATAAACTGTTTTGATTCCGGTTTCAGTCAAGATTTAAAATGAGAAAATAAAAGCTAAACCCAGGATAAATTGGTTAACTATTTATAAGAAAAAACCTTGCTCTGCCAATGCTGGCCATGAGAAAGGGTGACACCTTATAAACTGCTGGCACAGGAAAGGCTAATTGCTGGCTTGGAGGCTTTGAATACCCAGGACAATGGGGTTTTCCAAGTAGCATCAGACATTCGTCTCTGCCCCAGGCTGAGACACTAGCAGGCTAAGACTCTCATCTTTCAAGTGGAAGGGGCAGGAAACTTCAGTCAAGGGAGGCGCCCCTCATTCTGCTTCAAAGGGATTGACATTTGCTTACACTTGGGAAAAAAAAACGGACAAGTGACATTTGGTGTTTAAAAAGCCTATTTTGCAACAGAACTTTCCAAACATTGAACTTCGCCACAAGAATGAGGAAAAATCTGAAAGTTGGTAGTTTTAAATCTAATTTTATGCTATTCATTTGAAGACTCGGTAGGACTCAGAATTGCATAAGGAACAGAAGTTATAAAGAATGAACGATTGCGCGTAAAAAGTATTAGTGTTGCAAATATAACATTGTGTACACATATCCCAGGGGTAATTGTGCGTCTATGTACAAACCTGGGAAATGTTAGGCCATATCTTTCATGGTTAAAATTGCCAAAATGTAGCAGAAAGTCAAAACCAGGTCCTACAGACTTGACTCACCGTAACACCATAAACATGACATCCTTTTCTGTCATCCAATCAGCGAAAAGCAAGGTGGAAACTGTGCTCCTGCCCAATCCCAACATTAGTGGTGTGGGTAGTAAGCCTTTCCCTTCTATATACTTTAGTGATGTCATTTGGCATGATAAATAAGGGAACCTGACAACACACAGAGAAACTGATTCCTGACTTCTTCCTGATTTTCTGCGTGGCGTCCTATTCCTGATTTCTTTATCTTTGATCGTGATTCCTGATTTTCATTGCAAAGCCAAGGCCTATGCATTGCTGACTCCATTTTCAGCTAGGCCTCAAATGCACATTCTAAATAAATCCCAACAACCCAACAGAAGCATCTTGATCCAGTTTGGCTTACTACTACTGGATGCATGCCTGCAAACTTGCGCTAGTGCTAACTTCTTTAAATAATTTTGTCTTGTGAAATCCTAAACCCTTAACCCTCCCTCGGGTAATTGGATTGGGTCCGCCATGGCATGCGCAGAGGTGTTGGGGTTGGTTCTGCGGATTAACTCTAGAGCTTACTGTGTTTCAATATGGTAACCTAGCCTGAATGCCCTAGTGTAGAGCATAACTATTCTTGTAAAGATTGATTTCTGTTTTCTTTTTCACACCTTTATTATCCAAAAACGCCTCTCATTAAACTTTGCATAACTCACTCAATGTAATAGCTAGGGACTTCATTTCAACTCTGGATTATACCTAAGACCCGTAGATACATTCCACACTCAAAATCAGTATATTTCACCCGTTTTTCTTAAAAACTGTTTAGTTAAATGTAGGCGGGAATCCACATTTCTGCAAAGTTTTACACGTGTGATTTTCACTCTAAATTATTTCCGACCTTCCATTCAGATCCAAAATGGTTAATTTTGCTCAAACTATAGCTCCTAATTGTTCGCATTTTGTCAATGTTGCTCCCATAGAAATTTGTATTGATTTCAGAACTTTTGCACACATTAATTGTTTTACCCAGCCATTTCTGAAATGTCATTTTAAAAGTGTAAGATTTCAAATCCGTTTTTCTCTCTTGTTTGGGGAGGGAAGGTTGTATTCAAATTCTGTTTGCCAGTCCTTATTCCTGATTACCTGCTGCCTCCTTATATGTATTTAGAATTGGTTATTTGTGGGTTGAGGAATATTGCAGGGGGAAATCTTAACCTAAATGCTGTCTTTCCAAACAAGCCAAAAGCGTTCTCTTCTCTGGTGTTTTCTATTTTGTGTTGCTAAAGGGTGAAATTAAGTGCATTACATATGTTCCTATCTGTTATCGTCACCACATTGGTGATTGCTGCTCCCTATTCAAAAGTATATGTCTAATTTCAAATAAATAAATAAATAAATAATAAATAAATAAATAACTAAATAAATAAATAACTAAATAAATAAATACTACCTTTAACAACCAGCCTGTTTCCTGGTCCATTGTGACCTGGGGTATTTTGAGAAGGGGTGTGATATGAGTGGTCCATCACTCAGAATATTGAACCTATAGACATAATAAAATAAGCATTTCAGATGTGCACTGCATACTAGGCTGAGACCAGGGTGTACTGCCTGATTGAAATACTTAACACCATGTTGTCTCTCCACTCCTCTCTCCTGGAGTGATCACTTTCTCCTATCCTCCCACCTCACCCTCCCTACCCCACAGGCAAAGCCACCCTCATCACTGCCACCCACCTTCTCGGTCATCCGACACATGAAGCGCGTGTCAGTTGAGGCTTTCGCTGCCACCTTCTTTCCCCCTCCTCCCTCTTCGGCTGACTCCCACCCTGACACAGCCCTCTCCACTCTCCACTCTGCTATATCTGATACCCTTGATATCCTTGCCCCTGTCATGAGAATCCACCTGAAGCCCAAAGCCAAATGTAACTCCTGGTATGACTCGGATCTCGTCACCCTAAAACGCAAGTGCAGGGTGGCAGAGAGGAAATGGCGGGCTTCATGTTCATCCTCTGACAAACTGGCCTGCCGCCTGCTCCAAAGGCAATACCGTCTCTCCGTTCTCACCAAGAAGAGAGCCCTTATCCAAGCCCGCATCTCTGCGGCATCTAACAACTCTGCAGAACTCTTTAAAATCTGCAAGGAGCTGGCCAACCCTGCTGCAGTCTCTACCTCTCCTGTCCCCTCCCAGGCCCTCTGCACTGCACTGGCCTCTCACTTCATCTCTAAAACTCAGGACATCCTGTCCTCACTCTCCTCCTATCACCTCCCTCCCTCTCTTCCCGGCTCTTCCTCTGGTCTTTCTGCAGCCACCCCTCCTCCCTCCTTCTCTGCCTTTCCCCTTTTCTCTGCTGACAAGGTTTCCAGACAAGTCCGATCTATGAAAGTCTCGTCTAAACAGATTCACCCCTGTTCCTCCAAAACTATCAAGGACCACATCGTCTCCCTGGCTCCTGCCCTGGCGGACATTTGCAACCACTCCTTCGCCTGCGGAGTCTTCCCATCCACCCTTAAGCACTCCCTTGTGCACCCTCTTCTTAAGAAACCCTCTTCTGACCCCTCCTGCCCGGATAACTATCGCCCAATCTCCATCATTCCCTTCCTGGGCAAGCTCCTGGAGAAACTGGCCATCTCCCAGCTTAACCTCCATGCTGAATCTGTTGGTAGTCTTCATGACCATCAATCTGGCTTCAGAGCTGCCAGAAGCATGGAAACTGCTCTCCTGAACATCCTTGAGAACCTGCTCTCGAACCTCGACTCCAACACTCTGTCTGTTCTCATTCTGCTCGATCTCTCTTCTGCCTTTGACACTGTCAACCATGCCATCCTGCTCAACCGTCTCCGTGATAACCTGGGTATCACTGGTCAGGCTCTGGCGTGGCTGACCTCTTTCCTTTCCAATCGACCCTCCCAGGTCTAACTGGGGTCCTTCCTCTCTGACATATTTTTCTCTACCTGTGGTGTCCCCCAGGGCTAATCTCTCTCCCTGGCTGTTCAACCAGTATCTGGCACTCCTTGCCCACCCCATCGCCGCTCTCTGCCCCAACTTTCAGTGCTATGCGGACGATACCCAGCTCATTTTCAGGCTACACTCGGCCTCCTCCTCTCCTTCCCTCATCTCTGACTGTCTGTCTGCTATCTAGGAATGGTGTGCCGCCAATGACCTCTGCCTTAATGCCAGTAAGACTGAGATTCTACTCATCGGCACACCCACTCCCTCCTTGCCTGAAGCTCTCTGGCCAGCCTCTCTTGGCCCTCTTCCTGCTCCTACCTGCAAGGCAAAAAACCTCGGGGTCAACTTCGACTCCACACTCTCCTTCTCTCCTCATATATCTGACGTCTCTAAAAAGTCACACTGCCAGCTGCACCTCCTCAGAGGTATTCTTCCCTTCCTCTCCTTCCCCCAGAAGCTCACGGTCTCCAGAGCCCTGGTTCTCTCAAAGCTGGACTACTGTAACAGCCTCTATCTTAATCTGCCTGCCTCCACTCTCCGCCCTCTGCAACTCATCCAGAACAGGACTGCGAGACTTGTCCTTGGCCTCAAGCCCAGGGACCGTATCTCTCCAGGACTGAAATCTCTACACTGGCTCCCAGTGGCTGCGAGGATTAATTTCAAAACCCTCTGCATTGTCCACAAGGCCTTCTGGGGCCTGGGGCCTAAATACCTTCAACTCTCTCTTCCTAAATATCTTCCTTCCCGAGCCCTTCGCTCATCCATCTCCAACTCCCTCAAGGTCAGCCGCTTCTCGAAGCAACAAGCTGGGGGTAGATCCCTCCCCGCGGCAGGGGCCTCCCTCTGGAACAGCCTTCCTGCCTCCCTGAAACTTGAGGAGAACCATCTCCGGTTCCGGAAGCACCTCAAAACCTTCCTCTTTGCTTCTGCTTTCTCTCTCCCTCTCCCCTGCTAAATTCTTTGCTGAAACTGCACTGAATCTGCAACTGGGCCACTCTCACCGACCTCAGTCCTTGGCCCAGCCACTCTCCACTTGCACTGCCTCCCTGGCAACCCCTGCACTGCGGGAGTGTCTCTGTATCCCTTCAGCCCCCCCCCCTTACCAGCACTTGTCTGCACTTACCTTGCACTTGCCACCAGCTGGCCCTATTTATTTATTTATTTTTATTCTACTTACCCTGCACTGCACTTCCCCCCTCCCCTTCCCCTTGCACTTGTTCCCTTCCCCCACCCTTGCACTTGCGCGATCTAAATGATACCTGGCCTAGTAGGATCGTTGTCTGTCTTCCCCTTGTTCCCCCCTCCCTGCCTCGTCGCGCCTTGAAACACTTGTGTATGGGCGCGTTCCAAATGCCATATCATATCATATCATATTAGGTTTTGTTTCTGCCACATCCTAGAGAGCCTCGGGATGCCGAGTATGTGGCAGGATGGCCCGAATGCACAATCATTAGCTATTATTCTAAGAGTTAGACCTCTGGTACTATTTCTCATGAAATCCTTCCGTTGAGCACACAATGAAATCATGGTTTCGTCCTTGACATAGGCAGATGAATATGCTATAGCACCAAGGACAAGCCTTAACACTGGAGAGCAGCCGGTGTGGGGAGTAGCATGGTATGCCCAGATATCTGGTCACACGGGAGAGAATAGCCTGTATTTACTTTATTGCTACTCTAACTCCCCTTTTATGCTTTGCAATCAGTACCTGGGTGCCACATGGTTTAGTGCACTTTACAAATGTCAAAATAAATAAATAAATAAATAAATTAGGAGAGGGCAATGTATGCTGGCTTAGGTTTTATATAGTCAGAAGCCAATAGAATGATAGAATGTAGTTACAAATATTATTTATATTGTATACAAATGCATTCAAATTTTGAGTTTTTCATCTATAAATACTACTGTTTGATGTGGGCGTGTTGAGAGCTTCAGTTAGGCAGTCTTATGAGACCCGCTCTTTTTCCGGCCGTCAATTGCATTTGCATTAAATTTGGGTTTTCTACGATTTGGGCTCTCTCAACATTGTTTGGATTTTCTTGGGGTCTACAAACTGGTGACCTCAACATGATTTCCAGCTCCGCACTGCCTGCCTCCTGAAATCCGTTTGTGCACACACCAAACAGGCTGTGCTGGCATCAGCAGGGTACGGCATCCGGAGGACTTGGAGGACACACAGTAAATTGGGTGCTCATTTTTAATAAAATACAATGTTCTTGACATTTTGTCATTGCTTGTGAATTGTTATTGCTTATGAATTGATGAAGTATTGTGGGGAAACTCTTCTTAACGAGGAACGACTGCGTCGTATAATATTGCATGTATGTTGATGAATTATTGAAAGAAGCTGCACTTTAAAGGGGAAAGATGATGATGTTGTAGTGACAAAGTAGTGTGGAGAATCTCCACTTTAGTAGGGAAAGACAACGTTGTGATGGGTATCTCTCAGTTCTAGAGAAGGGAACGTGAGGAGGTTTGAATGCCCTCGTCTCAAGGTAAAGGGACTGTGGAAGGACAGCACAGGGGCAACACGCTGGTGCTGGAAGCAAGACCATGCAGAGCTACAGAGATTCAAATCCAGGATTCACGTTTACAAACCAAACTCAGGTATGGTATTAGGCACATTATAAAAAAAAATATATATATGTATATCATTACACAATGCATTTTATTGCAGGTGGTACTGACCATTGTCTAAATAAGGTGTTTTGCTGTTAGGTATTGATAGAAATTCGGGATATCAAAGGTGTTTGTTGGTAAGTTTTGTCAGCAGCTGTGTAGAGGAAGGTGTTTGAAATCAGATATTTTAGCAATTGTGTTTAGGATGTTTTTTTGTAAAATGTTGTGATCACACAAATGATCATTTGTGTGATCTACTATCTGCTATTAGGATTGTGAGTTTTGAGTTTTGAAAACAGGACCGCCTGGCGCTTTGGTAAAGGGATCGGCCACTCAGCTGCTGTCAGCAGACGTTCTTTTGAGCTCGGGTAGAGCATTGTGACTGCATGGATAGGCTATTGGACCATATGCGTAAAGCGCTTCCGCAATACAACGAGAAGATTTTCAAATATCACAAAGAATGGGTTCGGGGAACTTTGGCAAATTGTTTAAACCATGGCCCGAAGAGGGCACGTACGACAAGACTGCAATAGAACACATGCACTCATATTTATTGTCAATCTATAAGGAAAATAATAGTTGAAGAATAGGCAGTGTATAATTGATTTATGGAAAATATTTGTGGAGGAAGAGGGTGTATTTGAAAATGGTGGGGAGGGGTTCGCCCATGTAAGCAAAAGATCGACCACCCATATATGGATTCTATCCTTTACAGCCTGCCATAGGATACACCAACCCCTAGCTTTGTTCTCCCCCAATGGCAGATGGGAAAGGGACATCAGGGAAGTCTTGGGATGCCCCCAACGATCTAATGGTTTTAGCAATTGAGAACAAGGCTCGCAAGCAAGCAGAGGTGGAATTAAAAAAAGCAGAGCAGGCGCGGACACGAGCCTCGCAGGACCAATCAGACACCAGAGGCAAAGGGAGGGGCAGACCGCATCCATAGGTATTGGTGAATTGAGAGCATGACAGATCCTCTTTAAGATTGATGGTGCAGTTGTCCGTGATTCACAAATCTTGCCATTGCAGACCACCCCCGGCAAAACCATGCCATAGGGCCCGAGTGAGGAATCGCAATTCATGGACGAGGACAGGGCTATGTCAGACAGGGATTTCTTTCGCGCAGCAGAAAGCAAAAAGGAAAGCGATATGATATATGTCTTTTATAACGTGCCTGTACACAAGTGTTTTTAGTTGCGACAAGATGGGGGGGTGGCAGAGGGAGGACAAGACAAAGGATCTTACAAGGCATTGAGTCATTCAGACTGTGCAAGTGCGACAGCATGAAGTGCAAGGGGAAGGGAGAGGGAGAGGGGGAAGTGCAAGGAGAGGGAAAGTGCAAGTCCAATCAGGGCAGCATTGCTCTGAGAGAGTGCAGCAGGGCAGCATGGCTCTGGTAAGTGCAAGGAGGCAGGGGCTGTAGAGGTTAAAGTTACAACCCCTAAGTTCACGGTAGGCCCAAAGGCAGTGCAGGCAGGACTGATCAAGGAGGAGACAGGTACCCAATGAGACTCAAGGGGTATCCAAGCAACCAGTCGGTGCAGCATGCAGGTAGGTCAGGAGGGGAGAAACACAGGGAAAACAGAGGTGAAAAGGAAGGTATTCAGCACTTCCAGAACTTCAGGTGGTCCGGCTCAAGTTTGAGAGGGGCAGGGAGGCCATTACAGAGGGGGCACCTGCAGAGGAGAGCGATGAACCCTGGCTCTCTACCTGGAGAAGCGTCAGACCCACATTGAGTTGGAGGTAGCTGAGCGAAGGGCTTGGGAAGGAAGGTATTTTGGAAGAGAGAGTTGGATATAGTGCGGGCCTCAGCCCCAGAAAACCTTGTGGGTGATACAGAGGGGAGTCAGAGGCCTCTCAGGCCTCGCAGGAGGTAAAACCCTGGAGCCGCAGACTTAGGTCGTGGCCTGGCAGCATGGCCATGGCTAAAAGTACAATGTGTGCAAAGGCATCCAAGCTTAAACTGCGGGTAACCAGGGAGACCTCATTATGTGCCTTATTCCCGCATGGATCAGGTCAACTTAATGCACACATCACCTTAGCCGTGCAGGATATAAAGAGCTTGTTCACCTCCCTGCTATGGGAGCAGGGAGACGAGATATGTAGTAAAGCTGGGTACAAGGAAGTAATGCTGAAAAGGACCAGCCTCGATGCTTCCTGCTCAACAACTTCAAGCATATGTATGGAACGTTCTGAGGAATATATACTCTACAGACCGACATAAATGTTATCACGGCCCAGACAATGAGGGCAGATGAGGACCAAGCCCTTTGTGTACAGCGGATTCAGGAGATGTGAAGGTTAGAGACAGGGGAGGCTTGGGACAAAAGCATTGTCGTATATTCTATAACATGCTATGCAAGGGTTTCCCTTCTGAAGTACAGGCAGATTTAAATAAGGTGGTTGGATGGAAGCCAAATCATGGCCTGAGTTACAGGGACTTATCACACATCATTGCCAGCAGAGACAGGAGAAGGATAAGAGAGGGCAGAACAAAACAGAGGACAATAGTAAAGTTGGTACAGAAGAAACTGGCAAATCTGAGTGTTGAAGGTGCAATTATAACTAACACCATGGAAGGGCAGACTCAACACAGCCCTGCGCAAGGGTGGATAGAAGGACCTAGAGATATTTGGAGGGGACCGAGAGGTTTCCAGAGAGGAAGATGACTTTTTATTGGGGAAGAGCGGGAGGTATGGGAAACATGTGGCCTCGATCAGGACTGCGATGTTGGTCTTGCGGGAAGTTGGGTCATGTTGTACAAGACTGCAGGAGCAGGCCCACTATGCCATTCACCTATAATGTCCCAGCCGACCGCCCAGCCATTTATCTCCAGGCCCAATTCACCATGTATGCCCCAACTCCCGTACAACAGCAACAAATGCAGCCACAGGCATTACATTTCACCCTGTCTCCAGCTCCATCATGGGATAAGAACTCCCTGCCACAAGTCACATTCATTCACGATACTGGAGTGAACGTGTTAGGGGGCAGTCTTTTCTCGCTGCCAGGATCAAACATTTATGCTCAATAGGACCGCCAACAGGGAGCAAAGCATGCCCAGTAATATCAGTGGCTACAGACCCAGAAAACGAACACTGAGTATGAGTGAAAATAGGGGATAAGTCATTAGGCCTCATTCCGAGTACGGCGCTAACCAATGGCGCTATTAACGCCTTGGTTGACGCCGTACCCGGACCGGCAGCGCCTTGGTGGATGGCGGAATTACCGCCCCATTCCAAGGTTGGTGGGGCGGTAATTCCCCATTCACCAAGGCTCTTCCCCATTCCCAAATGAGCCCCCATAGGGCTCAATGGGAATGGGGAAGATGCAAATAACGGTGACCGTTCATTACGGTCACCGTTATTGGCTTGGAGGCCCCTTTGCGCCCTCGACTTTAACACCTGCTCAAAGCAGGCGTTAAGGGCGAGGGCGCAAAGGGAACTCGGAGTATGGCGGTAAGGGATCACCGCCACCGGTCTCGTTACCGGTGGCCGCTATCCCTTACCGCCATACTCGGAATTAGGCCCATTCTCTTTTTTGGCCAACACAGGAGCTACCAAATCCTTTATTAAGGAAGGGACGTTTGCTGTGTCAGACAAAATAATGGACACACAAGGACGTTCTGGGGCTGTCAAATTGGATCCTTTTACTGAAGACTTACCGATTAGCACAGGCACACTAGAATTGTCAGTACCTTCATTGTATTCACGGGAGACCCCAGTTAATCTCCTTGGTAGGGGACATCATGAGCAAGCTGTAATTGTAATTTTAATTGTTTATTGTAATGAGGCAATTTAGCATGAATAAAGTGCAGCTAATGAAAATGAGATATGCGTTATTTTTAGAGATGTTTTTACTTGATACATTTTCAAATTGCAGGTGCGCAGCACGATAAATGTCAAAACTGCTGATACAATATAAATGCAATATAGATATGTCAGGCCACATAGCACTAAAAAACCAGGCAGCGAGGAGCTCTACGTATGCATGCAAGGTGAGAGATTTTCAGTTTGAAAATCAGTGTGAGAGGATGTGGTAGTCCTGAACATAGATGTATAGTTACACATAGATAGATTTTGGGCAGTTTGAATATACAGATCTTTTTTGCCACAAAGTTCTCTGATAAGTTAGGAATTGTGCTCACTGAAAACCTGGGTTGGGCAATTGAACTCTGTGTGATGGAGAAACTAGTTTTACAAGGTTGGGGTCAGACTGCCGCAGCTGAAGAATATCAGATGGTCAGTTTCAGGCAGGCCTTTTGTATGGCCTAGTTGCATTGTGAAGGGGAAATGCAATCTCTATAAGTATGAAGGTGTCGGGTATTGAATCACGGGAGGATTCCAGCCACCTGGTAGGGCTGGATATTAGGGATGGATAATTAAACCTGATGCGGATTCCTTGCGGGGAAAGGAGTAACAGTAGATCATGGGTTTTCAATAGACTTGTCAAGGTGTGGGTTGGGCCCATGTGGGCTGAAATCGTAAGTCACATAGTTTAGAGTGAAATGTAGACACCATGTTTGGATGATAAAACTAGCAACAATAGATCAAAAGGAAATGTGTTTTCTCTCCTCCTCTTCACAGCAATGGAATTTCCATTCAATAACCGTATGTGTCACAGGTAGGGGTAAAGGTTTCTAACCAGATGGAACCTGTGATCATTGAAATTATGTGTAAATTACGTAAACTGTGTAACTCGGAGATGAGGCTATGACCAAATAAAAGGCCCCAGAGAGGGGTGTAGTGTAAATATGAAATATGCAATTATAGGTTAAAGAGGATGGTACTTAGATGAATGTATCCAATAAGAAGTGTGGGAACTAAAGGTAATATGGTTACATTGTATAAGTTTGACCAATCATGTGTGGGGAGTTGACTCTGTAACAAAACATTTGGGAGTGTTTTAACTGTTGCATATTGTATAAAATGTGTTCTTTGTGTGGTTTAGGGAGACAAGTTAGTTTGGCTCTTTGATGTCATTGAATCCCTCCCTGCCGTTTGTACAATAAACTTGCTTTTACGGACAACACGTGTACGTACTCTTTAAGGGTGAGCCTGCTTTGGTTATGGTGATCAAAAGGCCCATTCTTATACCTGCTTCAGTATTTAAATTGCTGCCTGTAGGAGCACAAGGCTCTTTGCATTGGGGTTGCTACCATTTCTTGTGCTTTAATCCTTGGATTTCTGCTGTGTCCTGTGGCTGCTGTTTCTAGCACCTGCTCCTGTTTCAGTGTCATGTGCTCTCTGCCTTGCAGCCCTGCTACTCTGCCTGCAGGCCCTGCCTTTTGCCCTGCACAATTGTGCTTTCTGCACTGCAGCAGTGCTCCCCTGCTTGCAGTCCTCTGTTCCCTGTCTGCAGCCCCTTTTCCCCGTACAACTAATTATCTTGTCCCAGCCTCAAGGTCCTTGTTATGTGCCCTCAGTCTATGTTGCCTGGCTTTAGCTTCTTTGGTTCCAGTCCTGATTTTAGTTGTTATCTGTCTGCAGTCCTGCCTTTGTTATTCCAGTCCATAGTTACAGTTCCTTATTACCAGTCTGCAGTTTAGTCCTTGTTATCCTAGTTCACAGTTTCGGTCCTGAGTTTTCTTGTTTCTGGTCTATAGTTCAGTCAGCTGTTCCTTGATTCCAGTCCTTAGTTTCTAGTTTACAGTTCCAGTCTCCTGTACGCTTGCACTTAGATTCTTGTCGTTTTGCTTGTTCCTCTTTCCTCCTGTTCTCTGTCCTGCACCTTGCACACTTTGGCTTTGGGCTATTGTTTAATTAGATATATCTTTTACTGTCCTTGTCCGCAATTGTGGTTTTGAAATTCCTTTCTTATGAGTTTGGCTGCTGGGTTTCCCATCAGGAAATCTATGCCCCGTTCCTTTGTCCTGTTTCAGTATTGCATCTTGTGCCATACTGTTAACAGTGTACGTGTTCCCGTTTCAAGAGGCAGTCACTGTCTAGTTCCTGCTGGACCTGGCCAGGCTTCGGTCTTGTGAGTACTGCTTCCTTGTTCATGTCTTAGGGTCCAGGCAAGAACACCTGCTCCTGCTGCTCCTTTCCATGAGCATCAGAGTGGGGCCCTGTAATAGTAACCAGCACAGAAGGCTAGAGAGTCCCCTGTCCCAGTTTGTAACTTGTCCCCCATTGTGTGTACACCACAATTTGGGAACCTAATGTGTTTGTCTTGCTTGCACTCCCTGCCCCTTTCTGTTCTTGTCTGTAGCTATTGACTATCCTTCCTTGTCTGCAGGATTCCTTACACTCTTGTCTCATGTGCCATTTTCTCCCCTCAGCTTTGTGGACACATCTCTGCCCTCAAGCCTCTGACACTACCCCCTTTTCCCAAGTCGGCACCCCGGACCCCAAATACAAACACGCCCACTTTCAATTACTTATTCACCCGCTCTGTTAAAAACACATTTACACAGCATTCACACGCTCATTCACACGCATGCACCCATACACCACACACTCGCTCATTTACATGCACACCCAGCCGCCCATACATCATACGATGGCTCATTCACACATGCATACATACACACATAAAACGTATGCATCATATACATAGAATTCTACATTGAGCTCCAGCCCAGCCTTGATGCTCCCTCTCATAGCAAAGGCCCTCCAGCTTCTGCGCTCAAAACCAGAAACCAGAGAGAGTTTCCTAGTTCTGGCATCTGCGCACTGGAGCAGGAGCGCGTCTGAATGTGCAGAGAGATGCAGGAGAGCCCCCTATGCACATGCAAGGCTGAGGAGGCAAACGTCCAAGCCTTGTATCGTCCTTTGGACCTGCGTGCTCGCCAATAGAAGCTGTCAATGGGAAACCATGTGTTGCTTTTTACATCTTAAGCTGCAGCACCTCCATAATGAGTGTGAGTAATGCCCATACTGCTTGTGTATTCGGTGATGAAGTCAGTAGGATAGGAAGGGAGTAGTATGATCCTGTGTTTCACTGCCTTATTTCAATGCACAACATTGTGTTTCGGAACATGTGGACTAGTATTGATGAGTGAATTGTTTGATATTGTCTACTTGTTCCTATGTTCACACAAACTGTAGCTTACCTGGGCGTCTCCTGTGTTCCACATCATCACGCCAGCTTTCATCTGGATCTGCTTTTCTCTCGGGGCATTGAAGTCGTACATCCCCACTTTCACCAGCCTTTCGGTGCCATCTGGGAAAAACTGCATGTTTACAAAGTCAAAAGCTGCTGGAACATCTCCATGCGCATCAAAGAAGATGTCCTCTCCAGAGCTGGTGTTGAAGCGCACGCGCCTCACGTAGGGCAGCATCTGGAATCAGAGAGCACAGAACTCTCAGGAAAACAGTTAAGCATCTTAGGAGCATTCTATAGTACCTTCATATTCTATTTCCTGTCTTCTTCAGGTTCTGAAGGTGGAGTACACATTTAAGAAATGATGCCTTGAGGTTGTCTTGGGATTTGGTTACAATCATACCTTAGAAAAACTCAACTGGCATTCATTCATCTGGAAGTATAGGTGTCAGAAGAAACTTTCACAGCCCTTTTTCCATCAATGAATTCAGTAGCAGGGCTAGGGGCAGGGTTAATGGCCACCCCACTTGAACCTCTTGTTCATGTCTCATTGAGCCTTCCTAACTCTCACTGGCCACCTGTTTATTTAAATACATACCATGCTTGATCACCTTGGAGATTTATGGTAATGCAGGTGGAGCAGGTTTGAGAAACACAACACCAGAAAGGCTCCACTCACTCCTAAACACAGGTTCCCTGAGTCAAACTGTCCCCTGTCTTTGGGTAGAGAGATTAGTGGCCATTGAGCCCCAAAAGCCGCAACCAACTTGGTGCTTGTTAAGACGGATTTCTGAACTCTGTCCTGGCGGCGCAGAAGTTCAGAAGGCCAACCTAATTACTTGGAACAGGGTAACCTCTGGACAAGCCAGACCAATCAGGGTAGCGATTGCGGCGGTCAAGACTAGGTCTCAAGAGGGGTGAGGGTGACTGAAAGTCCGCAATGAGCACACAAAGCAAGAACACTTACAAACTACTCCAAACAGGTGTTATATTAAAAATATATACACATTTATTCCAAGGCCTTTGCAAAAATGACCGTAGCGAGAAATCACAATATAACTCTAGTAAACCAACACATACCAAACCAATACAATATATTTACAAATACAAACGAGTCTAAAGTGTTAGATGCACGAAATGTGTAGTCCACCTAGAGGGGGAGGAAAACAGGCAGTGCGAATAATAATCAGACCCAGTCCGCCTTCAGAGGCACCTAACTAAGAGGAAGTCCAAGCCCTACCAAGAGTGGAGCCTTGTGCTCAAAAGTACCTGCACACACTGGTGCCAACGGGCAAAAAGGGGAGTCTCTTCGAGGGAATCAGGCAGTTCAGTTTGGTGCACAAATGAAGAAGAACAGAGTTCCGCGACTCAAGCGCAGCCTCCACTGTGGGCAGAAGCAGAGCGCGAGTACGGAAAGGCGTGCTGTTTTGACACAGCGGGGAAAAGCTATGGGCTCCTGCAGGAGGGCGACCAGTTCCTAGCTATGCTACTCACCGGTCCCCGATGCAAGCAGACCCAGGCTTCTCCGTGTCAGTTTCAGTGCTGGCAGGTTCAGGGGAGCAGGGGACGTCTCGTCGTCGTGTAGATTCTGCAGCAGCAGAGTTGAGTTAAAGATGTCCCAAACGAAGTGAACCCGCACAGTTTGTTACCACAGCAGGGCAACGGAGCGGCCTTGTGTATCTCAGCCAAATGTACACTACTCACTTCAGACCTGGGAATGCCAAGTGTACGAATCGTGTGAGAGTGACAAGGACTAGAAATGCAACACAACCTGGCGGCGGTTACAGAGCAAGACTCCTGTGTAAGCTGGTCAGTCTGCTGGATGGCCCAGAGACACTTCCGAAGGCTTACGTGCAGGAGATGGTGAAGTTGCTGAGAATAGCTGTCACCGCTATTCCAAGGGTCGAAGTACCAGTACAGGCCTTCTGGTTCGATCAGGGGGAAAAAGGGTTTCATAAAGCGACAGCAGTGACGAGGAGCAGTCCTTCAGCGGGTCACCAGCGATTCCTCGGTTCAGCCTCGTTGTTGCAGGATACTTGGCTCCTGTATTCCTGTGTTCCCGTGAGAACTCAGGAGATCGACCTGGTAGTGGCGTTTCCAGCCCCCTCTTATCCACGGTTCCCTTTGCGCCAAAACAGAGGGGACCCAATGGGAGATCCGCTCATCAACACTCACACCATACGTGGACCTATCACGGACCACGGTGGTCCCAGGCATTCACACCACCCTAGACTCTCTGGCACCCAGGATGTGTATTGGGACCAGACATCCCAGCCCACATCCTGGAGGCACACACAAGGCCTGTAGAAGCCCGCGAAAGCATCTGTGTTTCGCGGGAAAGTACATGCCCAAATAAGGAAGGCCCCGGGTCGGCTCGACTTGGGGAAGGTGAAGGGGGCAAGACGGTCAGCGGACAGGACAAAGGAGCCTCGTGGTCTGGCCATTTTGGGAGCCAGGCCACTATTTTGGGCTAAGCGCGAGAAACGCGCTTAAAACGCCAAAAGGAGCTCAAAACACAAGAAATGATCGCTGCCACCATTCCCGTCTGTGATTCACTTGCACCGATCAGTTACAATCCAAAAAGAGTATCTAGGGCCTGTAGAAGACTAGAGACCCAAGAGAGCAGTAATTTAGCTTACAGTGCCCTCTTGTGTCATGTTGCACTAAAGCCGCAACATGATAAAAGAAACTACGGGAAACAGCGTTCCCCGGTACTAACTGTCTTAAGGGCATGTCAGTCTCCCCGTAAGAATGGAGCGAAAGCCCAGAGGAGTGCGGCAGAAGGCTGCACTTCTCTGGCAAAGTCAAGAACAAGGTGAAAACTACAGCAAAAAGTTTAGGGGTTGCCACATGGAAGGAAAATTACCCACAATTACGAAATCTTTCCTAACAGTGCTTGGCCATGTGGGAGTGCAAGGAGGATCCCTGGCCCACCACACCGTGCCCCAGCCTATCAGCAGGGCCTTCTCACCCTGCGTGTCAACATGCACCTGCCCTTTTAAGAGAAGCATCAAGGAACCTTAACAACCCAAACACCATTGCAGTCCAAACATTTCCAGATGTTCCCACCTCCCATGTGGTGTTCCCACATATCATTTATAAACTGTGGCACGATACATTGTGGCCCTTGTTTTCATCTGCCATTCACTAAAGATGCCCGGGTGAGATACGCCCTGTGATCAAACTGTTAAGAAAGGAGAAGGAAGGGACAGGGCTAAGCAAGTGGGTGGCGTCCACTGTAAAAGAAAACAGGCTGGCAGGCTGCTTAGTCAGGTGAGGAACGATTGTCTGGTGGGTTGCCCAGAGCAATGCCAGAGGTTAAGATTAATTCTAAACCTTCCTGCCATCACCTCTTTGTTTTTGCTTTGTCACCCCGAGTGGGACGGGTATGCCCAGATGTGGCGTCCCGTGCCTGCTGGGCCTAGAAACCCAAGCTACTCCTCACTGATGATGCCTAACAAGGCAGGAACATGTTTGGGGATGCTTGTGGTCTTGTGCACCAAGTAGGCCAGGCTGGACTACCGCTTGGGGGTGGGAGCAAGCCTGATTTGCATATGGTCTTGCCCCTTTTGTACTGGCTTGGCAGGTGAACAATGAGGGACTGGGGGTTGCCCATAGCAATGCCAGAGGTAAAGATTTATTCTAAACTTTCCAGCCATCACCTCTTCCGTTTTGCTTAGGCTGCTGTAGGGAAAAAGAGCGGCACATCAAGAAGAAACAAAAAGATTATAAGTGATTGACAGATGGGTGTGGCTTAGGGCACTTGATCTAGATCTGCTTGCATCAGATCTCCTACATTCCTCCTGTTAACATGAAAGTTCGACCACCCGCCTCTTTTAAAACGTAATGATCATCTATCCCCCAATCTACACATATCTCCAACCTCCTCTTCCAAACTATGTACAGCTTCCAACACCCAAACTCATACAGATAAAGCTTGAGCATAGTGAATATAAACTAGCCAAAGCACTGTCCCTGGTGAATCTGGTCTACCCACGCTGAAAGAACAGGAACCGCTGACTGCGAAAAACTTAGGTCTGGGGGATTTTCAGTGTGGATACGTGATATCTGGCTGGAAAGTGGTTTGCAGTGCTCTTTTGTGGTGGTCTCTCCATTGGTGTTCACAAAGTATGTTTCCATAATGGTGGGCAGCCGTAATCAAGGCTTGTAGTATGGTTACAAACATGAGTGGGGAAGCCTAAAAGAAGAGGCGAGAAGGTGTGCAAAATCACAGCCCAGGAAATCTTATTCCAGTCTGCGGACAAGCAGGGCAGTTCCTGGAAGCAGATGTAGTGTGTTATATATATTCTAATCGCGTTTTGACATTGATTTGGCTGTTTGGAAGTGGAGAAGGGACTGTGGAGAGATTTGGAGGCAAAGGCAGGAAGACACTGAGGGGGAACAGGAAGAGATGCAGACATGGGAAATCCAGGGAGAGAGAGGGGGGAAGAAAGAGGAGAAGGCACAGGGAGAACAGTAAGGAGGTGAGGAAACATCAGGAGGACTGAGGCAGCCGAAGGCAGAGCAACATGAGGGAACGAAGGAGACAGGATTTTAGAGAAGGGGAGGGGGCACATCAGGAGGACTGAGGCAGCCGGAGGCAGAGCAACATGAGGGAACGAAGGAGAGAGGATTCTATAGAAGGGGGCACATCAAGGGGCACATCAAGGGAAAGGTAGAGGAGGGTATCTTGGAAGACGTTGGAGGATACATCAAGGAAGAGGTGGAAGAGTGTATTCCAGAGGTTGGAGGAAATATCAAAGGAGAGTCAGAGAGGTGTGCTGAGGAACAGGTTGTTGGAAGTGTTCAGGAGGAGTGGACAGTTATGAAGGAGATTGCGAGAGAAGATCAGACAGAGGTGAGAGAAGAGCAAACACAACCTTAGCCTAAGGGGCGTGAAGAGGGTTTTAGGTCTGTGCACGGGATTTACCATTGAGTGGGCATAAACAGGGAGACAGAAGAGTAGGTAAGGTTCCCATAGATATGAGACCATTGAGATCCATTGATGAGACAGACACAGACTGGGGGCTATGGACAAGTGCCAGGACCATGACATATGCAATTAAAAAAGGCCCCCAGACCCAAGCCACAGAGAAGCAATGGGATGTATTGCACTGTCATCCAACCTCAGCTTCTAAAGTCCAAGCACATGTGGGCCCCTGAGTCCCAAACATTATATCTTTTTATTTATTTTAAAGTGCTTTTGGTTAATTAAAACCTTATACACTACAAAATTTTTACATTAACCATACATAGTTACATATTTCACATAGAAAAACATTAGCCAACACATTTAATAATGAATTCTTGTTTACAAACTAGATTCTAAAAAACACATTTACAAAATACATCCCATTACACGCTTCCAAATATAAAAGGCTGCCCCAATAAAAACCTTAATTTCTCCGTCATAAATAACTGACCAAAATTGGTCTGATTCAATTCTTTGCATGTCCCCTACTAAATTTGAATACCCTTTAGTGTAGTATTCTTTTAAGTTTGGGCAGAGAGTTAAAATATGTCTTACTGTCTCCACCTCGATATTACAGTATCTACACAATCTTTCTGTACGAGGAGTTTTTGTTCTTGCCCCGATAATTTCATTACACGGGAGAATATTCAGCCGTAATTGTAGTATGAATCTTCTCATAGCTTTATTTCCCGTGTTAAGCAGATACTGTCTTGGTGTAGCAGGCTTGAGGCCTTGGAGAGCATAAGAGGAATATCTAGACTTTTTGTATAAATAGGACTGGTTTTCGCATAAATCCCAGATAAAAGCCTTATCTTTAAGGCTTTTCTTGATGTACATAATGTTATCTTTTCCCATATGTACATTATATCCTAGGACTTCAAGAAATGTTAATACTATTTTTTGTAAACTTAAAAAATAGGGATTCTTAAATCTGCCTTCACTTTTATTTTTACCTATAAGGTTGAGCATGTTACCTTCATCCCCATCCCCCAATATTATTCTTAAATAAAGTTTGCAACATTCTATTTTCCATAGGGTCGAGAGGGATATTAGCCCCAATTCACATCTTATCGCTTGTATTGGTACCGAATTTGGGAGTCCTAAAGCTGGTCTCCAAATCTTGCCTTCAAGGAGATGTAACTTACTCAGATATTTGCTTTCTACAGTTTCCAATGCATACAAAATTCCAGGAATAATACAACTTTTATATATCTCGAGTAGACCTTCGACAGAGTGACCTCCTTTACTGGTGATATATTTTCTTATAACTTTCCATTTCTTTACGATTTTAGAACTCACCGCCTCTTGGAGAAATTGTATGCAGGGATTGCTCAGAATAGGCCTCCACTACCTCCAGTTTAATCAAGTTTATCTGCCACCTAGAAATAAGCCTTTTCTTTTCAAGCCTGGTGGCTCCAAATACCATAACCTTAGTTTTGTTTATATTGATACTTAGGTTATTCTTTTCGGAGTACAATAATAGTCCATTCAACATTCTTTGCAACCCTACTGGAGTTTTATCCAAGAGGACGGTATCATCCGCATACATCAGGCCACAAATGGGTTTTCCCGCTACTATTGGTGGAAAGTTATTTATAGTCGAAAAACTTTCCCACATATCTGAGACATACAAATTGTATAGTATGGGAGATGTCACACATCCCTGCTTTAGACCAGTATTAGTGGCGATCTCTGGAGATATCATCCCTCCTTTACCCAAACAGATGGAAACAGTGGTTTCCCTATACATTTCCCTCAGAAAGTGCAAAATTTTGGGACATATATTTTTCTCACTTAGTTTCTTCCACAGAAGCCCCCTATTAACACTATCAAAGGCTTTCGAATAGTCTACAAAGCACACATACAGTTTTTCCCCCTTATCCTTTGCCCCTGCTATAATGTAATTCAGCATTGTTAGGTTATCGGTGGTACTGTACCCTTTTCGAAATCCAGTTTGAAGAGTAGATAGAAGTCCCTTTTCCTCTATCCAAATGTTTAACCTCTCCACTAAAAGGGAGCAGAAGATCTTACAACTGCTGTCTGCCATGGCCAGCAATCTATAGTTATCAGGCAGTTTTCTATCTCCCTTTTTAAAAATAGGGACCACTATGGCTTTCCTCCAGCTATCTGGTATGCGGCCTGTCTCCCATATACCAGTAAACAGCTGGAGCAAAATCACTGCCCATTTCTTAGGATTTTGTTTTATGACAGCATTTGCAAGGCCATCCGGGCCTGGGGCACGTGAGGATTTCATTTTAGAGATCACTTTCAAAATATCTAGTATACCAAAGGGGATACTATCTTGGTCATATGAGTTTATCCCATTGAGATTAGCAGACATGTCACTAGTCTTAAAGTAGAGGTCAGTAATGTATTGCTTCCATGCATCTTGGCTCACATTAGAATTTTCCCTACAATCCTCATCCATCAGGAACTGTCTATATAGATACCAGAATTTTTTTGAATCATGGGTTTTACATATCTTGTATAAACACCTCCAATTGGCATTGCTGGTGTTATACTTATAATCCTTGATCCAATTTTTGTAATGAGTCTTTATGTTTTTAATTCTCTTACTTCTCTCTTCTTCATCCAAGTCACATGTCTGCTTAAGTTTGCGAATCTCACCCAGCATTTCTTTTTTCCTATCATAGATCATTTGATCATATTTGTGGGAGTGATTTTTACCCCTTATATTTTTCACAATTACCTTGCTGTTTAGCCTCCGAATTATACCCAACAAATTAGTTATTGGATTAAGACCATTCAATGCAATATCCTGCCCCTCAATGGGCATCCGATCAAACAGCTCATTAAAGATGATTAGATTTTTATCCGACCATGTGATCCTATTTCCGGATGCTGAAAATTGTATGTCCATCTCTTTACTCACTTCCCAACATTTACTTTCCGAGCCCTTAGTAAATGTGCCCCTAATGGGTGTATGGTCACTCAGAGTGGTAGCAATATGTTCAAAGGAGATTGTTGATAGGCTTAATTGTTTACTTACAAACACATAGTCTAACCTATAGCCTACCTTCCCATTTGTCCAAGTTGCCCCCTCACCTGGACCTAAGTGAGGTTGTAAATATTCTAGGTCCCAGCTGGTCATAAGGTTCATCCACCGACAACCCTGCCTAATCTGTGTATTTAAACCCGCCATCAGGTTACCCTCATGAGTTTTCAATGATGCTATAATGGCTGTTTCCTCCCACAATTCTTTGCATCTGTTCATCTCCTTTACAGCGGAGTCACAGTGGGCATTAAAATCTCCCACTATACAAATATCAGACTCAGGGAAATCCCGGATCCAACTTTCAATAGTGTGGTTTATATGTTCCCCAATCTCTTGTATATTTTCCCGCCCTGGTTGAGAATATATATTAATAAGAAGGAAACTCCCTAATTGATTTCCCCTGTCTATAATTGCACACATAACATTAGGTAGATTCCCATACATCTCATACTGTTTAAATGATAAGTGATTTTTTATCCCAATACATAGTCCTCCATAAGGCCTGCCTTTTTCACCTTTGCGGGCAGCTTTATTCCAAATACTATATCCATCTAGTAAAATTTCCCCAGTTACCCAAGTTTCCTGTAAGGCAAAGATGTCACTCTCCATCAACATTTGTATGCCTTCCTTGTGTAGAAGGGATTTGAAACCTCTACTATTCCAAGACAGGAGGTTAAAAGTATTATTATATGCCTTATCTCAATTTTGGATTATAGTATTTGCCTCCTGGGAGTTAGCTTGTACGTTTTTATTTCTTAATTCCATATTAATAGGAGTAACTCCCACCCCTTCCGTGTATTTGTCATTCCAATCATTATGAATAGCAGAGTGGCATATCACAATTTCATAGTTATTGCCCCATATTCCATCTCACAGGAGTCACGGGTGAGAAACAGAATCTGCAGAACAAAAAGAACAAGAAAGAAGTGTGGGGACACTCAAATGCCCAAGACTATGATGATTGTGAAGAGAACATAGATCCAGGGAAAGGGGTCGCATAGGGAGCGCTTCAGATTGTACAGACCTCGTATGTGAAACCAAATCCCTCTGGTGTTCTGAGTCCACTTTTGTAACACTCCTGAATAACCTTGTATATAAAATAATGAAAACTTCTTGATCCGCCTAAAATCGATCATCTTCAGCTTCAGGACACCTGGTCACCATGCTCGGGACCCACATGTCTGTCTGTTTCCTATTAAGTAGCTGCATGTGTTTGGCTTCAGTGTGCCTGAGCTTTCACCCCCAGCAGACCCAGACTGAGAACCAAGTCAAGGTAGACTTTGGTATTGATCACTGTTTACTTGCATGTGTTCATGCATGCATGCGAGTGTGTGGGTGTGCGTGGGTGTGTGTGTGTGTGTGTGTGTGTGGGTGTGGGTATGTGCGAGTGTGTGGGTGTGTGTGGGTGTGGGTGTGTGCGAGTGTGTGGGTGTGCGTGTGTGTGTGTGTGTGTGCGTGTGTGTGTGTGGGTGTGGGTGTGTGCGAGTGTGTGGGTGTCTGTGTGTGTGGGTGTGCGTGGGTGTGTGTGGGTGTGGGTGTGTGCGAGTGTGTGGGTGTGCGTGGGTGTGTGTGTGTGGGCGTGTGTGTGTGTGGGTGTGGGTATGTGCGAGTGTGTGGGTGTGTGTGGGTGTGGGTGTGTGCGAGTGTGTGGGTGTGCGTGGGTGTGTGTGTGTGTGTGTGTGTGGGTGTGGGTGTGTGCGAGTGTGTGGGTGTCTGTGTGTGTGGGTGTGCGTGGGTGTGTGTGGGTGTGGGTGTGTGCGAGTGTGTGGGTGTGCGTGGGTGTGTGTGTGTGTGCGTGTGCGTGTGTGGGTGTGGGTGTGTGCGAGTGTGTGGGTGTGTGTGGGTGTGTGTGTGTGTGCGAGTGTGTGGGTGTGTGTGGGTGTGTGTGGGTGTGGGTGTGTGCGAGTGTGTGGGTGTATGGGTGTGCAAGTGTGTGGGTGTCTGTGTGTGTGGGTGTGCGTGGGTGTGTGTGGGTGTGTGCGAGTGTGTGGGTGTGCGTGGGTGTGTGTGCGTGTGCGTGTGTGGGTGTGGGTGTGTGCGAGTGTGTGGGTGTGGGCGGGTGTGTGTGTGTGTGGGTGTGTGTGGGTGTGTGTGGGTGTGGGTGTGTGCGAGTGTGTGGGTGTGGGCGGGTGTGTGTGTGTGTGCGAGTGTGTGGGTGTGTGTGGGTGTGTGTGGGTGTGGGTGTGTGCGAGTGTGTGGGTGTATGGGTGTTTTCATTCACAAGAGAACTTTCATCACGGAACACATCTTTGTGCGTACATGTATGTATCTGCATGTGTGTGACTGAGGGATTGAGTGACTGAATGAGTGGTTGTATGTGAGAGTGTGATGCGTGTATACGTGTTTTGTTTTGGCATGGTAGGCACTGTGTGCTGGCATATATTGTTGCCACTACCATGAAGCGGGCATGCATGAACACGTTCTTTAAAAGGACATGCTGGAACATATTTGGAACAAAGGCATGATGAACATGTACTTTACTGGGCACAGTGGCATATCTTATACCATCGCACCTCATGCCCATAGGCCTCCGGGCACACACACATAATCAACACAACAAGCAAGCCAACAGAAAGTATTAAGAAAAGAATGGGCAAAGAGGAGCCAGGGACGGAGCTCAGGATCTGATGAGGCGCCTCGTAGTGTCGAGCGAGCCTAATCCGGTGGCAAGTTGAAGAGCAACGTTTTCAACTCTTTCTTACATTTAGATGCAGTCTCAGCAGTTTTAAGGTTAGAGGCAACACGTTCCAAAAGTTGGGAGCGTGCATATTGAAACTGTGGCCACCGGCCTTCATCAGCCTGAATCTGGGTTCAGCCAGATTCAAGAGGTGCTGCGATCTAAGAGCATTGTGGGCACCCATCCTAAAAGTGTTTAACTGTGGCAATTCCACCACATATTTGGGAAATTATGGAAGATTTTGTAGACAATGCTGGAGAAGAAAGAATAAAGACATTTTCCAGGATGCACAGAAATGCAGTAATCTATGTTGTAAGCAGAGGCGTTGCTAGGGAGAAGGGGGTGGGGGGGTCCGAGGAGGCTATAGCCCCCAGGTCTTTTGGTTGTAGCCTCGGATAGAAACCCAGGAGCTACAACCAAAAGGCTAGCTAGCCCCCAGTCCCGACAGTCCCGACATTAGCGTAGCCCCGGATCTATTCCAGATCCAGCCACACCCCTGGTTGTAAGAAAAATGTTTCTAAAGCTACCCGGAATGTGATGCTAGAGATGGGTGGAGCACGCTAACCACATTCAGATGTTCGAGGTATATCATGCAATAGGAAAGGTGTACAAAGACTGTGGGGGCAAAGAACATCAGGCTAAATATTGCAGAGTGAAAAGCTGCAGTGGGAGGTGCCCATTGGAAATCAGAGGAAGAAGGTTTCTGTTGTAGTGAAAGATCATTTTTGCATTTTATTTTGCCTTTTCATTTATTTATGTAGCGCTGTGGCCAAAGCGCTGTGATGAGGAAGGCGGTACAATAAAAGGAAAATGACACTGGGAATACAAAGCTACGGTGATAGTAGGCTTGGAGTCAGATGATGAAAGAGAATGGAAAATATCAAGAGAAGGTAAGGCGCGGAGGTCAAGGTGGAGAGCATTCCAATGTTTAGAGGGCAGAAGACAAAAGAGAGCAGGAACGGGAAGGGGCACAAGAAGGTTGTTGATTGGTATCAGGAATTGAACTTGAGAACAAAGAGGATGGGAATGAAAACAGAAAGCCACCAAAGAATCCAGATATAGAGGGACCAGGTCTTGAGTGGAATGATACTGAGGAAGCACAAGAGTAGCGCAAGAGTAGTCTAGAGTAAGACAAAAGGTAGATTGAAGAGAAGAAAGAAAAGGGACAAGTAGAGAGAGAAGGAAAAGAGCTAAACAGCAGAATTACAACTAAAGCAGAGAGGAGGAAGTTGATAGGCAGAGAAGCCAATTAGAAGGGTTGAGCAGTACCCAAGGTGAGTAAAGATACAATTTGAGAAAAGGAGCTGAGTGGCATGAAAGGATACAAGTGAACACGCTCTGTAAATGTTGTGCAGGTGAACATGGCAGGTACGTGCTGTACTAGAAATATGGGTTGAGAAAGAAAGAGTGTGATCAAATGTATTGATGCCCACCCCCGGGGAACCAGACCAAGTCCAGCAACCCCGGAAGCAGGCGTCAAGTTACCCCAAGCAAGCCCAACAACCCCCGCTAGGGGCCATTTGGGTGCAGTCCTGGCGTCTATGGCACCAGGCTCATATGGAGAGTCAGCCCTGGCGCCATAGGTGCCAGGCACATAGATTAAAACTTACCTGATGCAGACCATGCTACAAACTTACCTGGTGCAGACCATGCTGCAAGAGCTCCAAGCCAAAAGAGGCTTGGAAGGGACTACTTTACCTTGAGACTATTTTTTACTCGGGTGCGGTCGGGGAGGAATACTTACCTGGGACTACTTTGGAGGCTATTTAAACCACGCCCGAAGAGCAGCACACGCTTCGCGTTATTCTGCATCCAGCAGCGTAGCGCTCACCGTGCCTGCAAGCCTGCATCCAGTCTTCTGCCACGCCCGCCTCGAGTCTGGAGCTCCTAGAAAGAAGGAGAAAGAAGGAGAAAAGGTTAGAACAAGAGAAATACCTTTGATCCTTACCTGAATTCCCGATCCACCGCGCCTTTGAGCTGGAAGAAAGAAGTTATTTTTTATACGCGTCGCCTCACCTGCTGCAGCGCCGCGTTGAACTCACCGGCCTTCGCAGCATCTTCTCTATCCACCGCATCCTTCAGCATGTTCCCGTCGCACTCCGGCATCTAAGGGAAACACAAGAACAGCAAGGTGAGCCAAGGGAATAAACAGAGGCAATATTAGTTACCCCCCATAGACTTACCTGATTTTACCACCGGGGGTACTATTCCTCTTCTCGGGTCGGCACACCCTCCACTGCATCCAAAGGGGAACAAAAGAACAGCAAGGTGAAACAAAGGGACAAACAAGGAGAAACCTCCTCACCACAATAGACTTTCCTAATTTTACCGCCGGAGGCATTATTCCCTGAGACTTCATACTTTCTCTCAGCACCTGAATAAGGGAGAAAGCAACAGGTTACATACTGACATTATTTTATCGAACTGTGTTGGATAATACAAATCCTTACCTGAATATTATCGGTTGCCACGAGGAACTCTTCGCTAGGGTCAAGCTGCAACCTGCAAGGAATCGGACAAGAGTGAAAGTCAGACATTTGAACTCTTACGAACTAAATACTTACGGCGTCTTGCCGGAAATCTCAGAGTCAATATAGTTCTGGAACTCACCAATTCCTTCGAACCAGTGAAGCAACTGGTTATCTACGTGCCCCTGCGCTCAATGCAGGATGGAGAGCTCATCTTTCCAAACCATCAGGTGAGACTATAAGAGGGGACATCAAAGGTGATAAGTGGGGAGAACAGCGGGGGTGGGGGGTTTACGCTCAACTCCACGGGTGGTTAATTCCCTTTCTCCATTTGCAGAAGAATACTCCTACGGGCCAAACAAACGAAGCTAGGTGGGCCAGTCCAGTCGTCATCTCGGCACTACGTGTCACATTGGTGGAGTCCGCAGCTGTCCAGTTCAGATCGACGCCCCTGTGGGAGCCAGGTGAGCGTAACATCAAATAAGACATCACATTTCCTAAGAGATTGGGGGACGTTAGGAATGGAAGAGGGAGGGAAGGAGAGAAAGGAGGGAGAGGTAGTTCGGTCCAAGATAAAAGCAGAAAAAGAAATTACCTCCATTTTAAAAGGATTTAAATGAGAAAACGTAAGATTACCAGGCCCAAACAGCCAGGAGACAGTTGGAGAGGGTAGTGCAAATCTAATTAGAAAAGGAAGAGAAAGACATACATATTTGATCATTATCAGCGATACAAAGGGTGGGTAGAATAAGGGAGGAGATTAATGAAGTAAGGGGAATAGTGACATGTCATTTCATGTCTGACCATGCTTTGACCATGCTTACAGTGGCATATTTGAGCCATAGGCCCAGCCACAATGTAAATGCTTTCATATTTAGTAAACATGATCCACAAGCATTGCCTTTGAAATGTTGAAATGCAGTTTTTTTTTCAATAGTCTGGGCTGAGTGCCAGTGACCTTGAAGTTATAATGCTGTAGTCTTCTAATTCAATAAGCCCATTCACTGTTCTCCAAGATTTTCTGTGATGAGCGCAAAGTGTTCCAAGTTTTCTGATAAATAGTAAACAAATATCAAATAATAATATGAATGACCACAAATGAACTACAGACCTCCCAGAACAACTTCAGATTGCCGAGCAGACAAAAGTTGTTGGATGAGATAGGCTGACCTTGCTTTAAAATACACCAACTAGATGTTGTTCCCTTATACCGCTGCTGCAGAGGTAGGCTCTACCCTACCCTTTCTTTAGACAGCTTTTGGTGGTTATAGTCGTTGACAGTGGGAGCACAGATGGTATAAATAAAACAAGCTTTAGGCAACGGACACAGTTGTTCGGCGGCAGACCTGGCAAGAAGTGAGGCGGCAGAAGATGGCGAAGCAGAGGCCATTATCCAGAGGGGAGGGGTTAAGACCCTCCTTTTATTCTCTGGTGGATTTCAAAAGCATTAAATAGAATTTTGGGATGTTTTAAGACATTTGAGTCCGTATAGGACTCTGCCTATTGACTTTTTTTTTTGGGGCAATATCTTTATTGAGCTAACTATATTCTCTTCGGCAAAGACCAGTATGTGTTAGCTTTTGTTTTTTTTTAAAGAAACTCCTGCAATTCCATTGCTTAAAATGTAAGCTGATACATAATGCAGATGGGACTCCAAATGCTTAGAGCGATAAAATACTGCTTTCATGGGTGTGCCGGACTGGAATTTGTGCTTGGGCTCTACCTGGCTTGGGCTTGCCAACATTTAGAGGCCTTGCCCTCACCTGAAAGTGTTTTGTTTTTTTTTTAAACTTTTCTTTATTGGCAAGAAGTAGCAGCTGGTACAGTACAAGTTACAACAACGACAGAGATTTCATATTTGAAGCGTGAATGATAAAGCACAAGTTCTACAGAAGGTCACATGCAATCCTAACAGAGGTTGAGTACAATAGAGGCGTTCATCATGCAGTGTGATCCGCCCCTTGATCAGGAGAAGGGGGGATGACAGAAACTCCAGGTCCACCCTGCGGTTCAGATAACTACAAAACTCCGTCCATATGTTTTTAGGGCGAGCATTAATAGGCAACATGTTAATGTAGTCTTCTTCACAGGTTTGTGTCCAGGTGAGGGCTTTCAGCCACATTTCTAGGGAGGGGGGGGGGATCTGCGCTTCCAGCATTGCAGAATGCATTTCTTGGCCACAATCGCTGCCACATTCCGAAACTTAGCTTCCCGTTTCGCCTCAGCCCCCTCCCAGAGCCCAAACAGAAGAGACAGAGGTTCAGTTTCTACACAGAACCCTACTATTTCGGAGAGGGTCTCAAGCACCGCATTCCAGAACAGGGCCAATGCCCCACAAGGCCAGAACATGTGTGCGTGGTCCGCTTCGTTAGATCTACATCTTTGACAGGGGTGGGATTGATCCCGGGCAAATTTCCCAATCGTGTGTGGAGTGTAGTACAGGCGATTGAGTAGCTTGTATTGAACACATCTAACTCTGGAATTAAGAGAAACCTTGCGTGTATGCATGCACATTTTGGTCCACATATCATCCGTGATGTCTAATCCCAGATCCCGGCTCCAGGCATCCTGAACCGTGTGGGGGGGTTCAACAGCACGCACCATCAACATTTTATACAAGGAGGATGCAATGCCCCTACCGCCAGTGGAATTGCCAATGTAGCAGACCTCGGGAGACTCAGGGGGTTCGTCCGGATACGAAGGCCACATGTCTTGGACCGCCGCCCTAAGTCGGAAGTATTGCAGCAGCTCCAGTGAGGACCTGGAGTGCCCGGGCTTCCACGTATCTGGGGTGATGAATTTCCCATCGGGGAACAGGTCAGAGAATGATCTGTATCCCAGGTCCGACCAGTGACGCATGAGAAGCCTATCCTGTGTGGAGGAGAGGCCAGGGAAAGACCAGAGGGGAAGCCATTTGTAATACGGGGGGTGCCGGAACCAGGCATCAGAATATGCCGCCACGCCCTTATAGTGGAGGCCACTGGGTCAGCATGGGCCTGCGATCGATACGAGTGAAAAAGGATCAAGGACATGACATGCACCTCCTCGGTCGCCAGGATTTCAAGCTTAACATGCGGGGGGGTTCCTGGTGATGGTACCAGTATGTAGCATGCTGGGCCTGAGCGGCTATCCAATACTGGGTGAGATCAGGTGCACTGAAGCCACCCCTCTCGTAAGGTAGGGTCATATGCTGCCATTTTCTGCGTACGGCCCCCGAATGGCAAAGAAAACAGGCGCACCCCGCGTGCAAGTCCGCAAAGTACTGTTTCCCGGGCCAAAGTGGAACGTTAGCAAATATGTACAGAAGTTTTGGAACGATTATCATTTTTATGAGGGACAGTCTCCCTGATAGTGAAAGGGGAAGGTTTCGCCATCTTTCCATCCTGGTATTAGCATATTGCGCGGCAGCCCCATAGTTACCAGGTATTAAGGAGGATTTTGAGAGGGACACCTGGACCCCTAAGTATTTGATGCCCTCAGGTGCCCATTTGAGGGGGAATTCGCATGCAGGTTGGTAGGTTGCAGGAGTAAGGGGAAAGATTTCTGACTTAGAGTAATTTATGGTGAAGCCCGAGAATGTGCCAATTTTGATAATTTCACGCATGATCGGGTCGAGGTGGACTGAGGGGTCTCTAATATATAGAAGCACATCATCGGCGTACAGTGATATAATTTCGGGAGTATCCCACAGATGAATCCCTTTGCGCACGTGGTTGTTTCGTACACTATCAGCCATGGGCTCGATGGCCATCGCGAATAACAAGGGAGAAAACGTGTCCCCCTGTGGAGGGAGAAGGGAGCCGACAGGTGAGAGTTAACCAGGACTCTGGCCACGGGGTTGGTGTATAGCAGTTTAATGCAGGACATCATGTATGGGCCTATCCCCATCCTCTCCAGCACCGCCCACAGATATTGCCACAAGACCATGTTGAACGCTTTTTGGGCGTCCAGCATCACGGCCACAGCGTTGGCTTGGGGGTCAATTCTAGAGAAGACGTTAAATAGTCGCCGAATCTTTAAGGCAGTGGAACGGGCAAGGACAAAACCGCTCTGGTCTGGGTGAATCAGATATTTCATGATGGGGAGGAATCTATTTGCTATGATTTTGGCAAAGATTTTGGTATCGGTGTTGATGAGGGATAGAGGTCTATAAGAGCCACACTCATCCAGAGGCTTACCCGGTTTGGGGAGCACGGTAATGACAGCCTCACGCAGGGATTGGGGGAGGGTAGTAAGATGCATCGACTCCTCCCAAACCTCGTGAAAGCGTGTAGCAAGGAGAGCAACATGTTCCTGTTAGAACTCGGCGGCCAGGCCGTCTGGACCGGGGACTTTATCCTTAGGGAGGGCTGAAATGACAGCGGTGATCTCATCAAGGGTGAAGGGGGCGTCTAATTGTTCTTTGGTGGCTAGAGATATAAGGGACATTGGGATGCGGTCCAGGAGGTCGTCAAGATCCTGCGGGCTGTGCTCTGGTTGCTGGGCGTAGAGGGTAGCATAGAAATCTGTGAAGGTCTCAAGAATGGGCTGGTCAGCCCAATTTCGCACTCTATCATTGTCAATGATGCTATCAATCCGAGCTGTACCTCCCTCGGCCTGGGTGAGGTGGGCGAGGGTGTGGCCTGGCCTCTCTCCTTCACCATACTTTCGGGCCGCAATGGGCCGGGCAAGGTATCTAATCTTGCTGTGGGCGAAGAACTCGAACGTGTCCAGTTCAGTTCTAATCTGTGCCAGTTTGGGCGGAGAGGGGGTGGTCGCATACTCGCGCTCTAGCTCCCCAATTCTGGACTCAGAACAGCGCAGAGAGTCTCTAATGTCTTTCAGGACCCCAGCTTCCCTGGAGATACACATGCCCCTGATGAAAACCTTAAAGGCCTCCCATCTCACCCAATCCGTTGTGTCGTGGCGTTTGTTATTATCAAAAACGAGGTGATATCTGCAAGGATGTCAGCCTTGAAGACAATATCGTGCAGTGCGTCTGACTTAAACCGCCAGCTAGAGTGCTGGGGGAGGGCCGGATGCAAGGCAATGTCCAACGTGATCGGGGAGTGATCGGATAATGTGCCCGGCAGAATCTGTGTGGTAAGTGTTTTGCCCATGAGCCCCGTGGAGAGAAGGAAAAGATCAATTCTGGAATGACTGTCGTGGACAGAGGAATAAAATGTAAACTCTTTCGACATTGGGTGGAGTACTCTCCAGGCATCTACCAGACCGACAGTGAGCATGTGTGATGGAGGCGGCGAGCAGCTCTGGACAGTGTTCTAGGTGCGACACCGGATCTGTCCAAGTCGGAGTCCAGGATGAGATTCATGTCCCCCCCAGATGATGGGAACCCCAACATAGCCTAGGAGGATGTCAAGGATGTGGTCGAAAAAATCGGGTGCATCAATGCATGGGGCCTATGTGTTGACCAGGAGACATTCTGTATTAGCAAGGAAACAGTGTCGGATCACATATCTACCCCGGGCATCTATATGGCTGGTTCGAAGGGAGAACTCCAAGGACTTGTGAATCAAGGTGAGGACCCCTCTGGATTGTGAGGAGAACACAGTGTAGTATCTGTTGGGGCCCCATGCCGGGGCAAGAGAGGACGATAAATGTGCGAGGGCGTGAGTTTCTTGTAAGAGAAGTATTTTGACCCTGTGCCTCTGGACGTAAGCCGTGGCCGTACGTGCCTTCGTGAAGTTGCTGAGCCCTCTGATATTCCAAGACATTAGCCTAATGGCCATTCAATAGCAATTTAGGGGGGATCCGAGTAATGTGTGTCATAGTTCGTCGCACAAGTGCCGGCCACTAGTGCAGTGACCAGATGTGTCATACCAAAAGCTACCACTGTCTCACCATTTTTGTTAAAACATTCCCCAACAACACCTCCCCCCTCCCTCACTGCCTCCCTGCCTATTGACTTTTGAACAACACTACTGAGTTGGATTTAGCTGGATGGGGAATATTTTTTACTTTTTGACCCAAGGCAAGACAGCTCACAACCTAAATTCTGATAGGCCGATGTTTTCACCATGGTTAATCCCAATTGACATATGGGCCTCATTACAAGTTTGGCAGTATTCTGGTGGTAAATCTGCCGGAATACCACTCAGCTGAATTACTGTTACTGCCACTTGGTCCGGCAGATTTACTGTGGTGGTGGCGGTGTTAGTCCACTTTAATTTGGAGTCCATAGGACTCCATGGGGGACTTCGACGGAATTACCACAGTGGTCATTTCTCTGGCAGTAAATCTGCCAAATTTGCAGATTCTTCGGTGGAAAATGGGAGAATATACCTCCAGCATGATGCTGGAGGTAGATCCCCCACTTCAGGGCCACATTCATAGTATGGTGGAGTGGGAAAAGGGCCTGTAATTCCGTTACCCCACTTTCTTCCTGCACCATACTCATAATGAGGCCCAGACTCTTTTTGTACCATGGTTTCCTATTTTGTATG